>NW_027103378.1:0-513171 GCF_902728285.1 Clytia hemisphaerica
GATGGGAAATTCGGATTTCTACCAAAAACAAGCTGATTAGGACTGAAACCATGTATTGTGTAATGCATTTTGCCGCTAACTGCCACGATAATGCGATTCGTAATCACAACTACATCCTCACAATCTTGTAACATTCTCTCCCAATGATCCATTATTCCTCACCAATCCATTGCTCCATGGCTTTCAGCAGCTGTAGTCTTGATTTGATATTGAGATTTTCCAAAAATCTGGACTCTTGATTGGGAACTCACCCCCATTGTCAACAGAAACTTATTTGGGTAACCAAAATCTTTATCCGATGTCAAATAAACGTCAACGATAACTTCTTTCTTCTTGCTCTTGATGACCGATGATCACGTACCGAGTTGCATGATCAACGATGCAAAAACCATGTTTTAGAGGATCCTTCTTTCCACTCCTTCAGTCCATAGCAACAGTTTCGTTTAAGTGATGTGCCACGACAAACCAACAACAGGTCTTTGGGGTGTCTTTTTGTACACTTGACATATCTTCAAGAGTCGCACACCTTTTTCAGAACGTCAATATTTCTTGATCATCAACGCCAGCATCTTCAAAGATTTGATTCGGTGATAGGGCGCATGACTAAACTGTCTGTGTAGTTTTGCATCATTCCTTTCTTCTCTTTCTCTGAGTTTGTAGAACCAAATAACCAAAATCGCATTCAGTTTTCTGTGCTGTTGAATCATTGGCAATATCAGTGGATGCAATAGTGACCAGAGGAAGTGAACATACTTTTTGAGTTTGTCCAAAATTGTGACGTTTAGTGGATGAAATCAAATCATTTCAGCCTTTTTCATGGCATCTTTGTCAAAAGTAAAGGTAAGTCTCCATCGATGACATCAGTTTCGATAAATAATTCTTTCCCTCCAATGTTGCTGGTACTTACTTTCTTCAATTCCACTATCCCATTGCCAAACTTGAAGCTTGTGCTGCTTTTGAATTCCTTCACAGTTGATAGTTGATTTTTCCAGTGTCTTAATAGCCATCCAAGCCACGTTTTTCCACATACATTCTTTGTACATCCAGAGTCAACAACTGCGGCCAAGGGTTTCTCCACAAACTGTTTAATTGTCTAAATAAGGCTATCCGTCATCTTCTTTGCTCTTGTTCTTGTGCTTCATTAGATTGCATATGAATCAGGACAATCCCTGGCCCAATGAACAAGATCCACAAACCATACAAGTTGAAGGCACCGTCTGGTCCAATGGGTTTCTCTTGGTTTTCCATCTTATGTCTTCTTTCCGACCACCCTGCTGTCCACGACCTCTCTACCTCTAAAATTGAATCGTCCACGATTAGGTCGAGATCTTCCCCACGATTTGATCTATCACGGTAATTTCCATAGTAAATTCTTCTGCTTCCTCGTCTCTGTGCTTGTTGTCTCAAGTCATTCATCGCGACTCAAACTTCACCTGATTGTTTACAGCACCTACATCCTTGCTCTTTGTTGAAGATACGAGGTCAAATTCCAAAACTTGCGTAGTTGTTTTCTTGAATTGTAAGATAGCTCAGTCATTGTGCTCTAATTAACTTTTCGTGTGAATCGAGATGTTTGCATTATGAGGAACTCGTACGCTAAGATATATCAGGAAGAATCATTTCGTAAGCTTTGGCTTTGTTGTACAGCGTTCAACTCGACAACAAATCTGCAATTGGCATATCATTGGGTCGTTAAACTTCCGAAAACGTCATAGCTTGAAACGAGAGTTGCAGCTTATCTTGAGATATAGTTTATCTAGTGTGCAGCACCTTGCTCACAATCATCTTATTTAACTCGTCCACCTCTAACTCCAGCGAGCTTCCTTGCTTTGCCTTCAAGAGATAATAAAAATTGCCAAGCCCTGCTTCTTCTTCTCCAACGAAGTGAAGAGCTGCCAAATGGTTATTTCCTTCTTCCGTTTTCTAGGAACATCCTCCTTCATGCGGCGGGGCTTTGATATCATTCTTGTTTGCCATAGTGGATCGTTGTTCCCTCTGCTACCAAATGTTAAATAGGTATTTACCAACCTAGTGATTGCTGATCCTTGCTTGACCGGATGCAATATAAACCAATACAATAAGTCTTCCCAACAGAAGACTTGATGAACACAATCCAACTTGAACCAACACAAGAATCAATATGAACGTTTACCATTTACAGATTACACATAAAGCCCCACTGGCTATCATATATTATTGTTTATCACTTTGTATTATTCATCTATAAGGTAGAGATTAACAGTAATGACTATGTTGATACTTTGTGTAAAGACATAGATGAGCTTACTAAACACTCATTCGTCACTAAATGTCAAGCCAAATTTCTTAAAGCAAAGAAAGAGTCTCTTTTGCCAAACGAAGCTATTGTTCTTGGTGATTTCGCAGAGAACTATCAATTTTTAATACAAGACGAAATTCAGAGCTACCATTGGAGCAAGGAATACTGTACGTTACTCCAGTTGTTGTCTATTATCAGAGTGAAGGAACACTCAGACACAAATCATTCTGTTTCATTTCCAATGATAACACCCACGACACTAATTTTGTTTATAAGTTCAAACATTGGTTGTAGAATATTTGAAAGAAAACTTCCTCGAATTCAAGCTTTATTATTTCTCAGATGGATTGCAGGCCAGTATAAGAATTATAAAAATTTTATGAATCTCTGCCACCATCAAGAGGATTTGAATTGATGCAGAGTGGATCTTCTTTGCCACCAGTCATGGAAAGTCTCAAGTGACGGTATAGGGTTTTGTTAAGAGAATGTAGCAAAAGGAGCTTGAAAGACCATGAAAAACAATACTAGATTATGAAGCAATGCTAGATTGTGTGTAAACCGAATTAAGGACTACATTTTTTGGAATAAGCCAAGAGGAAATGAAGTAGTTAGAGAGAATTGAAAAAACGTTTTGATGCTGGTGATACGTTCCAGGAACAAGAAAAAGCCATCGATTTTACCTCAATCCAAGTCGAAAATCACTCACAAGTTGACAGTGAGGATAACAACTCCATTCTTTTGATTTAGATTAAAGGTTTGAGCAGATCGATATTGCGTCCTTGAAAAACTTTAGCTATGTTGCATGTGTTTATGGAGACTTTTGGTGGGTAGGAATGATTACAGAAATTGACATGAATAAGCAAGATGTATTGATGAATTTTTACACCCTCATGGACCTCGTAAGAACTTTTACTGGCTACTAAACAAGATAAGTGTCTATACCAATACAATGATTCTAGCTTGTTTGAGACACCAGCACACAACTGGAAGAATGTATGAAATTTCAGAGAAAGAATCATGCTATATTATCTTTTCATATGATTGTTTTTTACAAGTTTAGATTTTCTTTGAGTCCTAGTATTTTCATACTTCATTGTAAATTGTATCGTTTATGCGTAAGAAAAATTTGCTAGTTTTCCCCATTTAAACCTTTAAGAAATACCCTGTTTTTGATCTTTGATTATGACTGATCTAAAAGAGAACATTCTAATCTTTGGTCAAATTGCAGTTCAAGTACTCTAAATTCAGATGAAAAAAAAAAATTCCAAAAAAAGTCGGCACCCCCTTTTTGGTCACATGTTCTAACCAAGGGGAGAATTAAAACAGATCTATAACATGTCAAGACTTTATTTTTAATGGTTTTAAGTGCTTTTTTTGAATTCCTCACCTCAAAATTACCCTAAATCCAAAATTTCAGCCATGTAGCATTCTTCATTCAGGAAATATTAAAGAAAACGTAAATTCAAAATGGCGGATTTTCGGACCGCAAGGCAAAAAGGGGCAAATTTTCAAATGGCGATATCTTGGGAACTAAAAAAGCTACGAGGCTGAAATTTTCAGGATTTTCATTTCTCATTGATAACTTTCACTGGTAAAAATTTCAAAGAAATCTGAGATATAAGGGTTACATTTTTCAAAAATATTGGATGATTTGAGATGGAATTACCCTCCTTTTTAAATATCAAAGTGATATTGTGTTGTTTTGATTCAAATACGTGTTTGATCATTGAGTTTGTTAAAACGTTAGAGAGGAATCTCCAGCTTAAACAAGAGAAATTGAAGCTTTAATCTTTGTGTGGCTTTTAAAATGACGAATTGAATCTAGAGGCTTCTTTTTTTTCACGTGACATTTTCTACGAAATCTAGCGATATTTAATTTGAAAAACATGTGGGTCATGCGTTTCAGTTGTGGGATAAGTTGGCTTCATATCCCATCGAGGAGTTTCAACTCAAGCCCTCCGTAACTCAAAGTATTTGATACTGAATTGTTCCGATTCGTTTGTTTACTTCTACCGGGGACTAAGCTCATATTTGCAAGTTTATTTTATAAAGTTTCTTTAATTTGTATTTCTTTTCTAGGAATCGGGGAATGTATTGAAAGAGCTTGAAAAACGTGTTGACGAGCTTTCAAAAGTAAGTTAGTTATACTTACTTGTACCGCTGTGTGTTTCTAATTGATTTGTTGAAAGTTTAGATTCTGAAAATGGCATCGTCTATCTTCAATGGAGCTGCGTTATGATATATTAGCCGCATTGGTCCGTGCCAATTCATTATTCATTATAGGCACGGACATAACCTTTACAATCCCAATTGTATTTTAATTGTAGCATTACTCAATGGCAGTGATGTATCAAGAGCCTTTGATTTACTTTTATTCTTGATTTCTTCTGATGATGTAGCGTCAACTTTATTTCTAACACTACAGCCTATGGCTTTTTTACATCTTTACCAAAGATGGTTGATAGCTTAGTCATGTGTTTATGAACAGTTATAAAGGTCAACATGGTTTACTCTTTAGATTGAAGTGAAAGCCACGTCAGATGTCAAACACGCCAACGAATCATTGAACGCCGAAAAGAAAAAACTGAGACAACTTCAGAAGAACAACACCGATGTAAGCATTCCCTGGTGGAACTGAAGGGATCTTAAAAATTATTATAAAGAGTCGTTTCCTAAGATAAACTCACCGTTATTAGTTTTAAACCGCCCAGCCCCCCTCTCACACCCGATCCCGGCTACTTTATACCGAGTTTATGGATGTGTGTTTTTCTGCGACGGAGACGGTAAGGTTCTAATTTGACTAGATCCTGACTGACTGAGAACGACGGTAAATCAGCACTTTTACCGTCCTCGATTTTGCGGGTCAAAACTGCGGGTTTTTCCAAATCGCTTCAGTTACTTTGCCGTCCTAAAAATACAAATACATGAACTCGCTTATATACAATGTATACAAATTATAATGGAACGTTCCAATAACATGATAGGGTAATTTTCAAGTTAATATTCCGTTTTTTTTGGATTTCGGCCTAAAAATGACCCATTTTTGGCCAGAAAAGTGATGAAACGCTAAAAATCATAAATGATAAATATGTAATTATTTTCCTGAATTTGTAAGAAATATTATAATTTTAATGTAAAGTTGTCAGAAATACATACTAGAATGTGAAAAATAAACTTAGAAAGTTAAAACATGAGCTAAATCCTAAAAAAAAACCGGGTTTTTCCAAAATTAGTCTACGAAACATTTTGATCAAAAATGAGAAAATCCACCTTGCAGGACCTCTAGTTCATTGTAATTCTGCATTTTTGACTCCATTTTTTGCATATTCTGATATACTCTACCTATTTGAAGAATTTTCAAGTAAAGAAATCTCAATTCAAGTACAATTGACGAAAAGATAGGGGAATTTTGACATAGGCCTAAATTTTCCGTCACGGCGTGACAAAAACTAAAAAGGGCTACAGAAAATCTTGTGGGTTGATTTTTACATTTCTATTTTAGGTTTCTGGTTAACACTATATGGTTGATGTTTCATGGAGAAAATTAAGACCTGATTCCACTCTCATAGATTTTTACAGGCTATTGAAAGTTTTCCGTCACGACGTGACAAAAACTCTGACCTAGTCCTAGTCAGTGAAAAAATGGATTTGGAAGCCTCAAATCATAGATTAACCAGTCGAAGTCCTATATAAAGTTGACTCAGCTTGCAAAAGAGGCCTTTTGGTTAGTTTTTTGAATCTATACCTGAAAAAAAAAACCTTGTAATAAGGACATCATTCCAAAGCAGTTTTTTCAGTACCGTAGCAGCAGGCCCAGATTTAGCCTATGTTGATTTTTCGGGAACATATGCATGTTATATATCAAATTGTCAGAAATTTTATGTAGATTTCAAAAATGGTTAAAAGTAGGGGTTAAAAATGAAGTCAATGAGAAGAAAATGCAAAACTTGATGATTTTTTCTCCTATTTTGGCCTGCAATTTTACAAAAACCTAAAAAATGCGATAAAAAATTTCTAAAGCGAGGTTAAGCTCTATTTTTTTTTGCTTTTTGCTACAAAATACCATAGCTTCCCATAAAAATAGGTTTTAGAGAGATTTGAAGATCTTCATTTTTTGACATTTTTAAAATTTTTGGGTACGAGCTTTTTGTTTATAGCTTGGAACGACCTGGTCATGTAGCGTTATGAACGTGCGGGAACGTCCAATTTCATTTGTTTTTCAAATCCTTTGGAATAACACTTCAACGAGATCTGGAAATCCATAGATGGAACCTCAGAAAGAAAATATATTTTCAAAATTCCTTGTAAAAAAATGACATTATGGATGTTGAATTCGATATTTTGATTTTTATCTTTCACACATCAGAGCACAAGCCAACTACAATCAAAGGAGAAACTGATCGAGAAATTGGAGCACCAAATTTCCAGTTTCGAGGAACGCAACACTGCAGATGCGCAAGCAGTAACAAAGGCTCAGGATCATTACCATGCAGTGTCTGCTGGTCTCTCCTCCAACGATGATGGTGAAGACAAAACACTTGCTGATCAATTGATGGGTAAAAACTGTCTTGAAAACTCTGTTTTGCAACATACAGTTTACGCTCTTTAATTCAATTTTCAACAGGGATTTGATTTTCATCGAACGAGAAAGTGTATCAAATGGTGGAGCGTCGTTTGTGAGATTTTCTTGTTGGCGATGGCTTTCAATATTATCGAATGATGATGTTCCATCAAATATAGAACTTCTGAATTAGAGAGCGTCAAATGTATTCGTCCAATTGAATTTCATAATGTAGATTTCTTTCCCAACAAGAAGCCTTTGAATAAAAATTCGCTTAAAAAGAGGAAAGCTGATTCGTTCTAACATTGAAGATTGTAGATGCTTTCTCCTGTCAAACTCAATTCGAGATACAATCAAAGTCATAATATTTCAGAAAAAGGGACATTCCCTGTAAAATCTTTTGTTGTTTTAATTTACTTTGGGAATTGGAGTTTTTACTCTGAGTTTTTACATTAGACTAAGGACTAAGGACCTTGGGATTTCAGGATTCCAAAGCTCAAAATCTTCCATTAAGGCTTAGAATGGGCCATTCCATTTTATATCCAAACAGGGGGGTGGACGAACAATTCCAGGGGGTAATCAGAGAAGAATTTCCAGGGGGTTGTAAAAGTATTTTAAATTTCCAGGGGGCAAAAGACCGATTTTAGTTCGTCCACCCTCACATTTCTAAAAATATTTCTTTGCCTTGAAAACGTTCGCCCACCACCCTGTATGGAAATTTTATGGAACAGCCCAATAAAGACTGGAAACCACTTAACACCTCCCATGTAGAAATACCACTGGAATCAGATGAAAAGTGGAAATTCAGGAATCGCCTTTCTCGTCCGAGCCCCGAATTCTGAAAAGAGAAAATACCCAAATATCTCAATATTCGACAGTGATTGTTACTCTGAATTCCAGTCAAAAATAACTCGGGACTCAATTGAATCAGTCTCAATGGAAATTAGTCTATTGCATTTCCATTTATTTTTTCTTTATTTATCAGAATGTAAGAATGCAATCAGTAAAGCTGATACCGAAATTAAACAAGCCCAGATCAAGTAAGTGCTTCCATTGCATCTTTCAGAGATCCAGACCAGATAATCTCTTCTTAAATATTTTTTTCAATTATTAAATGAGGTGTGCCTCCTTATAATGACAAAGCAGAATTAGCAATATGATTTTCTTAAATATTGTGCTCGCCGTACTGGGGAGAAATCCGTTTTTTCTTTTGTTTAAGAATATGCACTTAAAGCAAGGGTACAAGTTTTGTTTCACCCCACCGTCGGTTCTTTATGAGCGAGATAATCGAAGGCGGCGGTATATAAAACAAAGTTGACATGTCGCGAAAATCGCCATCCACTTTGCTCGACGACGAAAAAACACCAAAATACCGTCGTCTGTTTAATTAGGTGAGCAAATGCGAGCGGTACATAAATCGACTTTGTTTTGCGTCGACTTCACTCACCGTCGCCTTTGGTATCCTCTGATACATAAACTCGCTATTATCGTAATATATACCTTATTACCCTCACTAGGCTAAAACACGAAGAAGGCGAGCTAAAGAAAAAACAAGCCGATTTGAAGTCCACGGAAAAAGGATACGAGAAAGATAAAGTTGCGTTTGAAGCTATGAAGAAGGATCTCACCAAAATCGAGGTGAAATATTTGTTTTTACTGCACTTTTTACTTGTTTTATAAGAAGGGAGAAATGAAGAAGGTATAGATCACAAATCGTTTTCCAATATCAGCCTTTCAAGGTTCGTCTGAAAGTTTAGTTTGATTTCAAAATTGGAAACTTTTTAAAAAACATAAGTCTATGTTCCATATTTTTCCGTGAAAAAGAAAGTTTTAATCTTTATATAAAGTCATCAGGTCGGTTGGCGGACGGCTCGGTATCCGGGCAGATTTTTCGAAAACTGTAAAACTTTAGACAATTCTTCTGATATAAAACTTCTTCTGTGGCTAAATTTGAAGTTTTTCGTTTATTTCCAAACAGATAATATGAGAAAGGATCCAGTTTCTCTGAGTTCAAAGTTGCGTGTCCGCCAACTGGCCTACCGACTCGACATACCATTTCACATTTCCTTTCATAATGCTATTTCTATTGTAGAATCAATTGAAGACTCTGAATTATCGCGATGGACAAGAGGATGAACTCATTGCAAGGAAGTATGATTTAATTTTTCTTAATCTTTTTCTGTATCTTTCCTGATGCTAATTCTGGGTTGAGCCATTGAGTCATCGATTTCAAAGCCCCGAAAGGGTTTAGAGTAGAAACTTGGATGGGGGGGATGAAGTAACTTATCCCCCACCGAAAACGCGTTACATGCGTTTTCACACAAACGTCAGATTGAAAGTATAATGCATCGCCAGATCTCAAATAATATGCTGTGTGAAATATTAGAAAGCGCTAGATTAAATCCGTCATTCTAGAAGCGATGCAAATCTCAAGATTTCACTTTCTCTTGCTTGAGAACGATTAAAAGATTCATCTCTAGCCCTTCGGGTTTTAAACTCAATGGTCTGAACATCATTTCCATCAAGCGCTTTCATAATGGCAGAAATTGCGTAACTTAACAGAACATGAAAACCTCTATCAATATTTTTCAGACGTAAGCTGAGCCAAGAAGTATCAAGACTTCAAAATATAGTGGAGACACTCGAAGCAAGGTTCGTGCTTTCTCTGTTATTTCGTTCGAAATATCAAACATGTATCAACGGTGATTAAGATTTATGATGTATTCTTTTGGAGATAATACGAGTTTTGACGTTAGTCAGGCCGGTGTTCAGGCCATATTTTAGTCGTTTTATATTGCATCTTTTCAGCTGACCCCTTGTTTTGGCCTCAATGTAAAATCCTGCAGGTTGTCGCAGGACAAAAATAATACCTGGGACTGATAGGATAGTAGGCGTATGCTATATCCTTCTCTATATATATATTTTTTTTGTTTTTTTTTGGTTTTTTAATATTTAGCAATTATTAATTCTATTAGCGACGTATCACATTCCTCAACGCAAACGCCTCATCGAATCAACTACAATAGTTGTTTTTTTTTTCATACTTCTTACAATCTTGTTTCTATGCCTAGTCCTCAGCCTATATAAAATCATAATATATTTATGAGATATTATTTATCTAAGAATAGTTTATTTATTTCTTACTGTCTGCCATAATTTATCTAGGACGTCTATCTTGCGAACAAGCCGTTATCCAGTCTAATTATTACTAATCGAACAAACTTCCAAACGTCATATCTCAGTATTCTGATTCCGAGCATCACTTAGTTTTCCTTATTCCTTCCGATGAGTCCTTCTTCCCGTATCTGTTCGAGTTGTTAGTTATTTATATATTTTATACACACAGCATATACATTATATAACACTTTTCTTGTAAGAAGAACCAATATCTTTGGAGATCAAGGAAATAATTTTAATGTTTAAAAAAAAAAAAAAAGATGAGATTTTTCCTTTTTTCTCTTCTCAGGTTTCCACAACTTCAGTTCGAATACCATGATCCAGAACCAAGATTTGATCGAAGAAAGGTTTGTAACTTTATTCGCCTCACCTGTTAGAACTAGAAAGCAAAATTCGTTCGTCTTGCTCTGTCGTATCTCAGAAATACTTACTAAGCAGCTATTCGTTGGGAAATAACTTTATTAATGGATCCAATCCTTTGCATTGGACGGTCAAATCAGCTTAAGGGCCATCAGGAACCAGCACAGCCCCGTGTGGAGTTCAGAGTAAGCTTAACTAAGGCTCCATATACACTTACAGTGTAATACTAGGCTATCCGTTGGGAAGTGAAAAATCCTTACTTTGTAATCTCCTCATAGGTCAAAGGTCTTGTTGCCAACCTGATCAACATAAAAGATGTCAAGTATGCCACCGCACTGCAAGTAACGGCAGGTGGACGAATCTACAACGTGGTCGTGGATACCGATAGAACTGGAAAACAACTCTTACAAAATGGGCGTCTACAAAGAAAAGTGACTTTGATCCCTTTGAATAAGATCGCTGCCCGATCTATCAGTGATACTGTAGTACAAAGTGCGAAATCTTGTGTAAGTTCCTTTTCGAATATGATAATTACACGTTTTTTTATGAGAAAAAACTATATAAGAACATAAGGCTTCGATGGCCAAAATGTTAAGAACAATTTAAGAACATTTAAAGGCTTTGCAGACTCTAAAGCACTTGATTTCTGAGGAAAATGGAGAAAGATACTCATAAAATGATGAAAATAAGAACATATTAAGAACATTCTCAGGTTTCAAAAGAAAACAAAATATCTCATATACGGATAAAGGCTTTGGCGTTGAAATGACAGCAGTACTTTTGCGTCACTTTCACCAAGATATAATGTGTTTTTCTCTCGCACTAAAATTAGTAGAGGGCATTTTGTAAAATCGCTCGACTGTTTTGTTAGAAGCACTTGTTATACATTTTTGGAAAGCTAAGGGGTAGGGGAAACGAAATTACTATGTTTCCAATTTTTTTTCGGACACTTTGGTGTGATTTTCGGACAAATATGACGGTCTCAGGCAAAAATCATAGGGTTAAAAATTAATGAAAATTTTAGCTCGAGAAAACGGAGACCTGTTGTGTATTTTTGGAAAGCTCTCAAAAAATTAGGATTAGAGATATATTGCAAGTATAGGTGATTTTTGTACCTAACTCGAGATATTGAGCTTCAAAAAGCGCAAAAACTGGACGAAATAGCTGTTTCTGGCTGAAAAACACGGTTTTCAAGGGTTAATATCTCGAGTTAGGTACAGAAAACTTTGTTCAACAATTTCAGGTTGGAGCAGCGAATGTGGATACTGCATTGTCTCTTGTTGGATACGATAAAGAAATTGAAGGAGCCATGAAATTTGTTTTCGGTTCATCTTTTGTTGCTGCTGACCTCAATTCTGCTAAAAAGGTCTGTAAAATACACCCACTCTTGCCTTTATAAACCCTGGATTAAGCTGTATGTCGGCCATCTTTGATCGGAGTTTTTAGAAAAGTGGCACCCTTGTCGTAGCACTACTCGATGTGGAACGATTTGTAATTCAATAGAATTTTTACGTTTAAAATTATTTCAAACCATATTGATTAGTAGTTAAAAAAGGGTACCATTTTGAAAGATTTTGTTTGATCGGCGTCGAGTTACTGTGTCCGAGATTCAGTGAATACAACTATCAAACCTCAACGTTCAGCCATTGAGGAAACTGATACACAAAATACATGAAAAACTCTTTTTTCCGGTGACTGTATCGAGAACACAAGCGCAGGAGTGATTTTGTGAAAGATGTAAGATACCCTTGAGGCGGGGAAGTAATCTCGATGCTGAAAATAATTCTCACTCCACTTCAGAGACTCGGGGAAATGTCTCTCACGTATGATATAATTTCGGCGGGAAATGTTTTAGTTTAGGAGGTTTCTTTTCATTACCAGTGTCATCAAAAGCCGACGGGGCTGCAAAGGGTTAATAGATGTAATTTGCCTCGTGCTTCTCAAAATATCTCAAAACTTTTGACAAATAAGTACTTTGAGAATTAAGCAACCAATTGATATTTTATCTCAAAGAAACTACATAGTCTAAGACCATGTTCGCACGTAACGGTTCCGCTTCACTCCGGAACGAAATGAAGCCATTCTATTGATTAGAAGTGACGGAAAACTTGAATTTAACCAATGGAATGGCTTCATTTCGTTTCGGAGCGGAACGGAACCGTAGCGTGTGAACGTGGTATAATTACGCTGACCTGGTTTCCGCCTGGTAAAAAAATAGTTCACACTTTTAGTAGTTGAATCATTTCTTGACAGGTGGCTTTCGACCCGAACGTCAAAACCAGGACAGTCACGCTTGACGGCGATGTGTTCGACCCATCTGGAACACTGTCCGGAGGTAAGATTTATTCAGCAATATGGACAAACCAAGCCTGCTTGTACCTTAATCCTTTTAAGGACGGTATAACTGTAGAACTAGTGGGCTTTTTGACACCTGGTGCTAATATGCCATTATGCCTCAAATTTCAAATAATTTCAATGGTAATTCTGATTCGAAAAGCGTTTATCCTAAACTTTGTTGGTCTATGTTTTACCTTCTTATCTAACACCAGGTGCTCGGAGACAGCAGCAATCCATCTTAGCAAGTATTCAAGAATTACAAGATGCCAGAACTGAGCTTTCCAACAAAGAGAAAGAACTCCGAAATGTCGAGAAAGAACTAGAAGGGATCAAATCAGTTGCTGAAAGGTCAGGCTTTGTCTTCTCTTTTATTAATACAGAGTTTGGTGCGTGCGGCCACCTCCTTAGTTTAGCTTTATGTTTTTTCTCTCTATGTGTGCGGCCGCTCGTCTCGCTTATTAAGACAAATAGATTCGTTGTTTACTTTTTTTTACTTTGGTAGAGTTTAGAGAACATATTATTTTTCCTCGACGCCGCGAAAGATTTTCCTCGCAAAAGTGTGAACGCTTAAAGGGACATTAAAGTAATAAAATGTAAACATTGCGCGAACCACGTGTCATTAAAGAGAACAATTAAAATCACGTGTCCAAAACAAACTTGTAAAACAATTGAACAATCAAAATTAGCCATATTTGGTTTGATTTTTTATTTTGACATGTGACATTTGTTTTGATTTTGTATCCGCTGCATACAGTTTGTTTACAAATTTTGAAAGTACTGTTATGTCCCTTTAAAGTAATAGAAAACTTTGACCATATGACAGGTTAAGCAAAAATAAGATAAAATGAACTCGGGTTTGAAAGCCTCTAGAGACTTTTCTACAAATTTGTTCAACATTTACAGTAACACTATCACGATGTGTTAGTTGTGAAGTAAAATATGCGTTTGTTTTTTGTTTTTTTTGTTGTTGTTTTTTCTCTCTTTTTTTCAAACATGAAAATTTTGTTGTTTGTGATCTGACTCCATATAGATCCATGGCAAAATTAATTTTCGGAATAAGTTTTATCTTGTTCTTATGAAAGTTTTGCTTGTTTTGTGTTCTTATTTTTCTATTTTCCATCAATTGCATTTTTACAGATACAATAAGTTGAGTACTGACTTGGACATGAAAACACGTGAAATCGAATTAGTCGAAGATCGATTGAAACAATCTACACATCATCAGAAAGTAGAAGAACTCGACGCTTACAAGGCTTCCGTTGGTACGTTTCTTATTGTCCCAGATCATCCCTTTTTAGTCGCTATCCTGGGAAAAAAAAGTGGAAGAAAAGTCACGGGTTTTTTTTTCAACGCAGTAACGTCGATTCCCGATTTTCGGACTCCAAACATTTGATCTTTTGAAGCTCTTGCACTAGGGAAAAAATCGAATTTGCGTCAGAGCACTTGAAAGACTTTTGTTTTCCTGGTTTTGGTGAGGTATTCGCTAGTAGAAAGAAACTTTGGACACCATCCAATTTTGTTTTCGCTTGATTTGGAGGGAATGTTTGGTTTGCAAACGTGCACAAGTTTAGGTCGCTCAACCATAGGGAGGGTAGGGTAGGGCATTTTTCTAAACGTCTACGGACCTTTTGTTATGAACATCTTCCGGACTAAATGTTTAGCAATCGACCTTGATTAAAGCAGTTTCTAATCAAACTTGAAGCAGTTTCAATAACTTTTATTATGTGTCTCTGACTCGGATGTCGTACCCATTTCACGCTCATTTTTTTTTTTTTTTTTTTGCTGTTGAGGCCGCGATATGAGAGATGAGCTCTTAAAACAAGAATTAATTACCCCAGGGTTGGGTCCAGTACACTCATCATACAAATGTACAATAGTACAAACTAGACGGTTCCCGTCGTCGCAAACGCCGGTTAACAGTTTTGCTTGCACATCAAAAGCCTTTAAAATACTACAATGTGGGTTAATTCCTGACATGGTTTTGGCTTAAAATGCCGAATACAATAATAAAAATTATACTTCTAAACTTTCTACATTAGTCAAAATTTTGTGTCTGTAAGCCTCGATTATATGTCTTTTTAAGATAACGGAAGTTTGTGTTCAATGAAATGCCATAGTGACCCTGTCAAAATTATCGAGGGTACCCGTCGTTGCAGACGCCCAAAGGTGTCTGAGGTGTTGAGAGGGTTGCTTCTAGGAAAGAAAAAGCCTTAGTTGTGAAGGAGAGGATCGCGCTTTGCGATTGAGCACTGAAGGTTTGCCCGTTTGTTGGCTTCACATGCGGACAGCTTAAGACCGGTGCATATGCAATGCAACCAACATTGAAACCTTTTTAAATAATGTTAGACGAAGTTTAATCATGAAACAACAATGTTGGATTTTGTTGCGTGTTTTGATATAAAATAATTCGAAATCGTGCAACAAAAATGCCACACCTTTTTATTTGAAACTTTGTGACGTCGCAGTACTTTTTCATGAAATTGACGTCAGAACTTTTTTCGTTTACAAATAGCAGTGTAGAGTCTTCTCTAATCCGAGTTTTCTACGCTTGTCAAACTTAGCGAGAGACTTTTTGTATCGAAGGTGGATAGGTTTTCCAGCCGCGGCGTTCAAATTTTAGAAACCTTAACATATATTACTGGGCTAGCGTTACAGACATTTTTCATAAACTCGTTTAGTATAGTAAGACTAGACGGTTCCCGTCGTCGCAAACGCCGGTTAACGGTTTTGCTTGCACATCAAAAGCCTTTAAAATACTATAATGTGGGTTAATTACTGACATCGTTTTGGCTTAAAATGCCGAATGCAATAATAAAAATTATACTTCTAAACTTTCTACATTAGTCAAGATTTTGTGTCTGTAAGCCTCGATGATATGTCTTTTTAAGATAACGGAAGTTTGTGTTCAATGAAATGCCATAGTGACCCTGTCAAAATTATCGAGGGTACCCGTCGTTGCAGACGCCCAAAGGTGTCTGAGTTGGTGAGAGGGTTGTTTCTAGGAAAGAAAAAGCCTTAGTTGTGAAGGAGGGGCGCGCTTTGCGATTGAGCACTGAAGGTTTTCCCGTTTGTTGGCTTCACATGCGGACAGCTTAAGACCGACGCATATGCAATGCAACCAACATTGAAACCTTTTTAAATAATGTTAGACGAAGTTTAATCATCAAACAACAATGTTGGATTTTGTTGCGTGTGTTGATATAGAATAATTCGAAATCGTGCAACAAAAATGCCACACCTTTTTATTTGAAACTTTGTGACGTCACAGTACTTTTTCATGAAATTGACGTCAGAACTTTTTTCGTTTACAAATAGCAATGTAGAGTCTTCTCTAATCCGAGTTTTCTACGCTTGTCAAACTTAGCGCGAGACTTTTTGTATCGAAGGAGGATAGGTTTTCCAGCCGCGGCGTTCAAATTTTAGAAACCTTAATATGTTACTGGGCTAGCGTTACAGACATTTTTCATAAACTCATTTAGTATATTAAGATAGTCAGTTTCCCTCTTATAATTTTTTTAAGAACAACAAAAAACGACGATCCAGCAAGGCAAAGAGACCATGGCTGCGGCTACAAAGAAATCTAAAGACCTTGACCAGAAAATGAAGGTTTGTGGTTAATTTTCAGTTCTAAAATTGTTTCAGTTGTTTGAGGCGGACTGTTATTTTAATCTGGTTAAATTCGCGAGATCACTGAAACGAAATCGAATCTCCGCAATATTTTTTAAAAATCTGATTTTTAGCATTAAAGACACGAGTTTAAGACAAATTGAAGACAAAATTGCCATTTTCAACCAACTTTTGGCTACCAAATTAAGGCGAAATATTTGAAATCGCTGATTCGCGAAAATAATCTTTCCGTCTAACGAAAATGAATCCGTTTAAAGCACCGCACTTTTTTGTTTCATTTACTTAAACTCGTTATGGTCTAAAGATACAAATTGCATGTCTGGCTTTTACATACTTGTTCTGCTTTTTGGAATATTTTGAATCGAATTTTTATCTGTTTTATCCGCAGGAGAAATCGGCTCACCGCGAGAAAGAGTTAAAATCAGCAGAAACAGCTCTCACCAAAGCCAAGCAAAAAGCTGAAACGTCGAAGAAAGAATTCAAAACAAAACAACAGGCAAGAAATTGTCGATTGACCTAGAATGATATTCATGGCGTAATGTTTTATACGTAAGCACCCCAAAAAGACCGGGTGTTGCTACTAATTTTTTATTTAAACAATATAACAAGAAACAAACCCTTCGGCTTTTTCAGATGCTCCGTATAAAACAACACGTGGTGAATATCATGAATTCATGATATGCGTCACTGCAATGACGAAATTATGCAACTTTTACAACCTGTTTTTTTCACCCTATACGTCACTTTTTCAATTGTTTAAGTGACGTATTCGTTGACGTATTCGATGGAAAATTTCAAAAGTTCTCAGAAAACTCTCCAGTGGTGCATATCACGAATAGAATCACTTTTTCAATTGTTTAAGTGACGTATTGGGTGGAAAATTTTAAAAGTTCTCAGAAAACTCTCCAGTGATGCATATCATGAATACATTCTAATGAAAATGCTTGAAAAGCGCATTAGGAGCCTCATTTCCAAAATATTGTTGGGAAAATTAAATCGTCAGAACTTCTTTTTACACGGAGCATGTTTGAATCAACTTTGGGAGTAGCATCTCTCTTTGATAAACCTTCTTCCTAAGTTCCCTTAGGTCATAGTACATACAAGTATGAATTTTCACTATATAGATGTCTTAGACGCACCCAAGACTTGTATATATCAAGCGTCGCTTTTTCTTTTCTTCTTTTTTTTGCCAAAGCTCTCAAATGTATATAGAATTAGCTTAATTTCAAAAGATACTGAAGTTTCTCGAATTTAATACGACCAGCTTCGCTTCGTAAAGGGATCGTCCTTACAGATTTTATCGTTTGCTTCCGTAATGACGGAAATTACGTAACTTAACAAAAACCTGAAAAACTTCTAAACAGACCAAAATGAAAATGAATTTTTGTCTACTTATTTCCACAATAACAGATCTCTATAATATTGGTTTAAATCTTATTATTTCTAGGAACTAGAAGAAGCCAGTTTGGAGATCGAAGCTTTGAGGGCTGAACTTAATGGACTAGAGGAACAGGTAACTTATAAGCATTGTTCTAACAAACTGATTTTCTTTCAAATAAGGTATAATTCCAGGAGAAGCCAGATCTTCGGTTTAGCTTTGTGATTTGTAAAGAAAGCATCTGGAGTATAATCAGTTATATGATAATAGCGCGCAACCTAAATAAAATCAGTCATATAATTAGTATAATAATAAGAGCAGAATAGAAACAAATTGGCGGTCCAAGAAGCTGGTCACACTTCCGTTATTAAAGGAAACCCGATCTGGTCAAGTAGAAGTACAAGAAAGATCACTTTCAATTTGCGTATGTTTTTAGCTTACAGCAGCTGAAGAAACAATCACCAAAATGTCTGAAGAATGCGAACGATTATCAGACGTGGCCAATGAGAAGAAGACAGAAACAAAAGAAGCAGAACAAGCGCTCGCTCAACAGAAAGAAACACTCAGACTGTGCAGTGAGGTATGTTGCTATGATGATACAGGAGACTCAAATTCATACATGCTTTTTTATAAGAATAAAGGGCAGTCTCCACTTTCGCGCGATATGAGCGAAAACTTTTTGACGTTTTTGTAAGGTCGTTGTTCCGTTGAAAAATGAAACAATTCCATTGATCGAAACGTAACGAATGAAAAAAAGTAAAACTTCCTTCAACTTTTTTTTGAACGCGCGATATTTTCTTATGACGTAATCTTTTCTTCAGGAAAAAAAGGTTAAGAAAAAAAGTTAAAAAAGAAAACGAAAAAAAGTAGAACAAGCTGAGCCTGGAGTACTCTAACAAAGTGTATCTCACATTTAACATATCATACTACGACAATGAATTTTGAAATTCCGTAGATATCTGCTTTGTTTACAGAGAAAGCCTGGAATTGCAGAATTTTACGTAATTCAAGCCTCAAAGTAATATAAATTAGGTAAAAAGCCTTAAAATACCTTAACTTACCCTAAAATAAGAAAGCAATGACAACAATTTAATCCATGCTCATTAGTAGCCAAGATACCTAAAAAAGCAACTCATCGTTCATCTGAAAAACTTGATAAACGTCCTAAATAGTCAGGTTGCTGGACCTCAAAAATTTCAAGTTTAGTTAACCTCGCTGCGAAGAATCTAATTTGATGCACATTTTATTCTTCATACTTTACTTAAATCATTTCCCTTTACTGGACATTCAAATTCTACCTTTATCCAACGTTACAGATAAAAGTTTTACACCAAATACTCTAAAGTGTTGTCAGTGAACTTTCTGACGCCATGTTGTCTTCCCTCTTTGCTTTTGTAATAGAATATAAACATTAAAACGTTCGAATTCTTAGACGGGGGTAAAAATCACACAAACACACCTTTGATACTTATTACACGCACTTAAAACTCAAAAAGCGCTTTGATATTAATTCTTGATCAAAAGAATTGGATTTCATCAGAATACGATTTAAAAATTATGATAAATACAACATTTTCAAAAACAGTTACAATTTATCAAACCCCCGTTTTTTGGACCTACCTCCGGATACCCCGGTGGAGGTTCTATAAATTAACCCATGTCCGTTCGTTCGTCCGTCCGTCCGTCCGTCTGTTACCAGCTTTTCTCAATGTTGAGTCATTATTCTTTTCTGACTTTTTGCACAATGATGCAAAATGGCAATGCTTAAAATGTGTCGGAGCCCGATTTTCGAAAAAAAATATATTTGGGCAAATTTGGGCCAAAAACTGCCTAAAAATAGGGTTTTTTGGACTTTGTGCAAAATCCTGTCATTACTTTTTTCTGATTTTTTGTACAAAGATGGAGGGCAAGATTCTCTAAAGAATGGCTGAAGTGGTTTTCCCCGGAAAATTCTTATTCGCCTTAAAAAACGGATTTTCGTATTTTGGGGAAATTCCCTTTAACCAAATAAGAAAATATAGCTTTTCTCAAAGTTGACTCATTATTTTTTTCTGATTTTTTGCACAATGATGCAAAATGGCAATGCCCAAAACGTGACGGAGCCCGATTTTTGAGAAAAAATTTATTTGGGCAAATTTGGGCCAAAAACTACCTATAAATAGGGTTTTTTGGACTTTGTGCAGAATCCTGTCATTACTTTTTTCTGATTTTTTGTACAATGATGCAAAATGGCAATGCCCAAAATGTGACGGAGCCAGATTTTTAAGGAAAATTTTTTTGGGCAAATTTGTGCCAAAAACAGCTTAAAAGGTTTTTTGGGCCTGAATGGTTTAAGTGATTTTCGTATTTGGGGAAATTCCTTTTTACCATTTTACATTATTCAACACACAAGCTTTATTTTTCCATTCTGAATTTGTGTACAATTATTGTCACTTTTTTCTTATTTTCATCTGATGTTAATCATTAGGTAGGTCGATTCAGCATGTTGCTTGTTTTAATAGATACGAATGTGTAGAAATACATACAACTTTTCGAATGCGAAATGGTAAGCTCAAGCTTTGAACTTTTTTTTTATAAACAGCAAAGCGGGCAACAAAGTCAACCCTCATAGCTGCAGAAGAATAGCTATCTAATATCGATTGAGCTTTTTTCGTATTGATATATTCTGATGGGAGGTCGTCAGTAGTCTGATTTGACGAATGCGTCAGTATTCCGACAACAATTTTGTCCGACAACGAGTCAAAAAAACATATAAAACGAAATATGAATCGCCAAAGAGGAGACACATCTTTTATAATCAACCATGTGCTTATAAAAAATTCAAAGTTCCGACTTAAAGGTTGGGCCCCTAAACCCGACTTTTCTTAAATTTTGGGAAGCTTATTACGATTAGGCTTTCAAGAGTCAAGAAATTGGATTAAGCTGTTTTTACGACCCTTCTTTTGAGGGGGAGGACAACCCTTATAGCATAATTCTGAACATGTAAAAAGGGACGGCCCTAAGTGACTAAATTTTGACGAGGTGACTAAAATTTTAGGGCCGACTAATAATTAAGGCCGACTAAGTTTTGGCCGATAAGGTAATCAAATTAAAATTGACGTGTCCTTTGTTAGTAACGCGGCAAAAGTTCATGGAAAAATTCAGTTTTACAAGTGTATGCAGGCAAAAAGTTGTTTGTAGACCAAATTTCGTAATCGAATAATCGAAATTTGTCGGACAAAGTCAAACAAATACTGAACCAAAAATCTAGCAGTCATCGCACTTTAACCCGACCAAAGTAAATTTGTCCCCGAAACTCATTATTTAACAAAAACAATTCAGGCTTTTAGAATCGTGTCATGTGGTATCCTAGAAGATAAGAACACATCCGCGGTGTTCTAGGGTGGCAAGGCGACGGGGGTGTGCCACCGTCATTTTAGGCAAGAAGTTGAAATTTTCCTATTTTCCCGACCCATAGTGGGGCTAAATTTTGAGTTTGTGATTTTTGCAACCATTAATGGGAGTTTGCAAGTCCAAGGCACGCACCCATACCCTCCATTTGCCCCCCCCCCCCCGGTTGGGATTTCTCCCATTTTGGTCCTTTTAAGGATACGAAAGCCATGAGTGTCAAAAGAATCTCTCTAAGGGTGACTTTCGCAAAAATTTAGCGTTTCTAAGGTCAGAGGACCGGTCCGGTCCGGTCCGTAAATACCCTGATAGTCCCAGGGGCCATTCGTTTCAAAAAACGACTGTACGAGCGGCCCAAAATTAGGGCTTCGAATCCTGACCCTTACAGTACAGAGAAGATTTAGGCAGATTTAAGTAAATTTGGGCGACACATCGACCCTTGCGGGACAATTTCTTGAATTTTTTTTTACCATTTTAAGGTAAAAAAGGGTCTGAATTTGAATTAGAGAGCGATTTTTTCGACCCTTACAATGCACTTGAAAAGAAAGCTTGGAAAAGGAACCCTTAAGGGCCACACTTACGGTATGTCGTTTTCCTTGAATGCTCCCCCGGGCTGAGAAAGTCATGATAAAGTATACATCTTAAGCCCAAATGGAAGGAATGATACTGATAGTGATAACAAAATAAAAAGAAAGGGGCTTTTTAGTGAAAATTCCTTCCCTTTGATTAATCAGCTAAATTGCCGTACCATAAATAAACACTCTTGACTTCCAAGTATAACGTCTAGGTCTAAGCTATTCAAGAACATCGAATAATCATTCTGTGATTTTGTAAGAAAAAATTAACTATGACGTCATATTGGTCACTTTCTGCATCAATAACTCTTTTTCACTTGATTTTTACCCTATGAGATAAATCTTTTTTGAAATCTACATCAAATTTCCGATCCAACGAGGTATAATATGACCATATTTGTGCAGGTTCAAATTTCACCTTGGCTTGACCGCCCTGATGACGTCACAAAATCTTAAAAAGCCCTGGAAACGAGTAAAGACTAGAGTTTTGACTAATATCTACCATCGTTCTTTGCATTATTTAAGAAAATTAATGAGAAGAGTAAAGAGAAGAACGCGTTCGTCAAAGAGACTTCAAGCAACCAATTAAAACTGAAAGAAATGGAACACAAAATCCTGAAAGTCAACAAGGATGCACAAGATGCTGCTCAAAAGGTTTGGAAAATAGTGACGATGTAATGCTTAAATGGCTTGGAAATAGCGAACGTATTTGAATTTGTTGGTATTGATTTGAATTTCATGTCAAAAAACTTTTATGAAGATGGCCAATGAGATTCGTTAATTTTCGATCAAAATCTGTCGAAACAATAAAATCACACAAAACAGCCAATAGAATTCTCCACCCGAAATTGGTATCTACATACATCGGCTATTTCTGTCTTCCTATTTCATTTGTTTTGATTTTTCGTAAAAGTGAAAGCCTGTATACACGGAGATGAAATTGTATACAAAGACAGTGTAAACCGAGCCTCTCTACTAATCAAAACCCTTGACTATCTTCGTTCCAGGTGGAATATATGCTTGAGAAATATGATTGGATCGCGAACGAGAAACAATATTTTGGTCAGGAGAACACAGCGTACGATTTCCAAGCTAACGACCCTAAAGATGCTGCTAAGCAACTGACACGCTTGAACGAGACCAAAGAAAAGTTGGGCAAGAGTGTCAATATGAGAGCTATGAACATGTTAGGCAAAGCTGAGGAAAAGGTAATTCATGATATGCACCACTGGAGAGTCTTCCGAGAACTTTCCACCCAATCCATGATATGCACCATTGCAATGTCCTCCGAGGACCCAACAGCTGATTGGTTGCAAGTGACGTATTAATTGATTTTACGTCACTTACAACCAATCAGCTGTTGGGTTGCATATCATGAATACATCACTTAAACAATAGAAAAAGTGACGTATTGGGTGGAACAAAAACAGGAAAGTTGCATAATTTAGTGAAGTCATTGCAGTGGCGCATATATCATGAATTGGTTTAAATAAAATTAAAGATGATTTATTTGCCTGCATAACTTAAGGCTAGAGATTTACAATAAACCAATTTGACAAAATCCAGTTTGGAACTATCTTCAACCAAATCTCACCAAATTCTCCAGTGTAGATTAGCGAAATGCATTTTATTTGATGTCCGAATTGAAATTGCACTAAAACAGTGTTCAGTACAATTAAAGCAAAATAAGTTTCCTTTGAAGTTGTACAGAGATTTTCCATGTGGATTTCCACTCAAGATGTCGCATTATTTTTCTTCAAATAGGGAAGGAAAAGCTCTATCTAGTGTGTTATATAAGATATCTGTTATATATTATCCTACTGAATTTCTTTCTTTCTATAGTACAATGACTTGATGAAAAAGAAGAAGATCGTGGAAAATGACAAAAAGAAGATCGAAGAAGTCATCAAAGACCTGGACCAAAAGAAAAATGAAGCACTCAAAATTGCTTCGGCCAAAGTGAACAAGGTGCGCTAGCTTGATTGTTTGACAATCGTTTTCTTAATCGGGGATAACGAAGAAATATAACATTTTGGAATTCTTCAGATTTTACTTTAAGGTCGAAAAGCCTAGCTAGCTGACTATTCCTTTTCAACGTCAAATTCTGTGTTCTAAAGTATGTCTCAATATAATCTGCAGTGGAAGCAAAAAAGGCTGTAACTTTTGATAGAATTTGAATAAGGTTTTGTGCTTGTTAAAATGATAAACGGGAGTATTATCAAAAAGAAAGAAACTCAAAAAAGATCTGAAAATGAAGATTGAAAATCTTTTTAAAGAGCACAAAACTGCTACCTAATTTTGATTTCTATCAAACTTTATTGTCTTTTTGTCTCTGCTTCAGATTATATTAAGAGAGAATTTAGTCTAAATTACTACATCGACGTACGTTTAAAGTCCATTCGCTTCTAGTGAGCACTCATTTATGCTACAATATGGAAACCATGTCATCGTATTTATAATGATTTGCTTAAGAGTAGTTTCGACATGAAAGCAAAACAGAATACACACTTCAAACGAATGGACTTTAATAATTCTTCGAGAGTGCTCTTAATATCATAAAATGGATCTTCAGTACATAGAACCCAACCCACAACCTTCACCTTCCGATTCCAAAAGGATTTCGCACATGGAAAATACTAAGTGTTCTTAAGGTAGTAAGTGAACTCAGTGGGCCTCAGAAATCGATCAAAAACGAACATTCTTTAGTGTTGGTTCTGTTACAAAGGCAACTGCGAAACGTTTTTGTGGTTTCCACAATACCAATGAAGACACACAAGCAACAAACCAATTTTTTGTTCTGTTATTTTTCTCGACTAAAGGATTTTGGTAGTATTTTCTCCACGTTATTGCCGGGATCCGATGCGAAGCTTGCACCACCTGAAGGAATGACAGTTCTGGACGGTTTAGAGGTGAAAGTTGCTTTCGGTTCTGTGTGGAAAGAAAGTTTAACAGAACTCAGTGGTGGACAACGGTAAGTTTCCTTGATTTCATTCTTCTTCATATAGTATAGTCTCTTTAACTGGAACCTCTATAACTGGAATGTCTCCTTAACGCGAACAAGTTGTATGGTCATTAAAACCAAACCTTTAGCATTAACTAATAGCAATGCCTTATAAACCTTACTCCATTACTCGAAATTTCTTTAACTCGAACAAATTTGTGTTCTCCGTGCAAGTTCGAGTTATGGAGACTCTGGCATTTTTATTTTTGTTGTGTCTTTTTAAGTTCATTAATTCTTTATTGCGCCCTCAAATTATACTATACTGATTTGTGTATCTGTAATAGGCTGATAAAAAACTAATAGCGTAAAAAGCGCAAAAGTTTTGTAGTTTCACTCCCCAAAAAATGACGTTTTGACCGTTTTTTCTCAACTCTATTTATAACTTTAAAAGTTTAGGAATACCGTAAACATGTAAACGACTGGACATCCATCTCCTTTGTCTTTTTGTAGAAAGGGCTGCTAGCTTCGTTGCCGCCTCGTTAAAAGCATAAAATGAAACAATAGATTTTGATGATATACCACTTGGGAATACCTTGCTAACAACGTCAAAACTTCGACAAAAGTCTCTGTTGTTCTACTCTTCTCAAGTCTTTTATCTATATCATAACAAAGATAACAGAGGCAAAATCATTGTCAGCTTGTCAAAACTCCGACTAATATTTCTAAATTTTGACTTAAAAGTTTCTAATAATTTTAGAGAGTGTCACATTCTAATTTCGATATTCTTATGACACAGGCTCTCAACTTTGGCAAGCTATTTTTTTTCAAGTCATTAAAAAAATTATTGGAGTGACAAAAGTGTTGAAAATGTTGATAAAATATATTGCAAACTTGTGAAAAAATTTGAAAATATTTTTTTTGTACATTAGGAGTAATGTTCAAGCTCTATCAAACTTTTTACCTAAATAATTCAAAGAAATAAAATTATGACGGAATATTGTCGGATTTTTCATACCAATTTTGAAATACAGGCGGCAACGAAGCTCGCTTCAAAGAGACAATAAAAGATAGATGTCCAGTCGTTTATATGCTCATGGGAATACCAAAGTCCGTATAAAAAATCCTGTTTCTTTCCATTGTTTCTTACTTGAGCTTGCGTTGAGAAATTAGTTTGTTTTGCTCACTTTGTGATCATGTGATTAAATCTTAAACCAATCCTAAGAGGAGTACTTGGTGACGTGATAAAAAACTGAGCAAATCGATTTTCATCCTTTGATAATAACAAAGGAAAAATCGAACAAAAAGTTAAAACAATAAAGCTTCCAGACCAGTGTAGAGTTTTATAAGGACTATGAGAATACAGTAGAGCTGTGTAAAAGGCCGTTAAGGTAGTCGGTCTGTGGCGCATTGTCCTGAAACCATATATTCATTCATTTCAGATCTCTTGTTGCCTTATCCCTCATTCTATCCATGCTTTTATTCAAACCTGCCCCAATCTACATCCTGGACGAGGTGGACGCCGCCCTTGATTTATCACACACCCAAAATATCGGGCAAATGCTGCGTCAGCACTTTCGCCATTCTCAATTCATTGTGGTATCGCTCAAAGACGGTATGTTCAATAATGCGAATGTATTGTTCAAAACGAAATTTGTGGATGGTGTATCGACTGTTAATCGATTCGTACAAAATTCCTCGACAAGGGATACGTTAAAAAAACGATGAGACAGATTGATTCGAACATTTTAAAGAACATGTTTCATTCTAACTCCACTCGTCGAAGGAACTGTTTCAGAGAGAAACAATAGTTATTCTAGTGACAAATATTTCATATATTATCACTTTCCATCGGAAATGCACTGTGAACTTTGACCTTGCATTTTTGCCGGACCAGAAAATCAGGATGACCTTAAGAATGAACTTTGTTTTTCTCATGGGAGGATGAATATAGTAGTATCATTATTTTAATTTCCAGTTTAGTTTTTATTATATTTAACTCTCGCTAATTCGAACTGAAAGTCTAGTTTTATCGAATCACAGAGATCCTTATTACAAAAATGTATTCTAGGAGGATTTTCCTTGGCAGGAAATGAAAATTCGAATAATAAAAATGAGAATTAGCGAGAGTTCATTGTAGATTTTCATTTCAATATTATTTATCGGTAAAATCACCTTGGATAGCCAAATTTTAAGCAAATTAAGATAAAAAAGGTTTTGTTTTTAAATAAGAGTGATATTGTTTGCTTACTCATCAATTTTAATCTACAAGCTTTTTGGACCTACCTCCGGGTGCCCCGGTGGAGGTCCTATAAATTAACCCATGTCCGTCCGTCCGTCCGTCCGTCCGTCTGTTACCAGCTTTTCTCAGGATTGGCTCATTAGTTTTTTCTGATTTTTTGCACAATGATGCAAAATGGCAATGCCCAGAACGTGACGGAGCCCGATTTTTGAGAAAAAATTTATTTGGGCAAATTTGGGCCAAAAACTACCTAAAAATAGGGTTTTTTGGACTTTGTGCAAAATCCTGTCATTACTTTTTTCTGATTTTTTGTACAAAGATGGAGGGCAAGATTCTCTAAAGAATGGCTGAAGTGGTTTTTCCCGGAAAATTCTTATTCGCCTTAAAAAACGGATTTTCGTATTTTGGGGGAAATTCCCTTTAACCAAATAAGAAAATATAGCTTTTCTCAATGTTCACTTGTTATTTTTTTCTAATTTTTTGCACAATGATGCAAAATGGCAATGCCTAAAATGTGTCGGAGCCCGATTTTCTAAAAAAAAATATATTTGGGCAAATTTGGGCAAAAAACTGCCTAAAAATAGGGTTTTTTGGACTTTGTGCAAAATTCTGTCATTACTTTTTTCTGATTTTTTGTACAAAGATGGAGGGCAAGATTCTCTAAAGAATGGCTGAAGTGTTTTTTCCTGGAAAATTCTTATTCGCCTTAAAAGACGGATTTTCGTATTTTGGGGAAATTCCCTTTAACCAAATAAGAAAATATAGCTTTTCTCAATGTTGACTCATCATTTTTTTCTGATTTTTTGCACAATGATGCAAAATGACAATGCCCAAAATGGGACGGAGCCAGATTTTTAAGGAAAATTTTTTTTGAGCAAATTTGGGCCAAAAACAGCTTAAAAGGTTTTTTGGGTCTTCAGACGTTCAGGAACGGTTTAAGTGATTTTCGTATTTGGGGACATTCCTTTTTAACTATTTTACATTATTCAACACGCAAGCTTTATTTTTCCATTCTGAATTTTTGTACAATTATTGTCACTTTTTTCTTATTTTCATCTGATGTTAATCATTAGGTAGGTCCATTCAGCATGTTGCTTGTTTATATTGGATTGACGTGGATGTGGAGCAAGATTGGTCAGAAAGAGGAAAAGAAAAACAATTTTTTGTTTATTCAGCGCATTATAACAATAGGGAGATATGTGTCTGATATGAAACGGGTTCACTACACTTATGTAAAAATAATACCTTTAAGTGGTCGAAAAGGGGTATAAATAACCCTATAAAAACCTCAATGTTGCCCTAAAAATATGGAAAACAGATTAAAAACAAAAGGAAGCTCAAAGTGCCAAAAATATTTAAAAAGGTAAATTTATTTAGAAAATCTTTTCCAATTATACCATTTGACCAAGAGGTAGTGAGAGCATCAAAATTTTACCTTAGGTGTTCTTACGATATTTCTTTTGTAGATAATTATCTCATATAATATCCTTTTAACTTTATACAATTATTATACAATGTATAGCAATGTGCCCTCCCGGTTATTACCATAATGGCTTTATGGCAACTCCTGAATTTACAATTATTATATATCCACAGTTTCATTTGCATCAGAAGATCAAATTGTGATTAACTGAATGAATATCTTGTACAGTTAAATCTCCAGAACTCAAATGCCTCCTTGATTCGAACAACTTTTCTTGTCCCTTTACTAAACAATGCATCGTAAACCAATACACGCTTTTTTTATAAGAATAGTGTACTTTGGATGATGGTCAAGTATTCTTAAGAAAGTGCCAAAATTGAGGGTGAAATATTCTTAACGTATTCTTACTTTTTTAGACTTGACATTTTTACAAACATGAGAAATAATCAATTTAAGAGTTTTGGACTTTTGAGTAAACATTTGGGTTAAGAGCCATTTTTTTTAAAATCTTCAGAATAAAGAAAGTCTGATACCTCACCCTCTTAGATTTTGATGAAATTTTGACCAAATGATCTATCACACAAGAAAATAAGAGTCTGAAAATCTCACCTTGATATCTCAAGTAGTTTTGCAGATATAATGTCTCAAAGATAGGCTACTAAGCGAAAATTGACCCCTAAAAATCATGAACTCTTGTGGGGAGCAGATTTTGAAAGCCAATGAATTTTTATTCAAGTACATTAGAAAGCTAATTTACAGTGGATTTCAAGAACTTTTTGTAGGGAATCAGAAAAAATCAAATTGAGTTTCCAAAATTTTCCCCGAAAATCTCTAGCACCTCCTGTAGAGGGCTTCAAACTTTGTGTAATCTGGGTTTGGAAGCACTTTTAGCTGGCTGCTGATGGTCCTTGGGACTTTTTTGAAGCAAACTTTTGACCTGGAGTGGTTTACTGGTGGGTTTTGGCCACAAAAATAACATTTTCAGGATTTCCATCTTTGTGTAACCGTAAAAAATGGCCGAAAAAATTGCTATTTTGGCAGACCTGGAGCAAAATTCAAGATGGCGTATCTTTTTAAAAGGCAACACCAAATTTTTTTGAAACTTTCAGCAAGGCTTCCTTTAGTAGGTCTAGTTTATAGCCTCAAAAAATCTATCTCAGTGGGCTTTTGAAGTCTCTTAAAGATATGATCGATTGAAAATTTGCTTAACTTCGTTGTTTTCTCCCTCTTAAAATGTTAAAGCAAGCCCACTTAAGGGCTCTAAAGGTTAATTTTTGTCAAAATATTTGTTGATCTTCTCTAGCCAACTAATCATTGGCATTAGGGGAACAACTGAAAAAGATTTCAGGTCATTTCCATCAACAGATGACATTTTATGACAGTTTCTTTATTTTTAAGTACAGAATATGTAAAAAAATGAGACTGACATCTGGCCTTTCCTACCATTCCAGGGCCTATATTTCCAGAAAAAACCTCAACCTTTCACAGTTTGGTGAATATCAATCTTAAATATAAGCAGGTTACTTCAACTTAATGGGTTTAACAGTACTCAATTCCTATTCAAAAACTTTTTAGACTCATTCAGAAATCCTGCTTTGACAATAATTTGCGCTTTACCGCAAAATTTCTAAGTCCGAGTGTCGTGATTAGCTTTTAGACAAAAAAATGGCTCTTAAAATTACATTTCTTCCTCAAAGTTTCAATTTATGTCTAACAAAGGAAGCCAGTTTTTTCTGTTAACCAAATAGAAAATGATTGTATTCTTATCAAATTCTGTGAAATTCACCCTAGAGAGTATTCTCAAGGTATTCTTACGATTTGGCCAATTTTCACCTTATAGAAGATATTCTTATAAAAAAGCGTGTATTTATAAGTGTGACAAGTGGAGCCTTCACGCTGAAATTAAAGTATATTTGTTTAAGTCTCCAGAACTCGAATGTCTCCTTGATTCGAACAATATTGTCCCTTTTCCTAAACAATAGATCGAAAAATTGAATATCTCGAACATATTTGAGTTATTTTTAATTTTGTTAAGTTTCGACTATTTTTGTGGAGTTGCACTGAAAGACTTGAGAGATTCCCGTGTGTGTTCGAGTTATAGTGACTCAACTGTGTAACTGTAATTTTCAACAGTATGAAAAAAAACGTTTTGTGTAAGTTATGCTTTCCGTTTTTTCTGCTTCTCTGTTCAGGAATTTAATTTCGCGAACTTGACTCAACTAAAAAAAATTGCGAATCATGAAAATAGAGTAAAAATATTTCTAGAGAGTGAAAGTATTTTTTGCTTGTTTTTCTTTTTGAAAACTAATACCACGAACTTTTCCCATTCTTCTATTAGCCTCCTTCCTCCCTCCTCCCTTCTCGTTCGAGTCAACGGACTTTTTCACAAAACAACAACATCCTTTTCAGAATGAAATCACATTTGAATATACGACTGAAAGTTGTCATTCGGGTCTGACACTATGATGTATTACTTCTGTAGCGTGGGAGATTGCGTATTTTTAAGGGATCCGTAACAAACAATATATGTAAGTAATACCGTCAGGTTAGGCCATAGTACACATTATATCAACTTCATTGGATGCTTCTTTCTTTGTAAAATTCTCCGACAAATCACTAGGCCGCGTTTTGTGAATCGCTCGCCAGTCGTTCTGCTACCAATGCCAGTGTGTTCCAGCATGAGATCTTGATCATTTTCCCCTGAAGTCCGACTTATTTGAATCTTATCAAACAGTAATCAGTAATAATTTATGTGCTATACTGATTAAATTTAAACGTTTTCAACAAAAAGTTGATTTTTTCTACTTCAATTTTCACCTTTTGTCCATTTTTTTCGAATAGACGAGATTCTGCTCATCTTCATCTTTCCAACGCGTACAAAACCTAATTCCAATTATTTTAGAACAGAATCGAAATAACATGTTTTTTTTTACCATGAGTATTTTTATCCATTTTCCGCTAAGCTTTGAAAAAAATATGTTCTTAAAGTGTTCTTAATATTTTAGCAAGAAAAACCTTCTGTTCTTATAAAATTCTATCGAAAAAAAACGTGTAGAAGACAGCGGAGATTATCTTTCCCATCCACCAAAACACAATATTTTGAACAGGATGGTCAAAGCATTTAAGGAGGATATTTTTAAGGGAAGGGAAATATTTCAAAATGATTTGTTTGCTGTGTTTCACTACACTGTTTTATAAGAAGCGGTAAACTTTAGTTGCGAGGATCGCTGGTTCTTTTTTTTGTCATCTTTAGACAAATTATTCTTATTCTGTTCTTATTCTTAGAAGCACTTTTGACCCTGTGCCAATTCCAGGCTCAGCATGTCTTTTAGATTGTTCTTAAATTTAAGAATTTGAACAACGCTGTTCTTATAAGATTGTTCTGATAAAAAAAGATGTATCACTTTTTGAAATCATCAATTTCTATTTCGCTTTTTTTCTTCTCCGGTGAAATATTTTTTTTCTGTAGTTTGAAATTACTTTCCTTGAAAATTTCCAGGTTGGTTTCCCTATATCATCTTTCCATCTCATATCTGAGTATTCTAAAGACGGGGGGATGATAAACGAAAATATGTGCTGGGTATGTGCTGAAGATAAAGATCGGTTACAAAAACCACTTAATTTAAAAGTCATTCAAATCGACTCACAAAACGTCCCTCACATGACTAAAGGTTCAATCTCAAAATAAGTGTCTTGGAAAATTGGAAATCTTGCAATCCTGTTCTGCCTTTGAGATTGGCCTTTTTGTCATATAAAAACATCGACTATTCCTCTACATGAAAAAAGGGCAATCTCAATCTCAAAGATGACCACCATAGTAAAACTCTAAATTTCATAAGGTATTAATTTTGAGATTAAACCTTAAGTCATGTGAGGGACGAAATGTTTTAGCTGCATGTCGGACAGACCAACATATTTTTCGTACGGTCGAAACAATTTAATATGAAGGTATTTTACGACTTGTTTAATTTTTCCTCTTCTTGTTGATAACTCTTATACCTAAACTAGATGACTCTTATGATTTTGTAACGGTTAGATATTCACTTCCTTCCTTGTCGTTACATTTGAAAATTTCAAAATCCTTTATATGCTTACTTGAAGAGATTTAGTCAAAGATCTGGCTCTGACTTTTTTTGTTCTTTTCAAAAATCTTTTATCTTTCAGATTATTCTCCTTGGAAACATCTTTCCAACGGTGTATAACTTTCTAACATAGCATGAATGGGTGCTGAGAAATTGTTCAAAAGCGAAAGTGTCCAAATCCTTTTGAGACAGACTTTAGTTTCGTTATCTGATATTCCGATGGCGGATTGGCGGCTGCCTACGCTAAAGCTCTAAAGGAGCGGGCCCATCGGTGATGATTGATAGTCAGCCTTTAATGTGGCGACATCCCCAGTCAGGTTCAGCTACTCTTACGCCTGAAGCTAAAAAATTTTCGTTTAGACCCACCTATTCCAGAAAACAAGGGCTCGGTTACCAGACCTCCGGATGCAAAATCCTTGACACGGTCTTGCCAAATTCCGTGATCTAAACCTTCCAGATTTCGAAAATTTTCCTGGCCTTCAGAGCTTTAGCGTGTTAATCTGATAACAGCTGGTCATAATTTTCAAAATCTGGGCACAATAAACCTGAGGAAAGTAGTCATCCCGCGGAAAATTCTACAACAAGAATGTTGTTGTGCGCCGGAAAGTCAAAAACTAAATTTTCCTGATACGGTGACCTATTTTTAAACGCAATCACGCAACTTTGTTGTAAACCCGAGTCCTAATAGACGAAGCGTGGTCCTCACAAATTCGAGATAGCTTATTCGTCAGATTGTTTTTTTTTTCACACATTCCATAGAGCTTTAGCGTGGTGGGCAGAAAACAATAACAACCTGATGTCAACCTGATATAACGTGTCGGATGAAAATTTCTGCATCTGAATGCCAGATTAGTTTTGTCACTTTTTAACGACGAAGAAAGCAGTATAACAAACGTCACACTGCCAATTTTTTTGGAACAATTTGAAATAATGAAGAATGGAAAATATTATAAACGTAATTTCAATTTCTTTTCATTTCATCTCCTACTTCCTTGTTGTTTTCTGTCTTCTACTCGTTTTTATAGGAACTTCTAAAACGTTTTAAACCTAAAAAGCTCCTAAGCTCTTTAAATGCTCACAATGTGAACATTTTTGTGCATTTTTTTAAGAAATGGGGTTCTTTAGAGACTGAGAAGCATTAGAATATTCTTAACTTGTTCTTAATATTTTGGCCATGGAAGTATTTATGTTCTTAATCCTTAATCTTTTATAGTTTGTTCTTGTGAGGCGTGTTCTTGATCATCATTCTCGAGACTATCCACTAACCACTTTGGAATTTGCAAGTAATTGACCTTTTCATAAATTACGTCACGAACATCACTTGCTTCGTTTTGAAATTATTGCCATGGTGATTAACTCCAAACGGATTTTATTATAACTTTACTTTCTATTCATAAAAAATAATTTAATGTTTCAAGGGATATGATCACCATGGAAAATGTTTGAATACGAGGCAAGTGATGTTCGTGACGTAGTTTATTGTATCTTCTTATTCTTTTCAATTGTGAAGGTGAATCAAAAAGATTCTTTTTCACATACCGTACCAAAAGTTCCCTAAACAATCGAAAACGCCAAAATGAAAAAAACTCAGATAGTTTCGCTTCCGCTGTACAGCTAATAATCTGGAAAAAGGCAAAACCAAGCTAGCACTTTATTAGCCAGGAGATCCATGCTATGATTTCTTATTTATATACTGATGGCGAAATACATAGCATGGTATGGGCTAAGAGTTTCAATTTCACCGATCCAAATGACGGTTGAAAACATAGCCAATCGAATTTTGTTATTCTTTTACTGGTCACAAATTCACAGAGAAAGCGCAAGTTCAGAAATTTGGTTTTTGTTTTAGTAAGTGAGGACAGCGCTAAATTCGAATTTCCCACTGTAAATATTTTGAGGCAGAAATCTGTCTCACACAGGTCACACTCGTCCTGTATACATCAGATTATAAAAACACAAGACGGGTCTCCTGTCGAGCACTTTATCCACGAACGAGTTCTCAGAGAGTCTTTTTTTTAGCCGGCTAGAATCACCTCTCGAATCATTCGGAAATTTAAATTTTTAACGAAAATGTTTTCATTTGATTGTTGAGGGAGCTTTTGGATTGTTACGAATAAGTACAGTACTTTACAGATACCTTTTGGGGTTAAAATATTCTAACCCGAAGGGGTAATCCTTTGAAAGCGTCTGAAATAAATCTGGGATAAATTAAGTGATATCCTTTTAAGAACAAAAACAAATTTAGAATCATCAGAGGTTTACTAAAGCAACGATAAGAAAAATTATTAGTCTTTCAACTGGCTCTCATAAGAAAGCATAATTGGCTGTTACCTGCCATAAATTAGCTGCACTATTTTTAATAGCTTTTTAATGACTTCTGATTTAATGAGAGTTTATTGGTCGTCCATTTAAGAGGTATTTTTATTGTTTTTGATGATATTACGTACGTAATTAAAAACACAACTTTTGCCAGTTTTCGCTAGAAAGTGCACAAGTTTAATTTTACTATTGCGGCCAGCATTTTAGAGAAATACACGCTCTTCCTATACCAACATGTAACCTACATGTTTTTTATAAGAACATCAAATTTTTTAAAGCCTGAAGGAAGGTTATATATAGCTAGGCCAATGAAGTATAAGCCCGAAGGGCTAGAAGTCAATCTCCTTGGTAGGATTTGAAGCCAACAAATCTTACCAAAGTTGCGCGGCCTTGAGCGGCTCGCCTGGTTTTTACACAAATGACAGATTGAAACTAAAATTTACCGCTAAATTTCGAAAAAAAACATCAATCGTAAACAAAGGAATTGCTAGATTCAATCCGTCGTCAAAAATGCGGCGTATTTTTTAAGGCTTCACTTTTTCTTGCCTGAGAAAGGTTAGAGATTGAACTCTAGCCCTTCGGGCTTTAAACTCAATGAGCTAGGCTTATATGCCTATTCTGGACTAAATAGACGGTTTTTCTGAGTTGATGGACTAATTTGAAGTTGTTCCTGACTGTCTAAGCGAATGTGAGTTTCTATTGAGATTCTAGCCTTTATTTCAGGAAATTTTTTACTTTTTTGCCATGTCCATTGAATATCTACTAGCCTGGGAATCCAAGCGTTAAACTTTTTCCACAGTCTAGTTTATGATATTTTTGCTGCTTCTATAATCTTAGAACTTTGTGAGGTGAGGTATTTTTTGTTTTTTCTAAGATTATGAGATTGGATTCCCAGGCTAAATATCTACCTGGTCTAGTCTGGCCTGGTTGGATTTTATTTTATTTTGGTCACGTGATCAATAATGATCATCAACGACTTCCAACCTGACTTCCAGATCATGCTCTTTATTGTATTGACACTGTTTTCAGCAAATTCTTCCATTGCACAATCATGTCAGAAAGTTTTTAAAAAGGATTCTCGTTAAAATACGCTCATCTTCTCATCATTTTTTCCTTGCCTCTAAATAATCATTATTTTACGAATTCTGCGTTATTTTTGCGATAATGGTAGACTACGTGATATTAATCAGCGCTTTTAGATTGTGTTTTATCTTTTCCTGGACAGACATAAATCGTTGACGTCGAAGTTTTTAAAATGAATAGCCATCAAGGGTCACTTTACGTGATGCAAATGAAATATATACTACGGTAGAGGTACTTTTAGTTACATCTCCGTGTAGAATTTAGACGATGAAGCAAGTGTACTTTTGAAATGGCCCTTACAAAGTGGAAAAGCATGGTTGAAAACCTTATGCAAATTCGAACGCAGTCCCTTTGTTCGTTTGTTTATGATTCTGATAGTGCTCACGAATGTAGAACGTCCACCAGAAAAACCAAAACGTTGTCCTGAGTACGGGACGAGCTTTATGGTAAAACTTTTCGGAAAGTGTTCGGTAGATTTTTTAAAATATCTGACGATATTGCCTCAAATTCTTTCTAAAGTTTTTCAGTGTAGTTCTTTCCCCTCGACCCTTACAGTGCTGTTAAGGGCCGCGCATGCGTTTCGGTGACCTTATCCAGATTACTCCACACCACAACCAATTACAACAATCGATAAAATCTTGAGTGTAAAGGCTTTTGAGACACACTCTTTTTTTTGCGTTGGTGCAATGCAACATGCTCTATCCCACCAACACAAGAAGAAAGTACGCGTCCCATGGTTTCTTTTTTTGTTTCATCGGACAAAAAGTGAGGGAAACACCCAAAAGACACGCTGATTTTGTCCCTGGAACAATGGAGCAAAAGTGAGATTTCACTTTTATTGATAGAAAGAAAAATGGGATGGAGAAACGAGAAAGCGTTTCAGGTTGGTGGGACGGAGTTGTTTCATTGCACCAACGCGAAAAAAAACTTCTCGTGTACCCAAGCCTTAAGTTGATAAGGGACGAACCCACTTTGTTACATTGCATAGGCGATTAAAGTAGTTGAAATCAAAATTGGTCGAAAATTACATCTCGGAAATGATACTAAGGTGCTAATCGGCATTTCAATAATTGTTTTAGGACAGCCAATATCACATTAATTTATCAAGATGCAATATTTAATCGTTATGTCCCTAAATAACATAAACAAATAATTTGCAATTAAAGAACTACCTGATAATCTTGTAAATTTCCCTTTCATTCCCAGGATAACTATTGGTTTCCGACTTCCGGGTGCAAAATGACACAGATAATTAAATGCTAGCTACCGTTAGTAAATTTCGGACTGTAGCGCACTATTCATCGATTTACATTTTAAAATGTCGATTAAATAAAAAGAAAGGTGAAATTTGCCCAAAAGTTTTGTTTTTTCTTTTCGGTTTTATTTGTCCCTCCTGGACCCAACAGTATTATTTACCCCGGTACAGTATTCCCCTATGTGGCTGAAATAGATCCTTGCTGAACCTTATCTTATCCATTGGCACCAATCTGGCAATTTCACATTACGTAAGGCACAGAAAAGTGGCACTTGATAGGGTACATTTTCCAGACCCAGTTGCAAAAACAAAAGAAATTGAAAACATTTGGAACATTTTAGAAACTTTGGAAATTTAGAGATTTTCTCATTCAGGGTCGAATTCTGGGATAATAATGGTAAAAGTTAGTTCCATGTACAATCTCCACAGTAATACTTGTCACAAAAGGGGAATTCCCTCAAATTCGAAAACCGCAAATGATTTTAAAGTGCTTTAAAGTACGGTTAGAAAGTAGAGTTTTAACTCTGAGTTTTAACATGAGACTTTAAGACTTGGAAGGATCTCAGGATCTAGAAGCTCAAAAATGTTCCAATAAGGTGAGAATATAGCCTGGAAGCCACTTAACCCCTCTCAGATCGAAAAATCCAATGAAAAAAAGCGGAAGTACTGGAAACTGCAATTCTCGCCGAATCTTTAATTTCTGAAAAACGTTAAAATACCCAAAAAGTGCCAATATATTTCGGCGCCGATTGTAGGGTCCATTTTTCAAACACAGCCCGTCGAGAAGGCCGATATCTCAACAATTAAATCAGCAGTTAATTGAGTTGTATCACAAATACAATTCAAAACGAAAAGAAAGAACAATTAGCCATTAATGACAGATTCGTTTCGATACAACAGGATATATTGAACCTACAAAAACAAATTGACTTTTGGTAAACAGGATATCAGCATTTCATAATTTGCGATGACGTTTATTGATTAATGAGCCTCATTATGTCACCAATTTACCATATAAATAGAGGTGTAATATGCACCCTTCTACAATCACAAGTAGCTCAAGAAACCTTGAGCCGGAGAAGGAGAAACAAGAGGAATTCAACCGAAGATACACCATCAAAGAATCAAGAATCGTTCAAGATTCTAAGACAAGAAATTTTCAAGGGAAGTTAAGATCGACGATCGAAGAATCAAGAATTCTGCTGACTAAAATCTTAAAGGAAGCAACCCAAAACACACAGATCAAAATTTACCATCACCAAGATTTAAAGAAATCAGCCACTAAAATTTCAACCAATCAAGTCTTCAAACAGCCTACACGTGACACATTTCAAAGAAAGATCAAAGACGAATAATTTTCACCAAAGATGAAAACCATCTTTCTCATCACTTTCATCACCTACCTCACCATAACCTCAATCAATGCAGCAAAACATTTCGAACAGAACGATTTCCAATTATACTATCCATTCTTTCCATTCGGCAAAAATTTTGATTACGTCTTAACTGACCCGCCGAATTACATCTTTTCAGAGACTGATGAAGACCTTGGTTTCTTTAATCATTACCTGAGTAAAGATCTTCCAATTTTCCACGATCTTCACGTCCGAGACATCTTCGTAAGTATTTCTTTCCCAGTTCTTTAGTCCACCCAGTTAAAGTCCAGAGATTCATAATCGGTTGCAAAGCTCTTTATCCTTAAAATTGAATCATTTCAAGTTGACAATTTAATTTTTTTTGGTTGTGTGGGACAAGTCTAGTTTTTCTCAATAAAAATTGACATTCAAGATCTCGAGTTTTCTTCAGTAAACTCAACTGGCACACAACGTCAACTCAATTGAACATTGAAACCACGTTGTGTGTCAGTTGAGAAAATGACTTTAAAACCAACCATTAGAATTCTAACGCCATATTGTTTCTCATAGATGGGCGTGAATGGATACGTGTCATTTGGTGCACCGTACCAATCAAACAAAGCAGAGAAATATCCCGCACCTTTCCCTGGGATTAGCGTTTTCCACACCGACCTCATTTTCACGGACCTGAAAGACTCGCATTTCTCGTTCCAAGAATATACAGAAAAAGATAAAGCTTTCATGGCGCTTGCTCAATTTGAATTGGAAGTTTTTGGTCAAGTGAAAAATTTCTACCCTAATCACGTGGTCACAGTCACGTGGAGTAAAGCACAAAAGAAGAACGGCAAAGGACAGGTAAGAATCAAATATCACTTCAAATTTTACCCCCAGCTTTTCATCTTTTTATCGTCTCTTCAACCTCGACTTTTTTTCATCCCCATTTAAATTCAATGGAAAAGGTCTCGGGTAACTTAATGCATGTCCCAGAATTGCATTAATTTTTCCGCCCCAGTTCCAGTCCCTAAACCATAACAAACTATACATTTTTGGAAGCGTATTTAGATGTAGAATACCGTATTCGGTGTAACTTAAATTTTTTCTCAGTATAATTAGAGATATCTTAAGAAAACCTGATTATGACGTCATGATTGATGACGTCATAAATACAAAAAGTTGAATATCTCGAGAAATATAAATCAAAACTTTATGAAATTTGGACCAGTGATAAAGTACATTGAGATGTTTCAAAAAGTTTTGAAAGTATTTCCGAAAACTAATGACGTCAGCAGAAATTGCAAGAATTCGAATTTTTGCGATAAAATGCTGACATCAGCAAATTTTCAAATTTTTTAAAAGTAATTCTTTTCCTCTTGATGAGTTCTATCATTGGTCAAAATTTCATAAAGATTTGAGTATTAGTTCTTGAGATATTCAACTTTTTGAAATTATGACGTCGTCAATAATGACGTCATAATCACGTTTTCTTAAAAAAACTCAAATTCTGCTGAGATAGAATTTAAGTTACACCGAATACGGTATTCTACATCCAAATACGCTTCCAAAAATGTATAATTTGTTATGGTTTAGGGACTGGAACTGGGGCGGAAAAATTAATGAATTTTTGGGACATGCATTAAGTTACCCGAGGTTACACTCCAAAACCAACCCCACCTGGTTTGTGCTGGGAACAATAGAATTTCTATCCCAATTGGGATTTCGATAGAAAATTTTACCCCCACAGTTTGAAGAGGTTCAACCGGGGCCGCGAGAAAGTGGTGTCTAGTTATAGTGTGTAGAGAAAATCATGATGGTGAGTTTTAAAAATATTGATTCAAAGGAATGCGTTTTCCCAACAATCTGACTAGAGCTTAGTACAAACTTGTTCCAAATATCACAAGATAAAACTTTCTTCTCTTTTCTTTCACAGGCTACTTTTCAACTTGTTATCATCTCAGATGGCTTCAACACATATTTCGTGCTCAATTACAAGGATATTAATATCAGTCGTCCCAAGAAAAACTTCTGCCCTGTTACCGTAAGTTTTTCAAAATGTTTTGAAGAAAAATTTACAAGACGTGTGGATGTCCCGCGTAAGATGCTTTCTATTTCCCAACTCTCTGGTAATTCAAACGAATTAATCTCCCCTTTTAAGTTCAAATTAGCGATAGTTAATAGTTTAGTACTTGAAAAAATGAACAGACAAAAGTTCATTGGGTTTACTTTCATCAGCTCTCAGCTCTAATTGGTCTAACAAGACAAGTGAATTCCTATCAACTTTAAAACTCATACCCGTAATGTGTGGTACCAAAAGAAGATTCTAATTTTCAGTTCAATTAAATTCATCTTCCTCTGTTTGTTTTTTACAGATTGGTTGGCAAGAAAATTACAAGAGTTATTTCGCACACGAAAACATGCAACTCGTCCCAGGCTCCCCTTATAAACCAATTAGAATGCAGAGAAGATCAAATGTTCATTTCCCAGGAAAATGGATCTACAGTGGTTTCGCTAGCAGTAAGTTTCTTGCATTCTCCAATTCTTGATATTCGTGTCGTAATCTTTTGTACGGAAACATACGAAATACACCGGGAGTTTACCACCAGTTCCATTGTTTGAATCCAAAACTGGTAGCAAACGCCCGGCGTTTTTCGCGGGAATCTCCGTTTGAATAATATTCTTAATTTGAAACACAGTGTTCTTCAACTGTTCTTATGTAAAAGGGTTGGCTACAAAAAAGAATTTGTCACTCTAATGATAGTTAATCCTACTCCCATTAACAACCATTTAATTTACTCTCATTTTAGAAATCGCATTGAAAAATATGCAAACGCCTCCACCCTCACCTACTACCGCCAAACCACTCCCTGCCGCCTGCCCCAGTGAAGTCTTCTGCAAATTCACTAAACGTACTATCAATGCTTGGCCTGGGTACCCTGGTTTCTACGTTGTTTGTCCACCAGGAGGGAAACCAGTCTGCATGGCTTGTGCAGGAAACACTGTCTTTAGCAAGAAATGTAGAACTTGTGTCCATCCTGAGCAATTGAAAAAAGCCAAAAAAGAAGGTTTGTTGTATTTTGACTTCCCAGCTGGCACACAACGTTGTTTCAACGTTTATCTAACATTCACAACGTCCATAAAACGTTAAATGAATGTTGAAACAACGTTGTGTGCCAGCTGGGTTATTTCGTTTTCAGTCTTGTTTCAAAAACTCGAAACTTTCTTGAATGTTACTTGAATGTTTCTTGAATGTTACTTGAATCTTTCCTAAATTCGAATAAGATTTCTTGTCCCAACAGTTAACAATGATATATAAAACAGTCTCCATAGCTCGAAACATTTCACTATGATAACTGTGTATAAATGGTTCTGGCATGAAAATATTCCCACCTTGAGAAGATTAGGAATTCACTGCTTATTGCATTTGTAATTAGCCAAGGTTCTAAACTAATAGCATAATTTTGACTTTAAAAAGATGAAAGACATCACGTCTGACACTCTGACTAATCTGTAATAGACAAAGACATACATATGGTATTAACCAATCATCAACGAAGACACTTTTTCTTAATAATTTCTCTCTTTCTTTTAGTTTGTCCAAAACCACAAAAAAGCTCCATGAAGAAAGTCAAACAAACTCCTCAATGCAATCACCGTGAAGGTAAAAATTTAATTTATTTGTTTAATACGGCCGTTTTGCGTAAGATTCCTTTGCCATTTTTCATCGGAAAGAGACCAGGACTAAGGGAGTTTAAAAATAAGCTTCGGAAAGTTAGGCTGTTTCGTAATCAAACACAAGATTTTCCGTACCTTTAGAAGGAAACCTTTTCAAATCTCATGCCGGCTATCCCGGGACAAATATAGCGGGAAAGTTAGGAGAACTATAGTGCAGGAATGGGAATCTTATGCAAAACATACAAGTCTCCACAGTATCATTCAAACTCGAACCTAGTCCCTTAGCTCTCTTTTTTAAAGTTTGATATCACTCAGGAGATTGTATCATGTCCATGAGTAAACTAAAGAAGTGTTGCAAGTGCTCTGGGTATATCTACATTTTACTCAAGTTTTTTCCACCTATTACGTCATTCAACGCGCGTTTTGAAAACTCTTTTATAAGGTTTCAATCTTTCATTAGATCATATTAAACTCGAGCCCAACTCCCTGATTGCTTTAAGAGTTGTTGTGTTTGATATTTTGTTAGATGTTTGCTCTTCGTGGAAAACTGAAAATAAATTATTTAAAGTTCTATAGTAAGGTGGCCAATAATTGTCCACCATACCATCATTTTGGGCGTGGCCTACCTCGAAGACGAGCTTAACTAAGTAATATTTTTTTATTTTTACAGCAAAACGATTCTGCACTTTGAAGAAAGAACAATGCCATAAGGGCAAAACAACTTTATTCCAAGGACGCTTCCGTAACCATAACGACCTTCTTAGCCGCACATTTTACCTGTGTGTAGACATCTATGGTAGCTTCTGCATGCCTTGCCCGCCTGGAACAGTGTTCGCACGAACTGGACCACATATGGGTGCCTGTGTCCATCCTTATCAAGCTAGAAATATCGTCTGGTAAAACTGACCATGGACTGGTTTCTAAACTAAAAGAATTCGAAACACTTTCATTGCTGAATTTATGTGGAACTATCATTTGCAGCTCCAAGAATTTATGATTTTTATCTTGTATTATATAACTTTTCATATTCAGCCTAAATTAGCCCAACTTTTTAAGAAATTTTTTTTAAGCCTTTATTTTAACTAACTTTATTTATTGAAAATTTTAACTTTATTAAGTAAAAACCGAAAAAAAAATCATATCTGCTTCAATTCGTTCAGTTTTTCTTGTTGCTAAATATCCAAAAATTCGGCTTTGAAAAAGTCACGTACCTTACCATGAAAATTATTTTTCGGTCGGGAGGCTTACGCCAAATATTCATTGGGGAATGTGAAGATTTCAAATATGCTTCAAAATATTTATCTTGACTTAAAGAATTTTGGCGTATGTCTGACTTTGAAGTCAACCTTAATCTACAATCCGCAATATGAATCCCCGTCAAATTTGAATGCGTGAAAGAAAAAACGGTTTTGATTTTTTTTCCATCTCTCGGATGAAACAGACTTGTCAGAAGGGATACAAAAACCAAAATTTTCAGAAAATAGTTCATGACATAGTTTCTCTTTCCCTAATATTAAAATATTTATATACTATAAAATAAACTCTTCATTTTAGCAGATGCAACTGAAAGAATACCTCAAGAATATCAAGTATCCATAAACGCACTAAAAAAAATTGTTTCCCTTTCTTCCGATAAAATCCATAAAATTAAGAATTTTTATCATTCAATTTCACAAGACATTCATGTAGAGCCATATCTGTTACTCAAAAAATAATTCAAATTATTTTCTAAAGTTTGAGTTTTAAATTTGCTATAAATAAAAACAATTCATTTCCCATACGACGTATGCGCTTTTCGGGAAATATTTTCTTTAATACAAAGACAGCAAAAAATAAAATCAACTATCTGATTAAAACGCGAGCATCCAGCTACTCTCTAGTATAGGCGATTAAAACTTTACGCGCGCACTGACTTCTAACATTTCTATTTGTCACCAGTGTAAATTGTCGCTGATACAGCGCGTGAGTAAAGCGCGTGAGTAAAGTCGAAATCATATATGGCGAAAAAAAAACATTTCCCTAAATCAAAAATATGATTCGAGGTGGTTGAAATTTTTTGCTAACAGCCCAGCTGGCACACAACGTTGTTTTAACGTTATATGGACGTTGTGAACGTTAAATAAACGTTGAAACAACGTTGTGTGTCAGCTGGGAGAGAGTAACTTTCAATTGATTCTAGTATGATATAAGAAAAAAATAACGGAAAAATATATATTACTATAATACTATTTTGTATTCTCTTAGAAAAAAAATAACATCTGTACAATAACTTGGCATTATATGTTACGCCTATTACGTCTATAAGAGGGTTACATGATAGTACCTTATATGCAGAATTTCTTAGAGTTAAAAAAAAGTACAAAGAAGTCTCACGTTTTTTAAAACCCTAACTGCATTTTCAACTAAGAACGCGCCATTGAAAATAATACCTGCGTTCTATATAGATAATATTACAACTTCTCTAATATATCATTTTTTACGAAATATAAATTTTCATAAGCTATTTTTCAGCGCCAAGATATAATATATCTAAAATAAAAGGAAAAACAAAAAATAAATGAATTTTATTCTTACAATATATATCTAGAACAAAAACAAAACAAAACTATTTGACTGTCAACATTTTGGGACAGGACTTAAGATTTCCTCAGAAAATTCGGACAAAATGTGAAATGTGCTGCAGTAAGATGAAATATCAGTTGGCCGTAGGCTGAATCTATAAATTGTTTCATAAGGTCTATGACAAAACTAGAACCCTCTCCGTTGCTAGTGCTGACGAAAACAGCTCTACCAACCCTGTCAATGACAAGAAAAAGTGGTGAAAAACGCTTCTTTTGGGACAAGATTTTCCATATTTCACATTTTGTTGTTGTTTGTTTCACAAGGCTTGTTTGCATTTAAGGGAAATAAGTATCGGAAAATGATACCTCCTATATATAGTTTCTACATGAAATAAAGTCTTTTTTTGTGTAAAACAAAATAAATTTCTCAAACTTTTCACCATAAAAACCAAAATAAACAAAAAAATCAACCAGAAAAAAATGTCCCTATCGGGCGTCAATTTAATTCAATTATTTCAAACTTCACCACCCGCCATATGGTGTTCAGTCAAAAGCCTTAAATCAGTAGTAAATGATTTCAGGGCTTAATATTGGTGGTATCCAGATTGTTGGTTATATGGCTGGAAGTCTGGCCGAGTATCCGGAAACTCAAAGAAGTTAGGTGGTGGGGGAGGGGGAAGAGTACCATTGGGCCATGCTACTTTAGTCATAACAGCTGCAGTAGTGATGGGTACATACCCAGGATAGTTAGGTGCTCCTCCTTCGGTGGTAGGGTTTCTACCAGGGATACTTCCAGGACGTACTGGATAGGGTGCTGGTGATAGTTGAGGTGAGATGCTAGCTTCGTTTGCTAAAAATAAAAAAGAACTGTTTTAAGCGACCGCATATTTTCATTTGTGCAAAAATGTCGTATATTGCCTAAGGAATTCAACATAATTTCCATTCTACATTTTCATCTTCAGTTTCCAACGGATAGATAGAATGACGGGTAGAAATGCCAGTTGATATTTTTTAAGATTATTATGTTTTTTATCTCATTTTAAAATACATGCTTTTTCAACAAACTACCCCTACATCAGGCTCGCATTATGCTTAGCATTCTTTTGTTCTAAACAATAGAGCCATTGTATAGGTAACAAAAACTGTGCCTACATATGCTTATATACTTTATGCTTATAGAAAAAACATGTATGTCCAATTTGGCGAATCTTACCTATTTGTGAGATGGTATATTCTGCGGAGTACATTTTCGCTTCATCGATATTTCGGCATAACTTTTGTGGCTGGTAAGTGTTTCCAAGGGCTGGAATGGTCACCTGTTTGGAAAATAATTTGATTATTTAATTTGATATTCAGGTTTAAATCTTAAAATTAAGGCTGACCTTTAACCCGAACACAGTTATTTGATCCCAGCTAAAAAAAATCTTTAATCGGAAACTTCAAGAGATCAATACTTTTCTAAACCAGAGAACGGTTCAAATTACGGGATGAGCTGGAGTTTTTACAAGATACTTCACTAATTGGTCATTTGAAGTGATAGAGATGACGCGTTCTTTAGAAAAAGTAACAAAATTGTTTTATTACTGGTTAACGACCAACCAAATCAAATAAGAGCTTGTAAAAACTCCAGCTTGTCCCCCAAATTACAGAAAGTATTTCCCGATTCTCCAGCTGAGGAGATCAATATTTAACTCGAATTACAGGAAGGTTCGAACAGGAGAGAGTTGACTATACTATTTACCTTGTATAAGAATAATTGTCCATCATTGGTGACAGTGCTATGTAGAGTGAAGATCGGAGTTCCCCATTGGTTCTTTTGGCAAATCTCTTCCAGTAACTATAAAATCAAGGAGAAAGTTTTTCTAAGATCAGAGGTTTTGGTCTAAAAGTGGTAAAAGTCGTGGATTTAATTTCTTCCCAGGTTTTATTAAAGAAATAGAACCTGTTGTTCAATGCCTTTCTGCTTAGTTAGTGTTCAGCAATAAAAGAAAAGGTCAAAATGGTACTTGGTGTAAGTGCGAGGAGCAAAGAGCTATTATAAGGGAAATAGTCAGTAGGTCGTTTCTTACTGCAAACTTATGTAGAAACTTTTAAAAAAATGCGTTTATGAAACTTCAAACTGAAGTATTGAATCACTAAAGTTTTTTTGTTACTGAAACAAAAATTAGAAGATTGAAAATGTTATTACACCCCTGTTTCACAGCCCCGGTGGGGATAAAAAGTCAAATGATAAAAAATACAAGAGGAATGGTTTTGAAGTAAAATTTTTAAACATGGAATTTTGCATGGGGACAAAATTAAAGTCAATTTCCCAGTGGGGCTGAAATTCCAGGGTATTTTCCCAACGGGGACTTAATTTTTACCAAATCTTCCATGTGGGGCTGGGGTCCCAGCGGGTCTGTGACACAGGGGTGTTGTAGAAAATACTTTTAACAAAATTCATTTATGAGTCTTCAAACTGAGAGAACTCTATTATATTGAATCACTAAAGTTGAAGATGATTTTATACTTACTTGGAAAGGTGAACGGTTAGATTGTGGCTTCAATGTGACCGGGTTCGTCGGTGAAAGATCCATTCCTGGCAATATATCATACATCTGCTCCTACAAGAAACAAATGCAGAGAGTCAAAATAATTGGAACGCTTCCTTACATTGTCTCTCAAGCAAGAGTGACCCTGATATTTCTTTTGTGTCTCATATGAAATCTTCTTCGTGTTATTAATTTCGGCTAGTTGTTTCGTTATTTATCTAACTCTTCAAAACTGTCCTTCTTCTCTAATATTTTTATCTTCAAAATTTGTATTACTTCGAAAAAACTTTTTTTAAAGTATAAACCGAACACCTACTTGTGTCAGATTTTGTCCACCGCCAGCCGCCATTGATGCTTGAAGGATCGGGTGTAATTGTGGAAGGAAGCCATTCAAAACATACGCCCGTCCGCCCGCTGATCTTGATCCTGCTGCTGTACGCCCACGCCCTCTTGCAATAGGGCGTACTCCTTGACCGCTGTAAAAGAATGAAAATGGAATTTGATTTTAAAGAGAGGCTAAGATATGGAAATCTAATCAAGAAAAGAAAAAATCTGAAATAATGAAAAGATAAAATGTAAAAGCGGGAATGCTAAAATCGTTATTGTCTCTCGACCTTTATTTTATTACCTTGACAGAATCATTCGTTAGAACAACGTTTATCTAAGGGCCAAAGTATTAGGTCACTAAGGGTGTAAACATTATAAAATCACTCACCCTGGTACAGGGAAGCTCGGGGGGTACATTAACCCTGGCATTTGTGGATTGAACGGCGGCATTCCATTGAACGGTGCAAGTTCTGGTAACACCGAAGGGAATTGCTGATATTGGTTTGCCATTTGCATGAGTTTTGCCACCGCTCTTTGTTGACGATAATGTTCCTTATCAACCGGTTTTGCGAGGGTTACTTCTACATCCGCCTCATCAATTTGTTTTCCTGTAGTGAAGAATGTATAATAAATGACGTATAGGTCATCAGCTATGACGTATACAATCATGGTCGTAATATTTGAGAAAGAAGGGAAATTCCCACGAAATCTTATAGCCACAATCGATTTGGAAGCGCTCTAACTTAGGTTGGAAGGGTAGAGTTTTAACATAAGACTTAAGAGCTTAGGATCCAAAAGTTCAAAAATGGTCCAATAAGGCTCATAATATAGCCTGGAAGTCTATAAACCTGAGCCAAATTGAAATATCCGATTAAATCTAAGACATGGTCCGAAGTTGACTTTCTCGCCCGAACTCCAAATTTTGAAAAACGAGGAAATAAGCTTAATTATTCTCAATAGATTTCGACCATGATTGTAGATTGATGATTACGTATCACCCTGAAAACTTAAGTCTGATCAGCTAATAAGGTTTTAATTAAGCATTTTGAAGTGATCTTATAAAAAACTATAAGATTTATTATCCAATATATGTTTATTCATGCCATGAAAAATTTGATGCCAGTTGCAGAAGAAGGAGAAGAAAAAGGAAAAATATAATACCCTCATTTATGATCAGACTATAAGTACTCCTTTTATCGTACCTTGCATATTATCCAATGCATTTCTAGCGCCTTCTCTGGTTGCGAAATGAACGAAACAATAATCTTTGATTTTCTTAACTCGCTCGACGTCCGCATGTTGTTTGAAAAGATTCTCAATGGTTTCTTCGGTGGTGCTCAGTTGAAGGTTTCGTACGTATAATACTTTGACCTGGGGGTTAAAGAAAGGACAATGGTTAGTCAATGGTGGATTGTTTTCATCTCATCCTAACATTGCGCACAACATGGCTAATGTTATCGTTCGTTAGAGGGATAGAAAAGAGTTTACAGCCGCGAGGACAGTTTACGGAAAGAAATATTGGAGACAGAGTTTGGTAACAAAATAAACAGGAAACCTCTGCCACTGTTTACTCCGCCCCGTCCCGCGTTGCTTGCACTTTTCAAATTCATCTCACCTCCTGAGTAATTCTCTTTTCAACGTTGTTTTAACATCAACTTAAAGCGTCCTTGCAACGTCAAATGGACGTTAAAAATGGCACGGGATTAGGCTGAAGTACACTAGGGCGGAATGACGTTGAATTTTTTACAAATTCTTTGTGATAAAATTTGCGGACGGAGTGCATTTGTTGCATAGGCTACAAGAATGGCTTTTAAACATGTATAGTGCATCTCTAACAGATGCCGCCATTTTGAGAGTTCTACACATGATCAGACCTTTCTTTTGCAATATTTTATGTTTTCGTTACAATATAGTAAACTACAATATAGTCAATGGAATAAGCTAATTTTTGAAGGACTTTGATCTTGCAAATCATTTGATATTTTGTTGCTTAACTCTGATAAGGCCACGTCGCCTAAGCCTAGATACGTTTGATTGATGTTTTCACTTTGTTTTCATTACAAGTCAAAGCAAGAAAAAAGTTGGTGGATTATATTTCCAAATATTGGATATTTGAGTGTTTGATCTACTGAACATACAACTAGTTAGTACAAGTTGTTACAAGATCTCTATCTCTTTTATACAAGAATAAGAACAATGTGTAACATAAGAACATGAGAACCAAAGAACATTATTTTAGAACTTTTTATAGATTTACATACTCTAAAAAATATGAAATTTCTTAGGAAATAAGGCCAAAATATGCGTAAGAAAATTCAAGGTTTCAGATCTTTTGAGGCTATTGAAAAGTTTTTCTTGTTTGCTCTCAGAAAATTTTCATCTTAAGAGAGAATACGTCTGAGCAAGAAACTACCGTAAATCACTTGTTTGCCCCTGTGATAGACTTTCTCTTCTGCCTACTTTCAGAGAACGTTTGTCGTAAGAGAAAATACGTTTAGACATGAAAACGATGATATCATTCAACTACTACATCAGTTAAGAGCCTTGATCACAGTATCATAGGTAGTAATTATAAAACGTTGATGCAAACTAATATGCCGGGGCCGAGTTGTTCATGAAGCTAATGCAGATCATGTGTACGATAAAAGACTAGTTAAACTTTAAGAAACCCCCTTCTCACAGAGCCGGTAGGGCTTTTTTACCCAATCGGGATTGGTTTATTTGATTATTTACAGTGGGGACCAAAATTGGAGGATAATTTTCCACCGGGGATGATATTTTGGCCAATTTTTCCTGTGAGAAGGGCCCCAGTGGGTTCTGTGAGAAGGGGGTGTTTTAAGTAATTCTCGGTTTAATTTCAACGAAAGATGAAAGGTTATTCGCTAACTTTATTGAATTAGTTGCATCTATATTCGAACGGCCTTTTCAAAAAGAGCTGTACCACATATTTACCCAAGTTAACAAGTCCAAACAAATAAGATACATTTAGGTCAATTGACTGTTTTAAAGTAAACATTTCTACCAAACAACATGAAAAATGTCTCTAATTTGTGGTTTTTCATAAGAATGCCCTGGCTATAGGAATAATTTACTTTGAATGTAGAATTTACACCCAAGCGGCACCGGATAGATTTTTCTGCACCACAAGTCTCCAGTTTTAAAGGCCTGATTTTAGGCAGCATATTTAAACGGTCATTTTATAAATTGATTGCCCGTTCCCTCGGCCGAGCGTCTAACCTAAATGTTGATCAGCCGGTTGTTGCTTTTTTTTCAATGCTTACGCGAGCAGTGAATATATACGTTTTTTTTGTATTTTTACCGGTTAACTTTTCATTGGAAATCATTGCAAATAAAAATTTCTATCAAGGGGTTGTAGGGGGTTGTAGACACAGCTTTCATTCGTGGAAATTGACCAAAAAGAAATATTTAATTATAAACTTTACAGACGGTGAGAGGGGTGCAAAGTTTTAGACCAAGTGAATTTTAAAGAAATTTTTACTTAATAAATCAATCAGAGGCACACAGACTCAAAATCTGTCAACGAAGGTTTTGTGCTAACATCAGCTAAAAAAAATCTCAAAATATTTCTGACATTTGTGAAATTTCCTAACGCTTGTTTACACAGAAAACATTACGCAATTTTCAACAAAACTTCATGAAAAAATAAATCCTTCGATTATAATTGTTTTATAAACTCTATCACCTGAGTCTCCTAACGCCACTTTAAATAGCCAAATATTTTTAGCGAAGGATTTGAATTTTGGTAGGATTTTTGTCAGATTCTTAAAGCTGAGGTCTGAGGTGCTCTTTTGTTCGAATCACGGAAAGATCTTTATAAGAAAAAGTTCGAATAAGAGATAGACACATTTGTATGCAAAAGTTTTAAGATTTTTTTTCGAAATTGTACTTTCACAGAGTCGAGAATTATGTTAAAAAATGTAATTTGATCCCACGTTCATTCAAAATGACTGTAGTTAACAAATTGACAAATATTTTTGTTTTCAATAGAAATCCTTTTTGCAAAAGATTGTCCATGTTTTGTCTGAGGAACTCATGACGAAGCGTGAAACCTCTTAGAAACTGTCAAGTGATTCAAATATTTTAAGAATTTCTTTGATGAAAGTGAAATTTGCTTAATATAAGTGACTGATTGCTTAGGACAAATTTTTGAAGTTCTGAAGATTTTCCTTATAATATAGCTATAATGGGTTGAGAATAACTTTCCTAATGTACCCTGCCCTATAGGACCCTGTTACCATTGAAATTATCTAAAAATTCAGGCTCTGACAAGCAAAATAGATTGAAACTTGATAAAACACGCATCAAGTCTTACCCCGACTTTGAAAATTCCCAAAGTATTTAGATGTAAAAAAAGAATTTGAATATAATTAGATAGAAATAATTTCATGGCATTTGGTTTCTTCCATTGGTTAAAATACCTTCTGCGGGTCATTGAGACAGGGGTGTATCAAAGCATTATGTTTAGTTCTAAGCAAACAACCAAATTCAAAGATTTCAGTTTTAAATTCGAAAGCAGCACCTATTTCGAAGAATTTAACATTTGGCGCTGGTAGAACTTTTTCTTATTCACCCAGGAACAAATTTTCCTTTTTCTATGGTTGTCTATCTATCTATCTATTAATTTCTTGGGTGAGACGAACTTTTACGACCTCAATGTTTATGTTAACTTTATATCCGTAGGGTGCTCTTAATCTAGATTTTAGATATTTAATTTCAATGAAAACAAAAGTAAAAACGTTATATGACCGATGTCAGAGAAATTATCTCAATAAGTAGGATATAGATGCCGTAATTCTGATAGCTGTTAGTTATAAAGCTGGAGACTGACTTTGAAATCTCCAACTACATCCCTCCTCTTAAATTTGTCCCACACCCTACAAATAAGTTGACTTTTGCTAATTTGAGCTTGCAAGCATGCAATTGCATGGAAAGTTTAATTTGTTTGAACTAAAGGGACATTCGAATTATGGAAAGTGTTATATGCGGTATTTCTTACTGACAAGGGCTGGGTATTGAGTCTAATTATGAATATATTATAAGCTCGAATTTGCGAGAATCGATTGTACAGCTGTTATCCTAACATAACGGTGCAAACCAAGAAAGAAAATTAAGATTCCAAAATTCCAGTTGGCACACAAAGTTGTTTCAACGTCAATTTAATGTTCACAACGTCCATATAACGTTAGATGAACGTCAAAACAACGTCGTGTGCCAGCTGGCTCCAAATCTCACAAAAGAAATATTTTTCTCACCTGGTCCATGATTTCTTCATCAACTTCTTGTTCAGGTTCGGCCCAGTCCACAGCAATTGGATGTCCCCATAACTGAATTTTCCCATTCATTAACTTGCGGCGCGCCATAGCGGCTGAGCGGTGGCTCTCATATTCCACAAATGCGAAGCCACGATTTTTGGATTTATCAGTGGCGGATGGGTAGACAATTACATCAACAACACAATCTGTGACTTTGGATATTTCTTCCAAGATATCTTCCTTTTTGACTTTCTTGGGAATTCCACCAATGAACAGACGGCAATTATCCACACTTTGGCAAACACCCAACAGACGACCCTTACGGATTTCATAGTTGTTCAGCGTACGTACGCATTTCTGTGCGTCACGTTTTGAGCAGTAAACGACGAAAGCGTAACCACGGTTCTGGCCGTTATAATCCATCATAAGACGTAATTCGTAGATTTTTCCGACTTTCTCAAAGACTGGGACGAGTTCATCTTCGTAGCAGTCACGTGGTAACTTGCCAACGAAGACTTCACAACCACGCAATGGGATCGGCCCTATAAGGAAATTGTTTGAATATATGAATTTCGCTAAAAATTCCAGGCCTTAAAAATTTGACTCTTCTCAAAAAGTCTAAACTTTGAAATGGAACAGGTTTCGTTTAGTCCTAAAAAGTTGCCACGGGACGTGAGACTTGGTCCCCTACTATTTATGGTTAAAAAAAATTTCAAAAAAGATTCAGGTATGCTTTCATTGCGTTGTTAGAAAGTACATAAGTAATTTGAAGCCTTTCTGATTGCATTTTTGTAATTTTTTTCCACAATTGAAGAAATAGGCCAGGATATATTTTGATTTAGTTACACATCGACTTTGGCATTTACTTATTTCATTGAATTATAATAAAGATATTTTTCTTGAGATGTATGTTAACTTGAGGGGCTTGGCAAAATTTCAAGTGACTACTCAATAACCATCTACAAACATTTTAATTAACTTTCACTTTAAATCTTAGTTATGGTAAATCCTTAGTGGGCGTGACACGTGACTGAGCCTTTTTTCTGACGTGAATACGTGAATTGGACTTTTTTAGCATATGAATACACATGAATTGAGGGTCGACTGGGGAACCTCTTAGTGACTTTAAATTATGTTTTAGGACCTTTTGTTATCAGCTTTGATGCAAGTGTCATAAATACCTCACACACTTCAATAACTTTTCTGATTTTTTTCGTAACTGTAAAAAATGATGTGCTACAATTTCTTTTGAATTCAGATTTGTACAAAAGTCACATGAATCACATGCAAAAGGTACATTTTTGTTAGGTAATCAATGAATTGTTTTTTCTTGTTATTGAAATTTGAATTACCATCAAGGGGTGGTCTTTATACTTGACCTTTCAGTATCTAATATCATCAGAAAATTTCTCTTTTCTAATTAACATCGTGTTAAGGCATATCTTCAAAATGCTCTTTCTACGGTATAAAGGACCAGTTCTTTCTGGAATCGATTGTTTAAAATGAATCAAGCCCCTTCACCACGTTGCCGAAAGTTCGACTTTATCATTTTGTACCTTAATTGGTCTGACTGTATCAACAAAATAAACCATGCTCAGGAAAAATGCATAATGTTCTAAAAATAAAGTAATTTACCCCTTTTCAAAACGTTACTTTTTAAAATAGGGTTGGCTTAATGTTGGTATGTATGGCACTTATCCAATACCATTCCTTCTCAATGGCGCTTATAAGAGGATGCTGTACTATTGTTTCAATCAAAATTTTTTTTTTCTGTTTATTTTTCATAAGAGTTTATGCCTGAACATGAAAAATGTGTGTTATATTTCTGCTTGAACTTGTATCACATGGTCCTGTTAAGTGATGTTTTAAAATAGTGCAATGACATAAGAACTTGCCAAAAATTAGCTTAAGCATGCCATTTTCTTGCATTTGGCTGTCTTAAAAAGGAAAACATGTCGAATTTTATCATTATGACTTGGCATGAAGGTTATGATATCATACTAGAATATGACAGTATTTAAGCTTTAGACCCTAGTCTATAGGCTGTAAAATTGACAAAGAAAAGCCAATGAGAATTGCCAAGCTCCCAATCTCCTGTAAAGTTAAGTAAAGTTAAGTTACTATTGAATAAAAACATAATAAAACATATACCATACCCAGTGGGACCTCCCCCTGGTAAATTTGGCCTAAATTTTGTTCCTGGGGGGGGGGGAGCGATTCTACAATCTCAACCACACAACCACCGGGGCTGTGAGACAGGGTTGAAAAGGGTAAGCTCTAAACTTCAAATGCTAACTGGTGAAAGAGCCTTTTTTTGTAAGAACATCCAAATTTTTTAAAGCCTTAGATGTTCTTAAGTTTTTGAGTTTTAAGTCTGAAAATGTTCTCGACATGTTCTTATATTTTTACCAATTTGTGAGTATTTTTGCTCATTCTCCTAGGAAAACGGGTGTTGTTGAGTTTGTGAAGCCTTTAAAGATGTTCTTAACTTGCTCTTAATATTTTGGCCATTCAAGCCAAAATATTCTTAATCAAACGAGGTGAAATCATATTCAAAGAGTGCTCCATAAACCAACCAGGAGAAGAGCTTCTTCAATCAAAATATATTTCAAAACCAAAAATCTTTTTTTGGTTGGTTTGGTTTGGTGATTTTTGGTTTCAAAATGTTCTTATATAGTTTGTTGTAATAAAAAAATGTGTAGATTATTAGAAATAACAATATCTCACCTGTCCAGTTCGGAGGAGGACCAAATTTTCTTTGACCGTTGTGGTGAGTAAGCTGGTAACCAGATTTATCCATCAATTCAAGTAAAGCATTTTCGTTTGGTAGACCTGCTACTGCTTCTTTGCCGACTTTCATTGTTTGTTGGACATTGTTACCTTGGTTAGCCGATGATTCTCGTTGTGATTCTCGGTTCTCGGCGCCACCATTAACGACTTCATTGTCGTTGTTGTGTTGCCGATGTTGTGGCTTTCTTGGCGATTTGATGTTTTGTTTGGTAGATGCTGTGATGTTATTGTTGTTCAAGTCTTGGGTGATTTTCTCTGTAGAAGACATATCACGCATTTTATACTTTTGTTCAGTTTGAAAATTTATTTTCCGTGTTTTTTTTATATGGTTAATTTGAGTTTTGAAAGTATTTTCGAATACCGAAAATATATAATAGTTAACTTCAAGTCTATACAATAAGTAAGTTTGTTTTTTTACAATATGTACACAATAAATGCAATTCTCTTCTCCTTTTTAAGGTGTGTTTTTATACAAAACGTTAAAATTTTGTTTCAAATATTGTCTAAATCGTATTCCCCAAAAATATGTGCAGGATTCGTGAAATTTGATTGGTTCTTTGGTGCGATCTTAACAATTCTGATTGGTCGGTAGTGATGTAATCTGTATTGCTTTCCAAGAAATTACAATGATCAGCGATCAATAAAAACACGATACGACGTTAACGGTAATTTTGACGGTGACGACAATATATTTCAATTTGATTTAATCCAAGATTGATTGGTTTGATTGATTATTGATGGAAAATTAAAAAATAAAAACACAAAAAAGAGAAATAGATTTGATGAATCATATATGAACCATTGCTAAAAGTGATTTGAATTTTTTCCTAAAAGTGTAACTCTTTTTTAATAAGTAAAAGAAAATGTTAGACAGCCTTCTTTGTTTTTGTTATTGTTTGTCTCGATAAGTCATAAAACATACATATTGAAACAACTTACTAATCAGTTTTCCTCGATATCCCAACAATTCTAACTTCAGGACGTCTCGATAACGTCCATTAAACATCCCGGTTTGTAATATGAGGAACATTTTAATACAAACTTTTTGATTGTGTAAGACGAGCTTGCAAGTAAATATGAAAAATTTGTTTCAGCAACCTTCTACATTCAATATACATAGAAATCTAATGCAAAGATTATATGCTTTATGAAAAAAGAATCGAGGCAAACAAAATATTGGTTATTATAAGGGGTCTCAAACAAGGAATAAAATAAGACGACAAACTGTTTAAATTTTAAAATCAAATAGTTTTTAGTGCAAAATAATTTTCTATATGCATCGTATCAAATACAGTGACTCTTAAAATTTAAAAATCTTTATTTTGATGCTTATAAAGTTTTATGCAAATTGTTCACAAATTTCTTACGATTTCGTAACCATCAAAAGAATGCTATGTTTGTTTTAACGGTGGGGGTTTTTGTTTTCGTCACATGACTTATCATTTTTATGTACGTAGGAAATACCTTTCGAATTAATTAATAGATTTTCAAAATTTTTGTTATTTTTGTTTGAATCCTCAAGTTGTTCAAACCCCATTCTAACTTCACCGATATTTGGAATCCCAAAATCTAAAAGTTTTTTTTTCGTGAGCGGCGAGGGCTGACGTGGAGGAAGGTGGTTTAGAGTACCTTGTATCTATGGTTTCGGAAATTTCTGTATAAAAATCATCAAAGTCCGGGAGGGGGTGGGCGGATCTAAACGTCGAAATGTCATCGTGGAACATACCCTATATTACTATTACTGTTAGCTAATTTGAGAGCCTATTCTTTCCAGAAGAAATAAGTGCTAGTCGAGACTATGAGACAGGGGTGTGAATCTTTTGTCTTTTGGGATGTGACATTTCCATCGGATGGTTTATGTTGAAACCAAAAACATTTTGTTGAGATTCAGCTGCACTTAATTTTAGCATTTCAAACCCAAAATTGTTGAGATATTTTAGGCTTTATTCTTATTTTAAGTATGCTTATAACTTTTAAATTACATGTCGCAAACCATTTTAAGCTTAGATTGTTTTTTAATTGTTCTTGGTTATAGGGTTTTTTGTATCTTGAATTTTGTTACTTAAATGTAGTTGTTCTAAATAAAGGTTATACGATCAGGGTTCTCACCTTCTTACACCCCCTTCTCACAGACCTACTGAGAACCCTTCTCACTGGAAAACTTGACCAAAATATTGTCACTGGTGGAAAATTATCCTCCAGTTTTTGTCCCCACTGGGTGTCTTCTTCGTGTTTAAGATAAGGCTTTTTGGTTCTTCGACCAATTTGCAATTTGATTATATTTGCTGAAGGACTGCATTGGTGGTGAAATGAAAAAGCCCAAGCCTTAACAGTAGTAAGTCTGACCACTGTAGGGCTCCTCTTTTGAAAGCTATCTACCCGAAGATAGGGAGGGGGCACCACTCTTTCTCCCTGGATTTCTTCACTTACCCTTAATCCTTGTCCCATTTTCTGACCGCTCTCTTATCATTAGAATCTTAGGAAATTTAAAGTTTCTAGTAGTGCGTGTTTTATTCTTATAGAAAAATAGTATTTCACCCAAAGATTTGATGGTCTTATGTAAGAACAAACATGTTTCTACAGAACTGTTTATTCACTGTTTGTTTTAACGTGTTCTTAACGAATTCTCTCGTAACTATGTACTCTCTTTGTCTCTGGTGTTCCAAATATTTCTCATAACACACATTTTTCCCGACTCGATTCGTTGAATATTGTAGACTTTATTAAGATAGTTGTATATGACGGTTTTTAACGCTGCAGTAACGCCAGCCTTACGCTCACGACGTCCTCTTAGCATTTTTATCAGACTAATCTCACAGCTTTTTTCCTAGTATTAATATCAACACCCCCTTCTCACAGACCTGGTAGGACTTATCAGTCAGTGGGGATAAAAATAACATGGGGGTTAATATTCCCATGTTTTCTATGGCTGAGGATTTGAATTTCCATTGTTCTCGAGACACAAAATTCAGTGGGGTAAAAAAATAACACAATATTTTGCAGCGAGGATTAGCTTATCTGATTATTTTCAGTGGGGACAAAAATTAGAGCATCATTTTCCACTGGGGACGATACTTTGGCCAAATTTTCCAGTGGGAAAGGTTCCCAGTTGGTCTGTGAGAAGGAGTGTTTATTAGCCCCGTTTCCACTTATTTCACCCTTATGTACGATGTTAAAAATGAATGCCCTACAGTCTTTAATAATCATATTTATAGCGTAATTTATTTTGTACAGAAATGTTGAAAAATGTTGGAAAGAATTCAAATCATGAGGTTCGGTGTGGCATACTCGTTTATTTCTTAGTTTTGCTATTGAGAGTGAAGAAAAGCCTTTCTTTATAAACATGAGGACCACATATCTAAAGTTTGGTTTAATAGGCAGTATCTTATAGAGATATAGAGGCTTTCGTGAAAATCCAAGCCGAAAACTTAAGGTCCAACCTCTGGGAAAAACATTCTGTTTGGGGACCTCAAAGTCAAATATCCCACGAAAATTGCTCATGATTCCTTAGTACAATTTGGCTTTAAGATTATTTCCTGTTTTCAAATCAACAAACGAGTTAAAATTTACATCAAAGTGGAAAAAGTTGAGATGCATGCCTTTACAGATTATTCAATGCCAACTTTTGAGAATCCAAGATATATCTCATTCTACTGTATTCGCACAAAAATGTCATTTATCAGCACAGAAGGGTATTTTTTTCTTACTTGTTGACATACCTCTTCTAAGGTAACATTTAATGTAAACTTAAACCCCCAAAGCAAACGTTTTTGCACGTTCATGTTTTTATCATGATATGTTGTTGACAGTTCATGCCAGAACTTAAAAACGACTTTTATTTGACTTATTCCTCCTTATCATATGACTTGCTTAGCGAGATTCTCCTTCATGTTTTTTCTTGTTTTCACTCATGTTTAATATATCCTCAATCCAAATTACATTTACTGGTACACGATTGTGAAATTTATACTTGCCTGAAGGCGAGATTTTTCATCGGAAGCCATAAATCAATGTCGCTTTTTAGTTTAGAGGGTCTTCGGGAAGCACTAAGATTTCTAAATTTATAATAATGAAAATATGTCCAAAACTTCATAGCCAGTTTGACTCTACTTTCAAAAATAAGTCGTGTGAGAGTTTGAATAGCCAGCACCTCACTTTTCAGTTCGTTTCTTAATTGCGTAGAAAAACCGCGGGTGACGTCTAGTATAGGCTAGAGTTTGAAAGAAGCAAAAGCGTAAAAAAAGCTTTATCAAATTAGCATTAGACCCGAATTTTATTGCAAGCAAATTAGAGTCTTTTAGGATAAGATGAGATGCAAATTTGCCAAGTTGGGATTTTGTAACATGCTAACTCTAATCCTGCTAAAGAATCTCTTCAATAGGATATTTCTCTATAGACATGCTCCATAAGAGAATTATTCACATTTTTGACAGGTATTTGTCAGTTCAGACCGTTATACTCTTTGTAATGATGGTTTAAAAACAAAATTTGAGCTTTATCTTGTGTTGTATAAAGATCTCTTCCCGTTTTCCTAGGTGTAAAAAGATCCCACGTTGAAGACGTTTTGAAAGATTAATTAAGGTTAATGTTTAATCCCCCCTACATATTGAACCATAACGTAGCCAGAAATTTTCATATTAAAAGAATTTTGGCAAGATGGCGAAATTTTTGACCTCATTGGGGATAAGTTCTTTTTTTGACCTTTTTTTGCCGCTTTTTAATTTTTTATATTTTGCGATTCAAGTAAATGCCTTCTATGTCTCTATCTCGTGTTCTATCTCCATGGTAAAGTGCACTGTTAACTTTTGCACGAAAATACTACACCCCCTTCTCACAGACCCACTGAGGCCCTTTCCTACTGGAAAAATTGTCAAAAATATCGTCCGATTGCGATTTTTGCCCCTACTGAAAATAATCGAACAAACCCATCCTTACTGCAAAATATTATGCTATTTTTTCCATCCCAACTGAATTTTCTGACTTAAAAACAAAAGAATTGAAATCCTCAGCCATGAAAAATATGGGAAAATCAATCCCCATCGAGTTTCAGTTCGTTATTTTTATCCCCACTGACTGGAAATCCTACCGGGTCTGTAAGAAGGGGTTGTAATGGTGATTGATAATGCTTTTATCGAAGAACTGAAGAAAAAGATTAAAGACCTATGAAATTGATAAGAGAGGGCAAAGTCAAATTTGAACAAGAATGTTGAACAGTCTCTTAAAACTCGGTAAATATAGGTTTTAAAAACTAAATTTACTTTTTCAATTTCAAAATATTTTACCTTTCATAAAATTTTTTCTCTCCTTTTTTGATCGTTAATTCTGATCAAAGAATCCTATGATAAAGCTGATAAAACATTTTGTTTAATATTAACCCGTATTATAACCCCTAGTCCAAATCGGCGAAAACTATTTAAACTGGTTTTTGTTATGAGACCGTTCATCCCCGGGGAAACATTCCTGGCACATTTCCGGGATCTTTTCGCTTTTTTTTGTTGGCATATCGGCAAAGAGAATTTTCTACTGCGTAAGAAATGCGTGGACATTACCTTAGACTGAAGCCTAGTAAGTTGAAGATACTTTTTCACCTACCCAGAGTCTTGTTCCGTTTCCGTTGCGAAGTGGCAAGTAAAAGCTTTTTTGGGAAAAAGAAAGTTTAGCCATCTTAACGGTAATATTTTAGTGATACGATCCCGTGTGTTCGCTCAGGCTATATAGCGATTGAACAGTGGTATTTTGAGTAAAAACGCGTATACACTTTCAAGCATTTGTAAAAATTTAGAATGTAGTCGTATTAGTCGTATGTAGTAATATTGGTATTATATGATAGTACGATAGTTCTTATTCATGTAACATAGTAATATTGGAATTATATGATAGAGTAGTAAGGCAGTTCTTACTGAATGATATCAGTTTTTGTGCAAACTAAAATTTTGTCCGATCCATTTTGCTCCGTTTTCTGCTATGTCTGAATTATAGTCTTATTTTGACATGTTAGAGTAGTAACAAATATGCTTATAAATGAAATTATGAGTGTATTGTTGGGTGACCTCAAACGATCAAGTCTTGTCGCTACATGAATTTCCCTTTTATGTGTCGTCAAAGCAAAAATAACATGACAAGACCTCTCTCAGTGTTCTTAGAATTCTCCTTTAGGCCCTTTAGATCATATGTTTTGTCGTGCTTTGCTGCAAGTTTGTCAAGAGCAGCCAACGGCTAGAAATTACAAATTGTCTGTTCTGAATGGTTAATCTTCTATATACTAAAAGTCTAATTCTCTATGAGCCGTGGGGAAGCCATTATGGATTTTTGAGATGGGGGTTCGAGAGTTACGTGACCGACTTTTTGGTTGGATGGTTGGGTGGGTGGTCGAAAACGAAAGCGAAAGTGGTCAGGGGAAGAGTGTGAAAATTAGCGTTTTTGCGAAGAAGTCGTTGCAGTGCAATTCTTTCGCAAATTTAAAAAACCACTTTCCCGTGGAAATAATTGACGTTTTTTGGTTTTTTGGGACCCTTGGGGCATAAGCTACCCGTTCGCCGCGAAAATTCCGAAATTCGCGAATTGACCGTTGACAACATTAGGGGTAAAGGGACCCAATGACGTCACAGATTTGGGAAAAACTTCAAAATGCGATATCTCGAGTTTGAAAAGGAGTTGGGAGGTCGGTGACCCCTCATTGGATCGAGAATTTTATGGAGAATAAGATGGAAGAGTTCATATGGCTTGAGTCTGACTTTAAAATTTGGCTGAATTTTTAGGCGTTTTCAGTTGATGACGTCATCAAAACAGGAAAAATGCGATATCTCGAGATTGGAAAGGGGTTGGGAGGTCGTTGACCCCTCATTGGATCGGGAATTTAATGGAGAATAAGTTGGGAGTGGTAAAAGTGGGTATATAGAAACTTTCAAAAATAAATATATTCAAATTGAGGCTTTTTCGGTCCCATGACGTCATCAAAACCTTAAAAATACAATATCTCGAGTTTGATAAGGGTTTAAGCAATGGTCGACCCCTCATTGGATCGGAAATCATCAAGAGAATCTTTTCAGTCAATAAAGAAATACTTTCAGAGGAGTGAAAAGTTCATTACCCTTTCGATGACGTCACTTAGGTCCGAAATGACGTCACCAAACATAAAATATGCGATTTTTTAACCTTCAATCATTGATAAGTGGTAATATTTCGTTTTTTGGGCTTACAATATACAAATCAGATCTTTTTACCCTCCCCCACCATCCAAAGGGCTTTTGATGTGTTCAACAACACTCTACTCGGCGGGTGCGACGCCGGGTGACGGCTAGTCTATATACTAAAAGTCTAATTTTCTATGAGCCGTGGGGAAGCCATTATGGATTTTTTTCCAAGTCTCTTTTTAGATCGAGCTCCGAGCGGGAAAACAGTACAGTGTTCTTTTTTCGAGGCGGAGTACGTTTCTTTTGAGACACGTCACCGGAAAACATGCCTACGGCTCCTTGCCGATCGGGAAACGTCGCCCGGTTCCGAAGCGTATCTTCGTTTTCGAAATTCTACTTTACTGGTAATTTTCGTAAAAGTAAATAGAAAAGCAAGAAGCCCTTTGGTTTTTTAATATTGATTGATCTGGTCTTTCTGCTCTGGTCACTGGTGCCATCGTTTGTACATGGATAGGGAATGGTTTAATGGACATGGTATCCTGTTTCTTAAATAGAGAACATTTTGTTATGGATTTGTACAGTTGTTCTTCAGAAATTATTATGGGGCTTATCGCAACCAACCATCTTGACAAAATAAACAAAGACAAAAAGACCGACCAATGGAAACATTTACTTTAGCCCTCTTGAAAATTGAGAGTGGCATATTTTTGTAATACATCCAAGTAATTTGGTAGTCTTTGTAGGCGGCAATCACAAATATGTCCGACCGACTGACTGACCGACCGACCGACCGACTCACTTTTTAGATCGACCGACCGCCTCACTTTGTAGACCGACCGACCGCCTCACTTTATAGACCGACCGACCGCCTCACTTTGTAGACCGACCGTCCGCCTCACTTTGTAGACCGACCGACCGCCTCACTTTGTAGGCCGACCGACGCGACCGCCTTGCTTTGATTTGTAGACCAACCGACCGCCTCACTTTTTAGACCGACCGACTCACTTTTTAGACCGACCGATTCACTTTTTAGACCGACCGATTCATTTTTTAGACCGACCGATTCAATTTTTAGACCGATCGACCGACTCACTTTTTAGACCGATCGACCGACTCACTTTTTAGACCGACCGACCGACTCACTTTTTAGACCAACCGACACCAACTCAATTTTTAGACCGACTGACCGACTCACTTTTTAGACCAACCGACCAACTCAATTTTTAGACCGACCGACCGACCGACTCACGTTTTAGACCGACAAACCGACTCACTTTTTTAGACCAACCCACCGACTCACGTTTTAGACCGACCAACCGACTCACGTTTTAGACCGACCGACTCACGTTTTAGACCGACCGACCGACTCACTTTTTAGACCAACCGACCGACTCACTTTTTAGACCAACCGACCGACTCACTTTTTAGACCGACCGAATCTTTACTTTATAAGAACACTTTATTTTCCATAATTTTTATTATGTTGTAAATAGGAAAAGGTTATAGTTTATTGACACCATCATATATGATAAAATGAATCATTCTAATTTCATTCAGATTTATATACATTAAATTTATCACTAGCACCTCTTCAATTAACACTAAACCTCATTATAAAAATATTGATATTATCCTATCTTCCATTTCTTTGCGTTCCTTTAATATTGTGAGCGGCTGATATTTTCATTTTATACTGTACAAGTTTTTTGTCCTCGCTAGATTCATATTTTCTGTCTAAATGATTTTTGCCTTCGAGATTAGCTTCTTGCTTTTATTAAAGTATTCAGTTATTAATCATTATATGTCTTTATAAAAAGTAAAATGGTTAACCGGGAGGGAAAAATTGGAAAAGTAGACACATTTTTGTTCCTTGTGTTTTGTTTACATCGGGAATCCGCCATTTTTCTTTAAATCCGTCGACATAGCAACGTGATAGACCGTATATTTTATAGTCCGGGCTTTTACGGAAGATAGCTTAGAAACTCAACAAGGCGATATCTCGAGATTGGAAAGGCGTTAAGAGATGGTTGACCCCTCATTGGATCGGGAATTTAATAGAGAATAAGTTGGGAAAGGTAAGAGTGGGTATAAAGAGACTTTCGAAAATAAATATATCCGGGCATCTTTGGCGCGATGACGTCATCAGAACCAAAAAATAGAATATCTAAAGTTTGAGAAGGATTTAAGCAATGGTTGACCCCTCATATTGTATCGAAAATCATCGAGAGAATCTTTTCGGTAAATGACAAATTGATTTCAGTCAAGCAAAACATTTATTACCCTTTCAATGACGTCATTTAGGACCCAAATGACGTCACAAAACATTAAATTTGCAATATTTTTAGTTTTCAAGTTCATCCATTTAGAGTGGTAATTTTTCGTTGTTTGGGCTTACAAATCAGATCTTTTTACCCTCCCCACCATCCAAAGGGCTTATGATGCGTTCAGCTTATCTACTCCTCGGCGGGTGCGACGCCGGGTGACGGCTAGTCTATATACTAAAAGTCTAATTTTCTATGAGCCGTGGGGAAGCCATTATGGATTTTTGAGATGGGGGTTCGAGAGTTACGTGACCGATTTTGGTTGGATGGATGGGTGGTTGAAAACGAAAGCGAAAGTGGTCAGGGGAAGAGTGTGAAAATTAGCGTTTTTGTGAAGAAGTCGTTGCAGTGCAAATCTTTCGCAAATTTAAAAACCCACTTTCCCGTGGAAATAATTGACGTTTTTGGGTTTTTTGGGACCCTTGGGGCATAAGCTACCCGTTGACCGCAAAAATTTCAAAATTCGCGAATCGACCGTTGATAACATTAGGGGTAAAGAGACCCAATGACGTCACAGATTTGGGAAAAACTTCAAAATGCGATATCACGAGTTTGAAAAGGAGTTGGGAGGTCGTTGACCCCTCATTGGATCGAGAATTCTATGGAGAATAAGATGGGAGGGGTTATGAGGCTTGAGTGTGACATTTAAATTTGGCTGAATTTTTAGGCGTTTTCAGTTGATGACGTCATCGAAACAGGAAAAATGCTATATCTCGAGATTGGATAGGAGCTTGGAAGTCGTTGACCTCTCATTGGATCGGAAATTTAATGGAGAATAAGTTGGGATGGGTAAGAGTGGGTATATAGAAACTTTTGAAAATAAAAATATTCAAATTGAGGCATTTTGGGTCCGATGACGTCATCAAAACCTTAAAAATGCAATATCTAGAGTTTGACAAGGATTTATGCAATAATTGACCCTTAATTGGATCGGAAATCATCTAGAGAATCGTTTGGGTGAATGAAGAAATAGTTTCAGTCAAGTGAAAAGTTTATTACACTTTCGATGATGTCATTTAGGGGCCAAATGACGTCACAAAACATTAAATTAGCGATTTCTCGAGTTTTGATCGGTCTCAAGTGGCAATTTTTCGTTCTTAAATCTTAGGTATTAATTCAGTCTATAGTTTCTTCTTTACTATCTAAAGGGCTTAGGATGCGTTCAGCTTATCTAATCCTCGGCGGGTGCGACGCCGGGTGACGGCTAGTCTATATACTAAAAGTCTAATTCTCTATGAGCCGTGGGGGAGCCATTATGGATTTTTTTCCAACTTTCTTTTTAAATCGAGCTCCGAGCGGGAAAACAGTACAGTGTTCTTTTTTCGCGGCGGAGTACGTTTCTTTTGAGACACGGCACCGGAAAACATGACTACGGCTCCTTGCCGATCGGGAAACGTCGTTTTTGATCGGACCATACTGCTTTCTAACAGTCAAAATAAAGATGGCGGCAAAAAACAACTGGTTGCTACTGCTCTTTTGCTATTTTTCTTTGGGTTTTATGCTTTAATGAGTTGAATTGGATCATGATTTTTGTGTGATTGTTACAAGAAATGGTTGATGATGAAAGTTTATTATTAGTCTTTCCTGGATTTGATGCTTCGTTTGGTTTGGCATGAGAGATGCAATCTCTTCTCTTCTATTCTTGAAAAACAGGACATTTTATCAACTTTGATCATGCTAGGTATATTTCAAAAATTAAACTGCCTCACTTTGTAGACCGATCGACCGCCTCACTTTGTAGAACGACCGACCGGCTCACTCTGTAGACCGACCGACTCACTTTATAGACCGACCGACTCACTTTTTAGACCGACCGACTCACTTTTTAGACCGACCGACTCACTTATTAGACCGGCCGACTCACTTATTAGACCGACCGACTCACTTTTTAAACTGACCGACTCACTTTTTAAACCGAGCGACTCACTTTTTTAACCGACCGACTCACTTTTTAAACCGACCGACTCACTTTTTAGAACGACCGACTCACTTTTTAGAACGACCGACCGACTCACTTTTTAGACCGATCGACTCACTTTTTAAACCGACCGACTCACTTTTTAAACCGACCGACTCACTTTTTAAACCGACCGACTCACTTTATAGACCGACCGACTCACTTTTTAGAACGACCGACCGACTCACTTTTTAGAATCTAAACGTCCAAATTCACAACCAAAAGGTTTTTCACGTTTAAAATGCACGTTTGTTTAGATTTAATATTCAAAGATAATCGACCGACATGATACAATATATCATTATCGGTCGACATTTTCTTCCCCATGCGTTTAAAACGTGGAAAACTTTCGGCTGTGATTTTGGACATTTTCTTCCCCCTGTGCGTGTAAAATAAGGAAAACTTTCACTTTTTTCGGTCATAAACTTGACATTTTCTTTCACGTGCGTTTAAAACGTGGAAAACTTTTGGTTGTGAATTTGGACGTTTTCTTCCCTGTGCGTTTAAAATGTGGAAAACTTTCAATTTTGTCGTAAACTTGACATTTTCTTCCACGTGCGTTTAAAACATGGAAATTTTTGCTGTGAATTGATGTGTTCAACAACACTCTACTCGGCGGGTGCGACGCCGGGTGACGGCTAGTACTATACTAAATGAGTTTATGAAAAATGTCTGTAACGCTAGCCCAGTAACATATGTTAAGGTTTCTAAAATTTGAACGCCGCGGCTGGAAAACCTATCCACCTTCGATACAAAAAGTCTCTCGCTAAGTTTGACAAGCGTAGAAAACTCGAATTAGAGAAGACTCTACACTGCTATTTGTAAACGAAAAAAGTTCTGACGTCAATTTCATGAAAAAGTACTGCGACGTCACAAAGTTTCAAATAAAAAGGTGTGGCATTTTTGTTGCACGATTTCGAATTATTTTATATCAACACTCGCAACAAAATCCAACATTGTTGTTTGATGATTTAACTTCGTCTAACATTATTTAAAAAGGTTTCAATGTTGGTTGCATTGCATATGCGCCGGTCTTAAGCTGTCCGCATGTGAAGCCAACAAACGGGAAAACCTTCAGTGCTCAATCGCAAAGCGCGAGCCTCTCCTTCACAACTAAGGCTTTTTCTTTCCTAGAAGCAACCCTCTCACCACCTCAGACACCTTTGGGCTTCTGCAACGACGGGTACCCTCGATAATTTTAACAGGGTCACTATGGCATTTCATTGAACACAAACTTCCGTTATCTTAAAAAGACATATCATCGAGGCTTACAGACACAAAATTTTGACTAATGTAGAAAGTTTAGAAGTATAATTTTTATTATTGTATTCGGCATTTTAAGCTCAAACGATGTCAGGCATTAACCCACATTATAGTATTTTAAGTGAATTTATTTACGGTTCCGTAAGTATATGTCGTGTTTTTGAGCGTTCGGTAAATTATTAACTGAGACAAGAGGGTCGCGTGCTACTAAAAATGGTAGACTTGTTTTTCTCAATCACACGTCTTTCAAACTCTTGTCTAGGTGGGAAGGACATGGATTCATTATCCAGTTATTTCTTTGGAGAAAAATCAAAATCTTCAAACTATTTTAATACGAATTCATCTATGAGCAAGACGAAGTTAACACAAACAAGTACATCAACCAGGAGGAAGAAAAATACTATAGCAACTGAACCAACTTCCACTGCTGCAACAACTCTGTCTACTACCACCCCAAGGTTGAGGCCAAGAAAAACACAGCCTTCGCAAGAATTTGTTTTATCCCAGACACAACAACAGTATCAAGGTGAGGATGATATCCCTTTAATTACAATCGCCAGACCCTCCCAGGTTGATAAAAATCAAGACTCTCAAATGTTTGTGAGGCAGGCCATTCAAGAGGCCAATGTACAACACGGGGAAAATCCGGCAGAGGAGGGTATCCCTTTGGCTCAACCTGGTCCCCAAATGGAGACAAATAGAATGCTGATCAATATCCAACAACAGTTACTTTTAATGGAGGCTAAGAGGGTAGAGGATAAGAAGGAATGGCAGAAGAAATTAAACAGCTCAAACAAGCCAAAGAAAGAAACTAAAAGTTCTTATGTTTTTAAGTATAAATCGAACAAATTACAAGACGATCTTCTGGTCAATCTTCATGACCTAAGCCAGGAGGCTAAGGATCTAGTCGAAGCTGGGTCTCGAAAACGTTTGGCGGATGCTTTGGATGAGATTAGCGATACCATAAGGAAGAGGAGAAAGGTCTTGAAGTTAGCTGATCGATCTCCAGCAGGTTGGGACACCGTCCAGGAGTATCTCACCGACGATTTAGCTTCAGACTCCGATGATGGCAAGAAAATGCGTCAGGCAGAGAATCGTGCTATATCCAAAAAAGCAAAGGATGCCAAGAAATCATCTTCTTTCTCACCGGCAATCAAGTTTTCCAACAATCGTTTTCCTGCTCCTGCAATGCCGCTCGCTTCACAACATCTTGGCTACCAGGGAATCTCCTTCCAACAACCAAGGCTTCAACATGCTCAGGTATTTCAGCAAGTGCCAAGGGTTATTCCAGCTGCAAATGTTCGGATGATTAATCCAGTGCCAAACATCCAAGGTGCAATGTCGATTCGACCTCGTCAGCCAGGCTGTTTCATCTGTGGTGCCCTTGATCACTGGAAGCACAGCTGCCCTTCTAGAACAAATTGGTATGAAAAATTAAAATTAAAATTTTCTGCAAAGAACCGGTTTCATCCTTATGAAAAGGTCGAAGAAAGGGGGGGTCAAAAACCAATTCGAATTAAAGGGAGTCTCAGAAGGCATGCTGAATTTTGGGAGATCGATTTAAAGGCAAATGACTTCATTCTGAATACAATTAAGTCGGGTTATAGGATACCTCTGAGATACATACCACCCACCACAGAATTTAAGAACAACATTTCGGCTCATAGGGAGAAGGAATTTGTAGAAGAATCCATTGCAGAGCTACTTGCTCAGGGCTTTGTTTCACAAGTTGATTCCCCACCTTATATGACAAGCCCCCTCTCTGTCGCAAAAAGTTCTGCTGGTAAAAGGCGACTCGTTTTAGACCTAAGTTTTCTTAATAAATTTGTTTGGAAGGAAAAGATAAAATTTGACGATTGGAAGGCTTTTGAACAATTTTTGGAGAGTGATGACAGGGCATACTTTTTTAAATTCGACTTCAAGAGTAGCTATTATCATATCGAAATCCACAAAGATTTTCAAAAGTATTTGGGGTTTGCCTGGACTTTCAGCGGAACCTCCAAAAAATATTTCGTCTTCAAAGTTTTACCACTGGGATTGAGGTCGGCCCTTCATATATTTACAAAAATTGTCAGGGTTCTGATAAAATTTTGGAGAGCTAATGCTTTAAAAATTGCATGTTTTATTGACGATGGTCTTTCTGTTGAGTACAACCTTGATCAAGCTCGTAAAAACTCCATATTTGTAAAGAATACCCTGTCCCTATCAGGTTTCATTTGTAATGAAGGGAAATCAAAATGGGACCCCGAAAGTGCAATTGAGTGGCTAGGGATTTGTATAGACACTGATAACAAAAATTTTAAAATTTCCTCACCAAGAATTGTGTCGATTATTGAATGCGCAAAATCTATTCTTTCTGCTCGCCATACCACAGCTCGGAATCTCGCTCGTCTTGTTGGCAAAATCATGTCAACAAAATTTGTGCTAGGAAATATAGTTCGTTTCAAAACACGTCGTTTATATCAACTGATCGAATCCAGAGTCTCCTGGGATTTCTACTTCGATTTAAAACCTTTTGTTGAGGCTAGGGGAGAAGTTCTGTTTTGGGAAAAGAATATTGAGAAATTAAATTTCAGAGACATTTTCGTCAATGAGATTCCTTTTATGAAAGTTTTTTCAGATGCAAGTAACAAGGGAATTGGGGCAATCTCAGGCTCAGATATCAGCTTTAGAAATTTATGGCCTCATGAGCAGAGTGAAAGTTCAACTTACAGAGAACTACTAGCAATTGCTTTCACGTTGAGTGCTTTTGATAGAAAGCTCCAAGGGAATAATGTTCTTTGGCATACAGACAACATGGCAGCAGCTAGGATCGTTAAGGTAGGAAGCAACAAGGAGTTACTTCAATACTTGGCCAATGCTATTTATGATATTTGCAAGGAAAAGGGAATTTTTTTGAAAATAACCTGGATCGCCAGAGAATTAAACAAGACGGCTGACGTAGTAAGCAAATCTGTAGATTATGATGACTGGGGCATTACAATTCAATTTTTCTCTCTTTTACAGACTCGTTGGGGCCTCTTTTCCATTGACCTTTTTGCAGATAACTCAAATGCCAAATGTACTCGTTTCTGTTCGAAATATTTTTGTCCTTTTGCTCATAAAATCGATGCATTCAGTTTTGACTGGTCAGGAGAAGAATGCCTAATGGTTCCCCCGATCTATTTGATTGCGAAGTGCATAAAGCATTTTTTAGCTTCAAAGTACCTCGGGGGTTTTGATTGTACCTTTCTGGCCCTCAGCAATTTTTTGGACGCTTTTAGTTGAAGCTTTTAACACGTTTAAGCCTTTTGTCAAAGAATTTCTCTACTTTGAAGATTCCTCGGGTCTGATTCAAAAAGGAAAATTCGAAGGATCCTTAATGGGAAATGAGGAATTGAAAATCCCAATACTCGCTTTGCGATTGGTAAAGTAAAAAAAAAAAAAAAAAAAAATGTATTTTCAAAAAATTTTACGTTTCAGCAATATTCAGGAAATCAATCTAGAAAATTATTTTGATGTCCAAGACCCGACATTGAGAAGCCTCACTGATCAATTACCAGGAATGCTTTTGTATTCTAGATGTGAAAACACAGTGGTGAAGTATCGGTTTTATTTTCAAAAATGGTCAGAATGGTGCCAAGGCTTTCAAGAAGTCAACGCATTACCCACTCAGGACCAATATCTGATTCTCTTTATTCTACATCAATTTCAATTGGGAAAGTCTTATCCAGTTATAGAGGCCTATTATTTCGCAATAAAACATTTTCATTCACTATCAGGTTACTCTATTGGGAATTCATCAATTCTAAAGCACTTATTGGAAGCTATAAAGCGTCTCTTGTCTTATGTGCCTAAAAAGAAGAAAAACTTAAAAGTCGAAGATCTTAAGAGAATAGTCAAAAGCTGGATGAATCATCAAGTCTGAAAGACCTTAGAACAAAGACAATTTGTTTACTTTCTTTTGCTGCATTTTTGCGTTTCAGTGAATGTCAGAACCTCAAAAGACCAGATTTAATGTTTTTTAAAGACCATGCTGCGATTTTTATAGAAAGTAGTAAAACTGACGTTTATAGAGAAGGCCATTGGGTTTTTGTCGCAAGACTAAATTCAGACCTCTGTCCTATTTCCAATTTGGAAAGGTACTTAAGAATTGCAGGAATAGAAAATAATTCTGATAAATTTATTTTCAGAGCCGTATCCAAAGGACGTCGTTGTGTTGAAATGTTGAGAAAGATGGACAGCCCAATTTCCTACACTTCGGTGAGAGAGGACATTAAAAAGGTCTTGAAACGTATTGGCTTGAACGAGAAAGAGTACGGTGTTCACAGCCTCAGATCAGGCGGTGCCTCTGCGGCAGCCAACCTAGGCGTGCCAGACAGGCTTATCATGAAACACGGAAGGTGGAAGTCTATCGGAGTGAAAAATAGATATATTTCGGAAGACCTTAAAAATTTATTATTCATTTCTAGAAATTTAGGGCTCTAAAATCTTCAAGATCCTCTTATCTCATGCTTTTAGTCTACAGCCTTGAAACGGTTCATTACTGTCCTAAATAAACGAGTGAAAAGTCTGTCTCAAAATCAATTTGTGTTCTTTAATTTGCCCTAATGCGGCCTTGTATTCCTGTTTTTTCTTTCTTAAGGTCATTAGCCTGAGAATCTTTTGATTTCTACACTGAAGGAATAGTAAATAAATAAGGTTATTTTCGGTTCAACGATTAGAAAATAAGTGAATTTATTTACGGTTCCGTAAGTATATGTCGTGTTTTTGAGCGTTCGGTAAATTATTAACTGAGACAAGAGGGTCGCGTGCTACTAAAAATGGTAGACTTGTTTTTCTCAATCACACGTCTTTCAAACTCTTGTCTAGTATATTACCATTAATGTAAGTAAAGATTATATAAAACTTTATAAATCCGTATATCGAGAAATCGAAGTATAAAAAATTGATTTCGTCCGTAAGTAAAGGGTCGAGGAAAAGATTTAAGGATGTGGGGGAGCATCCAAGGAAAGTGAATTTGAATAATTTTATTCTAATTGTAAAGGTTTGCTGGTAGAGTAGTTTTGTAACAAATCTTCTCGAAACCTCATCTTCGTTAAACAATCAAAGTATTTCAAAAAAAAAAAAAAAAAATCTTTCAGATTATTATCTACATCAAGTGAAGTTTTGGCCAAAAAAAAAAAAAAAAAAACAACAGTAGAATTGCCCGTTAGTTTGGGCGAAGACTTCCTTACGGTTTCCTCACAGACAGCTCAGAAAAAATTCAGAGACAGCCTGGGCACCCAATTTTGACCACCGGGGTCTGGAGGTTTTTGCCCGGGGGATAATGGTTTTCTCCCAAACTATTCGGCTTCAAGATGAAGGTGCTAGGGCTAAGAAGTATTTTATATATCTGAGATAATAAAAGGATAGATTTGTAATCTGAGAAAGATGTTTTTTATCGCGTAGCAGTAGGGAAGCTTGTAATCAGAATATGTAATGAAAGAAAGTGTATCGGGAAAAAGAGAGTTGTAATTATATATTTTGATTGTCAGTAGGGTTGTTTTTTAAATATTTCCTTTCCAGAAGGAAATATTTGTTAAAACGGTAATTTTTCTTCTCCTTCTTCTTCTTCTTCTTCTCCTCCAAGTCTAACGCTCGGTTTTGGTCAATTTCGTGAGTTTGTACATGAGTCTCTTTTTAAATCAAGCTCCGGCGGTAAAAACAGTAGGATGTTCTTTTTTCGAGGCGGAAGACGTCATTTTTCCAAGACACGTCGTAGGAAATATGCGTACGGTGGTCTATTCTCCTTGCCGATCGGAAAACGTCGCCCGGTCCAAAAGCGTATTGTTGATCGGATCATACTGCTTTTTAACAGTCATAACAAAGATGGAGGCAAAAAAGAGACAACAAATGTTGCTCTTTCGCTATTTTTCTTTGGTTTTTATGCTTTCATGAGTTGAATGGGATCATGTTTTTTGTACGATTGTCTGGATTTGATGTTTCGTTTACATACTATTGGTGTGAGAGATACAATCTCTTATCTTGATGGTCTTGGAAAAACAGGACATTTTGTCAACTTTCACAACAAGCTAACTTCAAATTTTGCCTGTATATTTACCTCCTAAAGTGATTGTGGATAAATCTGACCATGTTATACCTGGAAAAAAAGTTTGAACTCACTTTTATGGTATGCACCACCCAATGCGCAATGGTCAGATGGCGATGGTTGGTGATGAACTATGATTTAGCTACTGTAGCTTTGAGCTAAAAATTTAAACATGGAGCAAAATTGACTGGTTAATGATTGAATTTCCCTTGGTGTTTTTATCTAAAACAATGAATTAACTGGTTAGTGACAGTTAGTGAAAACTCTCTTAGTGGGGAAAATTCTGTTGCGGTTCACAGAACTGTAATTTCAAACTTTTTAAGCTGATATATATAACCGGAACACCTTGGTCAATATGAAGAATGTTAACTCTTAAAATTTTGATTGTATTGAATATGGAATTAAACAATTGGAATCATTGTCTTGAACTTGGTACTTGGAGATTTTCTTCCCCATGCATTTATAATGTGGAAAACTTTGGTCGTGGAGATTTTTTTCCATGTGCGTTTTAAACGTGGAAACTTTTGTTGTGAATTTGGAGATTTTCTCCCCCGTGCATTTAAAACGTGGAAAACTTTGGTTGTGAATTTGTAGATTGTTTTCCACATGCGTTTAAAGGCAAAAGGTTGAAACTTTTGTTATAAATTTGGAGATTTCTTACATGTGCAATTAAACGATGGAAAACTTTTGTTATGAATTTATTTTCTTCAATGCGCGTTGAAAACGTGGAAAACTTTATAAATTTGGAGATTTCTTACACGTGCATTTAAAAGATGGAAAACATTTGTTATGAATATATATTTTCTTCAATGTGCCCTAAAACTTGACATTTTCTTCCACATATGCATTTAAAAAATGAAGAAAACTTTAGTGTCAATTGACAATTTTTTCAAGTGATTTCCTGGCCTGGCATGACAACTTTTTTCCTTTTTGTCATTCTTTCATTTCAGATATTTCCCCTTTTTGGCTACCTTAAAGGAAGAAATTTTGGCGGGAACTTAATTTTGTGGATTTAGCGGATTTGGTCGAAATCCGCCAAATTAAGTTCCCGCCAAATTTAATTTATTCCGTCATCCGCCAAAATAAATTCCCGCCAAATTTAAATTGTTCTATTTATTCCCCCAAATGTGTGTTATTTCAGGCTTTAAAACAGGTTTTCCTTTTTTAATAGCGTTTTTCGGACAAAAATGTCCTTCATCCGCAAAATTAAATTCCCGCCAAATATAATTTTTCAAGTTAACCGCCAAATTAAATTCCATCTGAAAAAACTTTTTCGGCCTATCCCAAGGCCTTTTGATGTGTTCAATAACACAACACTCTACTCAGCGGGTGCGACGCCGGGTGACGGCTAGTATAATACTAATATCCAACTAAAGTCCACCTACTCTCGGGTACCTAATAGCCGGGGGGATTGGAATAAGCGGGGGGTTGGAAAAAATCTCAAAACATTTTGAAATAAAAATGTCCTGGGTGGCAAATTTTTTAAAAGGAGGCTAATACAGCAGAATTGGGACAAAAAAGGGAACTTTCAAAAACATTTTCCCAAAAATTAATAAGCGGGGGGGGGTTGGAATAAGAATGTCCTGGGTGGAAAATCTTCGAAAAATTAATTAGCGGGGGGGGCGGCTATTATAGGTACCCGAGAGTAACGAAAATTAAAGGTTGTCTAGCCAATTTGGTTTCTGCATTGTTATTCTCAGTCGAGTTCAGCTTGGATATACTCCGTAATTCGTAGGTTTGAACCTTCGTCATCTTAGGAATAATCCTGCAAATACTAGCAATTACATAAACGAATTTTGAAATTCTTGGGGACTTGTGTTGCTTGATGTTATATAAAGCACTTTGAAATTTTTTGAGGACATCAATAATTATTTTATCATTTGTAAAGGAAATATTTATCCGCATCTTTGCGGCTCTTGTTATTTTTATTATCATTATTCTAGTTGTCGTATTTTCGTAATTTATAACCTTAGTAGTGTTTAGGCTGGCTGGGCCTTTTTTCCCACGAGAGCTTGAAACGGTTCATTACTGTCCTAAATAAACGAGTGAAAAGTCTGTCTCAAAATCAATTTGTGTTCTTTAATTTGCCCTAATGCGGCCTTGTATTCCTGTTTTTTCTTTCTTAAGGTCATTAGCCTGAGAATCTTTTGATTTCTACACTGAAGGAATAGTAAATAAATAAGGTTATTTTCGGTTCAACGATTAGAAAATAAAGGCTTTTGATGTGCAAGCAAAACCGTTAACCGGCGTTTGCGACGACGGGAACCGTCTAGTTAATACATATTAGTATTATATACCATGTTACAGCCTATAATACGTCTAATGTTTGTTAGAATACCGTCAGATTCAGACCTGACGTGTATTGAAAAGGCCGACGATTTCACTTGCCCATACATTGCGAGCTTGCCCAACAATTTTACTCCAAAATTCCCTCTCCTGGAAGAAAGAACAGATATTTTGAAAAAGTCCGCCGTTGGCTGCTACTGGTTTGTGTCGTCATTTAGAAGAACACTATTCGGCATTATAATCCTAATTTGTCTAACCTTATAACAGCTGTTCATAATTTTCTTACGGGCACGGTAAACTTCTGAAGGCCCTTGAAAGTTAAACATCTGAGGAAAATAGTCCTGCCTCGGAAAATCTTACAACAAGAATCTTGTTATGCGCCTTAAAGTCAAAAACTAAATTTTCTTGATACGGCACCTTATTCATAAACACAATCACGCAACTTTGTTGTCATTCCTTTTCCCTTTAGACGAAAATTGTTTTTCTAAGAGACACTTTTCATTCACCAATTTTCTCCCTAAGTTTGTCTCAATAAGAGTTGATTTTCAAGGTCCGGCGGATGAATATTGGCCCACCAACTGACATGCCATTGAGATGTGACAGAAAAACCTCATAGCTATGTGGTACTACTAGTATCCCTTATAGCCCTGCGATAATCTGGTATATTTTGAAAAAATAGTTTGCTAAAAGTCTCTCGAAATTATCTTTAGTCTTTGTTCATGACAGACACAGATAGAGAAATGTGACGTCATGGGACCCTTGTAAGTTCTCATTTCTCAGTTTATCCCTATATACCGCTAGGCTTGATTAATGTGTTGGGCAATGAAAGAAACCAACTCATTACAGGCCTTGTCAGCAATGTTTATGTAATAAAATCAACAAAGGGGCATCACTTGACTTTGCAGTGTGTTTAGTCATTTCAGGAACTTATCAAATTTCAAGCATGCCTTTTCAAAAAGTTGCTTATAGGGATAGATCAGATGGTTTGAGATATTTTAATTATAGAAACCTTCTGTGGTCCTTAGATCTCAAAGTATTTTTGTGTAACAATTTTCCAAAATCGAGATATCAAAATTTGAAATTTTTGAAAATGGGTTTTTACACGGTTTTTACATTAAAATTCTATTGTTTTCATCCTAAAAGCCAAAAACTTGTAACTTAAATATCTCGCCTTTAGGAAAAAGTTAGGCAAAAATATTTTGAGATTTTGCTCAGGACAATAGAAGGATCCCACATGCCAAATATGATAAACCATCTGATTACCCCTTTAATAATCCCAAGGAGATTTAATAAATCTTTTATAGAATCTTTACGGCTAATTCTTATGAATCAAATGTTACGTGGAGTAGAATATTTAGATGTATTGTATCCTGTTTTCTGCATTGATACAAAGTGTTCTGGTCTTCATTTCTTTTGACTTTCAATAAAATGACTATCTATAGACTATAAAAATTTTTTGAAAAATAAACCCCAATTATTTCTTTGAATTCATATATTTCCATTAATTCAAATTCTTGTTTTAAAATAAATTGTCATTTTCAGGACCCTTAAGCTCTGAAAAGCAAGTGGTAGATGCTGGGACATTATCACCACCAAACAACTTTTGTCCGCATTCGACGACTTGTTCAACTTCCTTCTTCCAATAAGCTGTAACTTCAGGACCAATTCTCGCTTTATTAATTTCGCCTAGCGAAAGTATTACGATCAGCTTCTGTCGTGGCTCGTGGTTTGGTGGATTTTTTTTGAGAAAACGAAAGTACTTGATACGGTGGACGAACTCACTAAAATTAATTTACAAATTACACGCTCGTATAACCACGGACGATTTTCGTAGGTTTTCTTTGGATTACGTCATATATCTTTGTGTCTTTAGCTTCACAGTTTTTGTTTTTTCTTTATTTTCTTATAAGCATATACTTTATAAGAATCAAATCAATAGCTCTTGATAGACGGTGACATACCTTTCGGTAATTAGTTCTTACAAAGTAAACAAGGGACGGCGCTCAATATGAGTATATTCATTTTTCTTATAAGCATTTACTTTATAAGAATCAAATCAATATCTCTCGATAGACGGTGGTTTACCTTTCGGTAATTAGTTCTTACAAAGTAAACAAAGGACGGTGGACAATATGAGCATATTCATTTTTCTTACAAGCATTTACTTTATAAGAATCAAATCAATAGCTCTTGATAGACGGTGACATACCTTTCGGTAATTAGTTCTTACAAAGTAAACAAGGGACGGCGCTCAATATGGGCATATTCATTTTTCTTATAAGCATTTACTTTATAAGAATCAAACGAACAACTCTCGATAGACGGTGATATACCTTTCGGTACTTAGTTCTTACAAAGTAAACAAGGGACGGTGCACAATATGAGCATATTTATTTTTCTTATAAGCATTTACTTTATAAGAATCAAATAAATAACTCTTGATAGATGGTGATATACCTTTCGGTAATTAGTTCTTACAAAGTAAACAAGGGACGGCGCTCAATATGGGCATATTCATTTTTCTTATAAGCATTTACTTTATAAGAATCAAATCAATAACTCTCGATAGACGGTGATATACCTTTCGGTAATTAGTTCTTACAAAGTAAACAAGGGATGGTGCACAATATGAGTATATTCATTTTTCTTATAAGCATTTACTTTATAAGAATCAAATCAATATCTCTCGATAGACGGTGGTATACCTTTCGGTAATTAGTTCTTACAAAGTAAACAAAGGACGGTGGACAATATGAGCATATTTATTTTTCTTACAAGCATTTACTTTATAAGAATCAAATCAATAGCTCTTGATAGACGGTGATATACCTTTCGGTAATTAGTTCTTACGAAGTAAACAAGGAACGGAGCACAATATGAGCATATTCATTTTTCCTATAACCGTTTACTTTATAAGAATCAAATCATAGACGGTGATATACCTTTCGGTAATTAGTTCTTACAAAGTAAACAAGGGATGGTGCACAATATGAGTATATTCATTTTTCTTATAAGCATTTACTTTATAAGAATCAAATCAATAACTCTCGATAGACGGTGGTATACCTTTCGGTAATTAGTTCTTACAAAGTAAACAAAGGACGGTGGACAATATGAGCATATTTATTTTTCTTATAAGCATTTACTTTATAAGAATCAAATCAGTATCTCTCGATAGACGGTGATATACCTTTCGGTAATTAATTCTTACAAAGTAAACAAGGGACGGAGCACAATATGAGCATATTCATTTTTCTTATAACCGTTTACTTTATAAGAATCAAATCATAGACGGTGATATACCTTTCGGTAATTAATTCTTACAAAGTAAACAAGGGATGGTGCACAATATGAGCATATTCATTTTTCTTATAACCGTTTACTTTATAAGAATCAAATCATAGACGGTGATATACCTTTCGGTAATTAATTCTTACAAAGTAAACAAGGGATGGCGTGCAATGTGAGCATATTTACTTATTACAAGCATATACTTTATAAGAGTTCTTAAAAATTAAACAACAATTGTTCTTAAATTGGTCTTATTTTTTAGTGATTTTAAGCCCCGTTGTTCTTGTGAAAATGTTTCATCAAGGCTCGATGTAAAGTAGATCTCTACTTCTTATTTTGCCCATGCAGTTCAAATTCTAGGCGAAATTTTCGACTTTAAGTCGTCTTGTATTCAGTTTGTTTTTGAAGCAAGATTTGTTTACAATACAAATCAGCGACAATCGGGTTTTCAATGTTCGAAACTGCATTGCAGCACTGGCATTCCGCTAAATCTTTGAGAAATCAAACTGGATTCTGTGCTATAACAAAAAGAATTGGAAACCCCTGCCATTTGCATCGAAAACAAGGCATTTGCCATCCCCCATCTAGCTCTTTCAATTTGTCTCCGATGTCTATTAATTTCTTACTGGGTCACTTAGACAGGTGTTATATACCTGCGACTTCTTTAATTGTATCCCCAGCGCCCTTCACGTGTCCAGTCCGTGTATGCGAGAAAATATATTGAAACGCAGTCTTCTGTAATTTAGCGGTTGGAGCGGTCGTCGTTTGAACGCTTGTCACACCGCCAGGGATATACTCTGAAGCTGAGCAATTCCCTTCAGCCTTGTTCCAACCGTAGATCAAGAGCCTTGTTTTACTGCATTCAATTGTCTTGAGCATCAAAAAGTAACCGATGAAGATGAGAAATAATTGTTGAAGGGACTTCATAGTGGAAAAATTAGAACTTTTGCTGGTTGCACCAGAAATTATCCTCAATTTAGTTGTTTAAATCAAAGAATGGTAACCTATCAATCAAACTTAGATCAAAAGTTTTATTAATCTCAAGTCTCACCAAGAAAAGTGTAGAAAACATCTAAAGCAAAGCAAGCTTTGTTTGTTTCAAAACATCAAACCAAGTTATACTGAAAAGTCTTTGTTTTCAAACGCTTCAATGATTTTCGATAAACAAAACTTGGTTTTAATTTTCGTTCTTCTAATAAGGCTTTTCTAAAAAAGATCTGTATTTTCAAGACGCAGACTGTTGACAATAAGGAGAAATTTGACATAGAACCCCTAGTCTGAATTGCAGACCTCTGCCAGCAGCCTACAGAACCCCTACATAAAGAATTTCACCCGGATTGATACCCTCTTCGAAAGGAAACAAAATTTATTCGACAAAAATTATTAGCATTACAGTTTAAATTATTCCTTCATGCTGATGAAGTCACGTGACGAAGATTTGAATATAAAGCAGTCACTTTATTTTCTGTTTATCAATTTGCTGCTTTTACACTTTAAGTTTTCTATATCATAAATATACTATGGGACCCCAGCTGGCACACAACGTTGTTTCAACGTTCGAATAACGTTCTTAACGTCCATACAACAATATTTGAACGTTGAAACAACGTTGTGTGCCAGCTGGGTTTTTGGAACTGTGAAACCTTATGTTATACTTTGTAGCCTATGATTTAATACACGTTTTGAATGAGTTTCTTTTCAATCAAGGTATCCACAGTTTCTTGACCAGCAAGAACCTGGAACGCATATTTAGCGAAAACTTGGTTATTTTCCATCTCTTGTCGTACGATTTCCACCATTTCGTCCGCTCGCTCTGGATGGTCGCGTACGAATTCCACTTGTTTTTGAAGTCTGCTCAGTTTATTTTGTAAATGTTGTGAAAGCATGTCAACTGGTTCGGAATACTGCGTACTGAATAGAGCATCTGTTTTATCCAAGATGGAGACATCTTTGAATTCCATCGTTTTAACGTAAATAATTCTACGGTAATTAGCAGCGGACCCACGATGAAAGACGCCGGAGCCTCTGAAAATGGTGGCGTAACCAGGTGCCGGTTGCCGTAGCTCAATCTCGGTACCATCATCATGTCGTTTCAATATGGTGCTCCCTCCGATAACTTCATCAGGCATATCCGAGACATTAATAATCAAGGTTAGTGGTTGACTATCCATATGCCAGTCGAATATTTTGGTATCCAGACCAACTTTTTCTTGGACATTCATGTGGGAAGCGTCCCAAGAATTCGAAAGCCATTTCATATCTTCACCAACAATGTCAGAGAAATATTGTTCACTTTCTTTTGACGTGTATATATCGTTAAGAAACTTGTCATGCATTGCACAATTACGTAATACAAACGGTGAAAATGACGTCACGAATTTGGTTTTTCGGACAAATTCGTCATTCATTGTTAACTTCCGGATATAAGTTGTAGCCTCATTGTTAAGTAATTGAAACGGTTCTGAATATCCGAAACGTATATCACCTTTGTGTCCAAGGCTTTCCATTGTATATGTCTTCACACCAGGATTTTGTATGAAATGTTTCTGAAAATTGAATCTCATTTGCGATAAAACTCCACTCAGTTTCATTTCGACTCAAAGGTTTGACTATCTTTTCAACACAATTTTTGTTGTTTTCAACTGTTGTTTTCTGAGAGACCTTCACCAAAATAAGCAGTTAAAATAATATGCGATTATTTTTATGGTAGAAATGATGCGTTTGTCTTTGGGGCATCATATTACCTAGAGATAAGTAGGAGAGTCAGGTTTCTGACTACCGTATCGGCTCTTTTACACCGGCCCTTATTGGCGTTATTGTTTCGTCGCTGGCGAATCGTCGTGATAAGGTCCGGTGCAATGGATCGAAATTAGATGTCGGGCTGAATTGAAAGAATTGAGCTTCAGTGTAATTAGGGCAGATCTAAAAGGGGCAGGCCGATAAGATACTTTGTCTTATACTATAAAAAATGTTACTGTTTACTAGTTAACAAGGCAATAAAGTAAGGAAAAAATAGAACAATGAAGTCTTGGGTTGGAACCTGAAACCAGAATGTGATAAAGTACTACATAAAGGAAAGAAATTTTTGACAAGAAACAAATTTTGGTGAGTCTTGTGAATCGCCCACTACTTTTTTGGTCATTCAACGTGTATTCAACGGCGTGTAAACATAGATTTATAAAACCCGAAGGGCTAGATGTCGTGCTTTAAAACATCGCAGATAAGAAAAATTGAATATCGTAAAAAATATTGTTGCTTTTGTTTTCGAAAACCCGCGAAGCTTCTGATTGGTCAAGCGCTGAAATTATACTTTAATGTCACGTGACCTAGGTAGGATTTCCTAGCTAACCACGGCACACTTTTCAGCCAAAGCACGACATCTAGCCCTTCGGGCTTTAAGGGCTATCTGACCATAGTCCAAAAATAGATTTTGGTATTTGAACATAAAAGTTATATTTCAGGTTCCTTAAGACTTTTAACAAAGAATTGCCTTTATAAATTGCTTTTTAATCGAATCCCTTAAGAGTAATTAAGAATTTAATTGCAAAAATGACGTTATGAACTTTAAAAAGATGTTAATAATATGTTGCATCACCCTCTTTTACAAAAAATGCTTAGTTTTAATGAGTAATTAACTTTTTTGTTTCAAAATTTCTTTACACTGTCCGCAAAGAATTGAACTATTTTAAATTTTGCGGAAAATTTTTCTAAAAAGATGTGTCAAAAAGTTATGACTTTTTTTTTAAGCAAAATCCAGATGAAAAATTGATGAAAAACCACTATTTTGAAGATTTTCGAGACGAAGAAGCATTTACAAAAATTTTCCGCAAAAATTTTTATTGTTCGGTAAATAATACACCATCTACTGCGAAAATTTTTTCAAAATGTTTTTTCTTCGCCAAAACTAAGCTCTTCAAAGTTGAAATACTCTTCCTCGCTAAAGTCTTCATTTTCTTCTTCATCAAATTTTTTCAATGCAATTTTTGAATTTTCAGATTCAGCAATAGTTTGTCTAACAGAAAATGTATAACATGCCATAGTTTTGTTGGTTACATCAGTCAGAAAACACATTTTAAACACGGCAATTATGAAAAATTCACTATGGTCAGAGCCCTTAAATCTATGCGTGTAAAGTATGGTAAAATCGCAAGTTCAAGTAAATAAAAATTTGATATGTATTCTGAAATTATAAATTATTTGTAAAATCACTTCAAAATGAGGACAAGGTGGAATTTTTACAAGCTCTTACTCTATTTGGTTGGTCGTTAAGATGTAATAAAACAATTTTATTCCTTTTTCTAAAGAATGCGTCATCTCTATTACTTCGAATGACCAATTATTAAAGTATCTTATAAAAACTTACAGTATAAAACTTATAAAACATATCTTATAAAAACTCCAGCTCAAAATGGCTATAAACTCGCTACGCCTATGGATTCACGATCTTTATGAATCCAACAAGTTTCTCTTGTACATGCTCAAGTTACATTAACTCCCACTGTAATCTAAAAAATCTATCTATAATTTTTTTTTTGCATAATTCTTAAAAAATTTGAACATCTTTTCTTTAAACACGCTCACCCAAATATTACTTACACGTTTTTTTTTTTATAAGAACGTCAAAAATTTTCGTAGCCTTCGGATGTTCTTAGTGTTTTGGATTTGAAGCCTAAAAATGTTCTTAAAATGTTCTTATTTTCAGCATTTTTTGAGCATTTTGATGTAATTTCTTAAGAAATTGCATGTTTTTAAGTCTCCAAAGCCTTAGTATGTTCTTAGAATGTTCTTAAATTTTTGGGCCTTGAAGCCTTATGTTCTTATATAGTTTGTTCTTAAAAAAAAAACGTGTATTCAGCTTGCCTTGTATACTTATGATTGGCTAAGGTATTTTGATTAAAAACTAACCAAACTCAAACCCAGTCCCCTTCGTTTACTTTATTTTTGTTCTGATAGCGCTCACAAAAGTTCCAAAATCAATAAGTGGTACAAAGGAATCTGGGTAAAAAATTGTGAACCAGTCCTCACGACACCCCTTTCTCACAGACCCGGTAGGAGGAAACTTTCAGCTGGTGGAGATAAAAATAACGGACGGAAACTCAATGGGGATTGATATTCCAATATTTTCTATGGCTAAGGATTTCAATTCTTTTGTTTTCAAGTCAGAAAATTCAGTGGGGATGGGCAAAAATAGCACACTATTTTGCGGTTGATTATATTCAGCGGGGACAAATATTGGAGGAAATTTTTCCACCGGGGACAATATTCTGGCAATTGTTCCAGTGGAAAGGGGGTCCCATTGGGTCTGTGAAAAAGGGTTGTCTCACGATTGTATCACATCCATCAGTATTTAATCAAAAAGTAGTGTAAAGGCCGGTCAAAAATGCGATCAAACCTTTTGGCTTCAATCCTTTATGCTTGGAAAAAGAATTACGTCATAAAAATGTAGCGCGCGCTCGAAAAAAAAGTTAAACACATTTCAACTTTTTTCAACCGTTACGTCAGATCGCACCAATGGAATTGCTTCATTTTTCTTTTGACCAATAGCGTGGAAGCTTTGCTCGAAAAGTGTGATCGAAGCGCACGCAAGTGGAGGCCTTAAGGGAGTCTGGGTATGACATTTGGGACTGCATAAATGTTTAGTCATCATCCTGCATCAGTAAGATTCAAGTCTCGTCACCAATACGTTTTTTATTGACCCTGTATATCTCGTATCCCACCTCGAGAAGATCGTGTATTATAAAAAAAGAGTGTTGCGAAAGGGAATATAGGCACGAGATTCAGCACTTATCATAAGCGTTCATTTGTGGTTCAGCCTTCAAGTATTCTCGATCTGAAATTTCGATTTGTAATTTCTTTTCAACATCATAATGGCTACCAAGACGTGGATCAATAAACACAGTGTCTTCTCCCAACATTTCATCTCCAACAAAATCGAGATATGCGTCACATTCGTTCACTATGTCCAAATTCTTGTAGTTGTCGTTCTAGGAAAGAAGTGAGAAAGAGTCAGATCAGTGATAGTTCATTTTGAGAAGAGATCAGTGCAAGAATAAGTTCATTTTAAAAAGAGGTCAGTGTAGGTATCAGATCAGATCAGTTAGAAGAATCAAATTAGTGAACAAATTCAAATTAGTGTAAGATTCAGTTCGTCAGGTAAGTCATGGCATGTCTCAAAAACATATAAGAATTACCATAATTTTTGAAGACCATTAGCCGGCAAAAAATCAGAAAACCATTGATTTTATACAAAGGGCACCATGATGAAGTTTCTCCGTAGGGGTGTTACCTAATTGTTAAGGCCCTAATTTTTGCGAAAAACTGCAAAAAGCAAAAAGTGCTGACGTCAGCAAAACTTAGTTTTTAAATAACTCCAATTTAGCTAATGGTAGGAACATGAAATTTGGACCAACGTTGTATAGCATTAAAATGATCATTTTTCAAAACAATTTCTTTCGAATTTTTGCTGTCGTCAGCAAAAATGAGCAAAAAATGAAATTTTGCAAAAAAATCAGTGTAAGAGTCAGTTCAGTTAAAGAAAGAGATCGGTGTAAGAATAACCAAAAAGAGTATGATCACTTGTCTTTGTCACTGGATAAAAATCAGTATTAAACTTAATAGCGTAAAGAGATCAATAAAGCATACCGTTGCTTCTTGAAGACTTTGTATACGTTCAACCAATTGGGTGAATGTCGGTCTCTCCACATCTCTATGTTCCCAACAATCCAACATCAAAGAATAACTAACAAAAAAAAAACAAATTTAGTTCTTTAATTATCATGTAGAAATATCTCTCAAAAACTCCACAGTCCACTACATCTAATGAAAATCAAGAGTGAACATTAAAAACAGTAGTGTGTACGACGTTTCGACGGTTATCTTTATTAAGTCAATGAAAATCAAGAATACAGCAATCGCGTATCATACCTACTTCGGACTTGGTCCGAATTTTGTTTATCAAAAGAAGCTCTGAATTTCCACCGAATAGTGTCAATAAAAGTCAATCAAATTCAAATAAGTTCAAGGTTTGGTTTAATTTCGTTGCAAGCGTCACGGTTTACTTTCCCACATAAGAATAACGTAGAACATAAAGCTTCGATGCTCAAAATATTAACAAGCTAAGGAATAAAAAACGAAATTTTAAGGCTTCGCTGACTCAAAAACACCAAAATGGTGAAAATAAGAACAATTTTAAAACATTTTTAGGCTTAAAACTTTTAAAGTTAAGAACATTACATCATTTTATAAAAAAACGTGTAAAGGCTTTTTACAACAGTGACGAAAAGCTCAATGTTGGACTCATTAGATGATTTTTCCTGGGAAGGGGTTGCTAGATTTGCCGAGGTGACGGGTACTTTCAAGTCATATTCGAAAATCAACCTTGAGAAATTTCATTGCAAAAATTTTTGCCCTTTTTGATACTCTTACGACCCTGCGCACTGTCAGCCAAAAATTTTCAATCAACACTTAACACTTTCCAACTTTTAATTGCACTTTTCAAAAAAGATAATATAACCCCCGTTTTTATTAAAAATTTGGAGATTTGATATTGGGCTTTTCCAGAAAAAAAAACCCTGTTGAGGAGGTTCATTTCTGTCCCAAGGGGGTAAGGTTTGATATGTGTCGAAATTCCATAGGGAGATACAAAAATCTGTCAAAAATAACTGGAATTCCATGGGGGTAGCCTTTTAAATCCTACTAAAATTCAGAATTTCAGAGGGGTTGAAAGCTGAAATTGCCTGGAATTCCAGGGAGTTACAGCTGCATTTCCAGCCACAAAATGATGGACCTCCTCAACAGGGGGTAAACGGTTTTTTTCTGGAAAAGCCCATTTCACAGAAAAGTGCTAGCAAGGGGTATTTCGGGTTCCATATCTTCCGAAAGAATTTTTCGTTTGCCTTGAAATTTCACAACCTTCTTAACCTAAGGTTGAACTACCACTGGTGTAAAAATGAAGGTTGTAGCATCAGTAGAAAAAAAAGCTCAATTTTTGTAATCGCAAATTTAACCGCTAAAAATCGCGAATTTTTCAACCAAAAATACATTCAAATATAGCGCTTTTGATTTTCTCATAGTATAAGAAAGCCGCGGCTGGAATGAGTACAACTGAATTTCTGTTGTTCTATCTATGTCGTAAGAACGAATTTTTTTATGGTTCGGTGACAATTTCTATTGTCAATTTAATTTGACTTTTAACAAACTACCTCGTTAGACGTAATAAACGCAAATCTCTTGATAATTCAAGCATTCATAACATCAAAGTAAAAGAAAAGACTCTTGGTTTAAAAGTACTAGAACGTCAGAATGTCAGTGCTTTAAGAACTTGAAGAAAATTGAGTGCCTTGAAATGCCTTCCTGATTATTCTGAAAAATTATCACTGGTATTAGTAAATAAATATTCAAGCTGCATTCTGTGAAAATTCCATTCGAAAAACAACAGTATTGAGGTGACAGAAAGCATTCAAAGTTTAACATTTGGAAAATAGTTCTTTTAATAAAATGTGTGTTATTTGGTCCTAAATTTATAAAAATTTATTTGGAATTTATAAAAATATACTTCAAATAAGGTAATAAGACAGGATAGTGGGAAAAATTTGAGACTTGAAAAGTAGTTGTTCTTCAATTGAATATTATAAACACTTTAAGTTTAAGGACTTTGTTACCTTCGACTTAGCTCTTATAAACCACGGAGACACAGATAGAACATCCATTTACGACAAAAACAATAGCGTCATCATTCCAGCCGCGGCTTTCTTATACTATGATTTTCTAAAACAAGCAAAAAAAATTTCGAAATTATATCAGACCATCAAAAGTTACAGGCATTCTTGTTTCCACTGCCAATTATATCTGGATACACTTTAGTATCAAATAGAGACAAATCAAAAAGGGTTTCCTGGCTTGCCTAGAAAGTTAAGACAAGACAGGATTAGATTACATGATCAATTATAATTTTATTTCGTAGAGGTCAATAGACAGACCTGTGAAATATATTTCTGTAAATAAGAAAAAACTTACATTTCTGGAGTGCAGGTTTTTATATCAGGCTTTTTCATTCGTTTCCCTGCAGCCAGGTGATCCGGAATTTCTTTCGATTTGAGCCCTGGGTACGGCATACCACCAATGGTAAAGATTTCGTATAAAGTTATGCCAAACGACCACCTGGGAGCAGCGGAATACAAAATACGTTGTGACTTATTGTTAATAATCCGTGAAATACAGTAATATGGGTGTTATATGATAATACGACAATTGTAACGGGATAAGATCAGTTTTTATACACTATGATTACAAAAAGTCCCTTCCATTATTTTTATCAACTAAACAACTCGTCTAAAACCGAGTCTAAAATGAACATTTTGTTGAACATTGTAGGAAAATGGGAAGGCTTATGGTCATAATATATATAAGTTACCCCTTATTTTACATATTTCATGAAGCATAAAAGGGAAATTAATACAATAGAAGAACCATTCATCACAAGAAAAAGCAAATCAATTAACTCTACACTAAGCAGATCAAAATATTGTTTATTTCAAATCGTATAAGAATGGCATTGGAAATGTATAGACACTACAGTCTGCATAGGCCCCATGCATAATTCCAACGCCGATGGGGGAAGGAAAATCATTCGACTTAAGGAGGCATTCGAGAGCTATTGAGAGTTCGAGTTATGAAGACATTATAAATTAGCCTAACATTCTCTCAAGGGAACATCAAATCCGTTCGAGTTAAGGAGACATTCAAATTATGGAGGTTCTTGGTAAATGTTCACGATGCCCACTGGTGGATTTAAGACAATACAGCAAGTACGTCGGAAGGAGTGCAATCCTCGTTAAAAGACAATGAAATTACAATTACACAGGTTGCAAAATTAAAGTCTGAAGACAAATCACGGTTTTACTCGAAATTTTTGTGTGCTTGTTACATGACATTTATTTCTAAATGGTTCGAGTTTATTGACACTAATAAAGTTATTAATTGTAAGTTGTAAAGTAAGTTACATTGGAATAAAATCACGTGAACTTTTTCGAGTAATCACATGTTTTGGCTGCATTGATATAATTTTGCAGCCCGTGTATTACAAATCTATTCCTCTGATAAGTTCGACATGGACTAAAACCGCCTATGATGCCAACGATTCTGTTCAAATTAAGGAGATATTCTAGTAATAGAGTTTCGAGTTATGGAGACTTTACTGTATGAGACTGTAGGAGACTTTACATGACTTACACATCACTTTTCTCGGACGCGATATTGTTTTTGATCGATTCTAATGGCATCCAACGCACCGGTAGTTTAGCCTGATGAAAAAAAAAGAATTGAGAAAGATTAACTCTTTATGGAAATTGGAAACCATTTGATGTTGGGTATATTACGCCCAAATGAGCCGTAGCCTTACAAGTTTGATTAATCTAAAAAGCTAAAATTAGTCAAGGAGTTTTTATTGTTTTTCAGGTTTTGTTGAGTTACGTAAATTCAAACGTTCGAATCTGTAGTGGTGATCCCTTACGCAAATCGAACGTTTCCTTCCATAATGGCGGAAGTTACGTACTTTACAAAACATAAAAACCCGATCCTATTTCATGAACTTGCTTTTGCTCAACTTTGATCGAAAAGGTTTCTAAAAGAGTTAAATAAAACTTGCTTATTAAGCAAAAGTACGCCAAAAAGCAACTTCTGTAACTTTTAATACCTTATCGGCCGGCCTTTTTACGCCGACCCTAATTTAACCCCGGCCCTTTTACGCTGGCCCTTATTACGTCACAGCCTGATTTTAGGCTTACACCAATACACATGTTTCCTATTAGCAGATTCATGCAAAAGTCATCACGTTTTTCGTGACTTTTTTACATGAATCTGCTAATAGGAAATACGTGTATTAGGGCCGTAAATAACGCTAAATTTGTTAGAATGGCTATTTATACTTCAATTTACATTAAAATATCATTTTTCATTAGTAAACTGTTGAAAATTCCATTGAAAATCACTAATTTTTGCGAAGTGTTAGATATGGAGTAAAACAATGGATAATTTTTTATCTTCGAATCATACCTAAAATCCTTTAAATAGAGAAAAATTGTCAAAAATGAACGCCATTTTCAAGTAAACTTTGCAAAATTTTGGCCCTTTTTACACCGGCCCTTTTAACGCCGGCCCTTATTACGTCAAGAGCCTAAAAATAACGCCAATAAGGGCCGGTGTAAAAAGGGTCGATAACTGGAGAGACCATCTTACGAACGAAAGGAACTGGAGGAAGATCTTTGTTCAGCGTTCACCTAACAGCTGATTTAAAACCAGTAAACACTGGTTGGGATAGCGAAGTAGTCTTACAAACCTGTCTATTACGATGGTAATATCCTTTGTCGTTCAATTTCCTAGCAAGTCCCAAATCACTAATTTTGCAGATCTTATTATAGCCAACCAAAACATTCCGCGCCGCTAAATCACGGTGCACAATCTGTAAAAAGAAATTAAAAAAATAACCCTTTAACGACTGCGTCTTTTTATTTGTCCTTGCCTAAAGTACGGCGGCTTCTTCTACTGACTGTTCTTAAAATGCCGTGGCTTTTTTACGTGCCGTGACAAAAAAGATCTGGTCATCAGTATTTTTGGCACGGAACGCAATGACGGTATATTTCGGCATCAGTATTTTTAGCACGGAACGCAATGACGGTATATTTCGGCATCAGTATTTTTAGCACGGAACGCAATGACGAGATATCTCGTCATCGGTCGTTAAAGGGTTAAAAAGAAATTTCATAAAAAAAAGTTTGGAAAAATTGGTAGTGCATACTTGTGAGCGGTATAGCTATACACACACCAACCCCTATGTGGAAGATATGGACCAGGAATTAAGAAGGTGAATCTCCAAGATTTGTCAGAAACGTAAAATATTTAAGTCTTTAGCTAGATTTGCAATTCTTGGCTCCGTTAGGGTTATAAATTGAGGCGCCAACCACTGAAAAAAGTACATATTGCATATATATAAGGGATCTTGCAAAACTGGTCCAAATCGAATGTCTATTAAGTCTATTAAGCTTTGCATACGTATCTAGTATGAAAAAAACTGATGCATAACATATTCAATACAGCTCCAGAGTTCAGTGAGGTACCAACATCCCTATTAATTATGAATTATTGTCTCGATAACTCAAACGGGAAACGGGAAAACTTATTCGAGTTACCTTTTTACCTGGCTATTTGGATTGTTAAGATTCATCCCAGCTGGCACGCAACATTGTTTCAACGTTCATCTAACGTTATATGGACGTTGTGAACGTTAAATAAACGTTGAAACAACGTTGTGTGCCTGCTGGGATTAGATAACATTTATACTTACTCCGTTACTTGCAATATGTTTCATCCCTTCACAGATTTCAAGTGAAAAATTCAGCAAGTCAGAAGTCGTTAGGAAAGATTCCTCACTTCCATCTGGACCTTTTCTGTAACCCCGTGACTTTTTGAGGAAACCAAGCAAATCTCCACCAGGAAGATATTCGAGAATGATGCATGATGGATCTTGAACATAATAAGAGTACGCCTATTAGCTCTATCTAGTTTAGACGGTCAACTTTCTGCCCTGCCTATTCAAATTGTTTGAGTAAGCGAAAAGTGGGCGCAAAGTTGACAGTTAAAATCTTTGCTAGGAAAAGATTGAAAGAAGACATTGCATTGATGTCAAAAGAGGGCGATGCATTGACTTTAGGCAGCCGAGTATTTGCCAACTTTGATTAACAATTAGAATGGGCAGGGGGGAAGTGGGCCGTCTTAACTATAGCTTAACCGGGACTTAACCATTAAACCTTAGCGACGTGGTCAGGTCTTTTAAGGACTGGTAATAGATTTAGGTGAATAACCTTTGGCTCTCTGGGTTATCATTGTTAACATCTTAGGGGATTTGATTTAGCGGATATGAAGGTTTTAGGCACTGGTAAAATAAAGATTACGTGGTATTTTCCTAAAAAATGAATATTGTCCATAGAAGTTATATCATAAAAAGATTTTGTTAAATTTGGTGGAGTTTAAATATGGCAAATGACAAGCTTTTGAAAATTTTGGCGACTTTTCGACAAATTTACAAAATCTCATCCGCGCCAAAATTAATCCAATTAAGATTAGTGCTAGAAACCTACCATTGCATTCACCGAGGAGTCGAACCACATTTTGATGATGGCCCAATTCTTTCAACAGGTTCAATTCGCCAATGAAATCTTCTTTATCAATAGCACTGCATTTTACTATAAAAAGGAATAAATTTAATTATCGTTTAGACGGCCGATTTTCTGCCCTGGCTATTATAATTGTTAGAGTAGGCAGAAAGTGGGCACAAAGTTGGCAGTTAAAATCTTTGCTTCAAAAAGGTTGAAAGAAGAACATTGCATTGACGTCAAAGATGGCAATTCATTGACTTTCGACAGTCCACTTTAAAAGAAAAGTGCACCGTCTAAACTAGAGCTCGATTATCGTTTATTAATTTTAATAGCTTAGAATTTCATTCTTATGTGGGAAATCTACGGTACAATTTTTTTTAGATGATAAAAAGTACAGTGAAAATCACATGTCAAAATCATTTTTCGACCTGTGACGGCGAATAGCAATACTATTCAGCGCGTAATTAACGCAGAGACAAGATACATTAACTTAGTATAGCCGTTTGGGAGAACACGAAGGTCTTTTGAATGACTAATTACTCCAGCAGAAATTATTTTAATGTTTACGTTATACAGCACAGCTGCTGTTACGTAGGTACAAGATAATTTATTCTCTTTATACTGGCTCGGGCCCAAACGACTATTGCAAGTGATACAGAGGTGGAGAAAGTCTAACCTTTCAACCTCTTGACAGCTACCCATGAGTCACCATAATGGCCACAAATATTTGATGCTCTTGCTTTGATAACAAAACCAAATTCTCCTTCTCCCAATGTTTGGATATCTTTAAACTTCTTAAAATTATAAACTAAGATGAACAAAAGGTAGATTGAAGATTGCATGAATTCATGATATTCATGACGTAATGTTTTCTACGGAAATACCCAGGTTTTAGCCAGTAGTGGCACTTTTAAACTAGACAATAACGGTGTATATAAAAAGTGCCACTACTGGCTAAAACCGGGGTATTTCCGTAGAAAATGTTACGTCATGATTGTCATGAATGTATGAAACCAGTGGTATTGGTATAGAAAAATAATGTTTCTTTTGAATGAAGAGTTTTTCTCTGTATTTGTTATTTCAGTCTTCGCAACAATTTTGTAAAGTAAATATAAAACTGAAACATTTCGAAGAAATCATTCGAAAAAATACATCGAATTTTTCCAAGAATCCAACTAAAGAATGCCAAAATCCCTACAAAATCTCAAAGAATCTAAATAGTTCCCAAGAATTCGAACATGTTTTGAAAGTGTTTTACCCCTCAATCGAAATCGGGGAGGGGGGCAATATCAAATGTGTAATTACCTTGAGGTATCTCTTCATAGATTGGTTCCGAGTCATAAATTTTTTTCATTGGGTCTTCATGACCAAGCCTCGTTTCCATGGAAACATAAAGGTTAGTATGTTCTTGTTGCAAATCAATTTTTCGCTCAAGAAGCTCAATTTTGTTTACATGTATTCGATTTTCGTACTCGATACGTATAAGCTCTTCTTCGTGAAGCTTAATTTTTCTTTCGTACCAGCGGTAAAAATAAACGATGGCCATTATAATCAAAATGAAGCCGAATATACCGCCCACAACGCCCAGAGCGATTTTAAGCGTCCGCCATTCGTCGACATAAGGTGCTTTCACTAGAAAAATATAGTGGATTATCATCCGAAATGCGTAAATAACGACATTTGATTGGCTTCTTTACTGTCCAATATTTTAGAATGTATAGCTTCCATGGAGGCTATATATTTCAAAAATTGACGTCACACAACGAGTTCAATGACAATTGAGCATATTCTTTTTGACGTTACGTCAGAAAATAAAAATAAGACTTTTGAATAAAAAACTACCAAGAAGCCAGATTCACGAGCTTATAAATTGGAATCATGTTTCAAAACGAAAAATATTTTAGCGATGAACGGATAATAAACCATTTATTTGAATATAACTGCTTATAATTACACATACAGCGTGTCCAGAAAAAAGTTGGAATAGAAGTTTTATACATAGAAATATCTTAATAATTTATATGGACTTTTGTAACTTTGTTACTCCATTCAATGGAATTTGAATATTTATCAAATCACAATTTTTAATCCAGACTCCTGTTAAATAATAACTTTTTAGGATTTAACTTCCATGGAATCTGCTTCAAATTTTTCTGGACACACACGTGCCTACTAAAAAATTGCAAACCGGCATCTTTCTTTAGACGGAGAAATTTGAATGACCCCCATTCTGTAGAAAAAATTCATACATTAATTACAGAATACACGATACAAAAGACCCGAACCCTTTACTTAGAAAAATACATACATGTGACTTGTCTAATCTCAGAGGGACCTGTTATGGTTTGACCAGCAAATGGTCCATTGTTTGGTTTCGCCGATACTAAAACCTTTAAAAAACAAAAAGTTTATTTAAGTTAAATTGACCGATAGTTGCAAAATGATTTCGCAGATATATTTCCCACACCATTCTATAGGACAAAAAAAATTTAAGTAGATCCACCGTTACTTATTTGGTAAATTTACAGTGCGATTATTGACAATCTTAAAAAATTCACGGTAAAAAGCAGACATATTTTAATACACGTTTTTTTCATAAAAACCAGTAAATATTCTTAATTTCTTTTTTCTTTTTTCAGGCTTAAATGATCTTTCGATGTTCTTCATACGCTAAGTTGCTTTTCTTAAAAACTTGAAATATTTTTAAATCTGTTAAAATCAGTACTTTCTTAACAATTACTGAAATCTGAGGTTCCAGATTATACCTAATTTGTTCTTAGGTACCGTGAAAATCACATGCCGAAATCATATTCGGACCTGTGACGACGAATAGCAATTCTATTCAGCGTAAGTCAATGTAGAGAAAAGTAACCATGACAACAATCCAAAATCTTGCATTTAGTGCAAAGTTGATATTTTTATTCTCGTCGTTGAAAACACAACTCAGAAGTGTCATCAATGCTTTTTAAAAAGAGTCAGCGATAGAGAATCATAACATAAAGATCAGTTTATTATTTCCATTCCATTGAAGTAATACTACCATAATTAATAGTTAATTAACTTTTAGTAATTACTGTTACACATTTGAGAATCATATATAAGATTTCTTTCGAAATAAACTCATTTCAACTACACTTGGAGGTTACTGGGGAAGTCGTCAATAGTAAAAATACAAACTGATACAGTCTGTTAGACATTAATATGGTAATATTATTCGCTCTTCACCTTTGATTTTTTCTACAGTGACTAGATTTACACTTGCAATTATAGAATTTCTATAAAATTGGTCGTCAGAGGTTGATATTTTCTTTGAAAACTTGGCCTCTGATACTCAAGGTAGTTCTTAGGTTTTGGCCAATTTTCAGCTTGATATTCTTATGGTTTTTATAAAAAAAGATTTAAAATTGATTTTTTTCACAGTGAATTTTAATAATCAATCATTGCAAATTCACAACAGACTCAGAATTTTGAACATCAAGAAATGATATTACGAAAAAACAAAACGATACATCTAAAAAAAGTTAAAACCCAAGACGTAGCGAGATACATCCAAAATTTATGAATGAGAGTGAACACTGTAATTATTGTCTTTTTTATCAAAAGATAATGAATAAGTCATAAACGTCTGCACTCCCTCATAAATTTTGCAGGGTACACGCTTTTTTTTTTATAGGAATACACTTTATAAGAATGTCCATGATGAAAATGGCCAAAAAATTAAGAATATGGTAAGAATATCACCATCATGGAATTTAGCAACTGAACTTAAGAATGCCATTTTTAATGCATTTTAAACTGTAGATTACCAATTTCGATCTTAACCTAAGAATACCGTAAGAATATTTTTGGATAATATTCGTTAAAAAGTTAAGAATATCCATGATGAAATGAAAAAACACCATTCTTATAAAAAGAAAATCGTGTATCTCGCTACGCCTACCAATAACCTGGAGATTAAGTTGATATTGAACCTATTTCATAGGATTCGTGTTTTTAGTACATGATATTTTTCTACGTCACTGCAATAAGTAATAGTTATCGGACAGTTGCGAGTACAATATGAGAAATATTTTACGAGTTCCGAGATTTTTCCGTACAATATTTTCCGAGCCTTTAGGCGAGGAAAATATACGGAAAATCCGGAACGAGTGAAATATTTCCATATTGTACGAGCAAATGTCTGATAACTGGTTTATCGGTGACCCAAAAAAGGCACTTTTTGTGTTGGAGGACACTTTTGTAGCACAGTGACGTTAGATTGCTTCTACCGCTACAATGCAACAACATCTTTTCGTCAATTTATATTTTTACATGTAAAATACAAGATGTATTGTACTCTTTTTAACCAATCAGATTGCAGATATTTTTTGGATCACCGATAATCAACTATATTTGGTTGAACACTCTTTTGCGAACTGGGATTAAAAGAGTTACAAAACAAAAGTTTTTACCCGTATTCGTGCATTGTTCCGCTTTAACTTGAATAGAAAAAAGCATGTCACAGATGGGCGAGTCCTCTGAAATAGGTGAATACACCTTTTTACGGTTAGCTGCTTCGTATAAAAAGTCACCAAAATTTCAAGTAAACAAACCATCTCATTGGCTAAAAGCAAAAACATAAACAAAAAAATGTCCAGAGTAAGAGCACAGAAAGCACATTTTTCTCATACTCTGAACATTTTTTGTTTATGTTTTTGCTTTTAGACAATGGGATGGTTTACTTACTCGAAATTTTGGTGACTTTTTATACGAAACAGCCCGGGGAAGGTACTTAGGCAAATGGAGGGTACGGTATGTGTCGCCCTTAAGGGTACCTTTTTTGAATTTCCAAAGTCCCGCTAAGGATCGGAAAAATCAGAAAATCAAATTTCAGTCCCACTAAGGGTAGGACAAATGGATAAATTTCAACTTTTTACCCCCAGAAAGATCGAAATTTGGTCAATGGTCAAATTTGTCCCGGTAAGGGTCGTAAAATTCACAAAATTTTCCTTTGTTTTCTCCTTTTTAGTCCCGGTAAGGGTCCGAGGGTCAAAAGTTGGGCGGCACCCCCCCTGTCAGCTCGCAACCCTGGTACCCCCGGGAAAACGGCTAACCGGAAAACGGTGTATTTAATGAAAATTGAAAATTACGGACAAACCTCGACATCTAATAAAAGTCTTTCAGGATCAGGATCATCCACTGTGAAACTATGTTTCTTATTGACAGTATTTTGCTCTGGGACTTTCTCAGTTATACCAGCATATCGAACTAAATATTCATAAGAGTTGCTACCAGTGCTGAGAGGTTTTTGCCACGTGACTGAAATGGTATTGGTTACTGTTGCAGGGTTGACAATCAAACCCAGAACCTTTGTCGGGTCTATGGGAAAATTGAAAATAAAGAATATTAAAACGTTTGCCAACAAATCAGTAATTTTACTTTCAAAAATCTTATTTTTCATAGAGTGTGAATAAAGTCAGAATCATTTGCCCATTCTATTTTGTATCCATGCAGAGGGGAGTGGACAAAGATTTCCTGGGGATAATCGGAAACAGAATGGGGTCAAAGGAAGTTCTTTTATTTTCTATTCTAGCTGGCATTATTGTATAAGGGGAGTAAAAGACTGATTTGTAAAAGATGACACGCAACGTTGTTTTAGGGTTCATTAGTATGTTCACAACGTCCATATAACGTTAGACGAACGTTGAAACAACGTTCTGTGCCAGCATTGTGTGCTTACATCCATCTTGAGTAAATGTCATTTTATCATCTTGAATTTCGGCACTGCATGCTGGTTTTCCACCGATATCCGATCCCAAATTGCTGAGAGATGCTTCATTATGGGTGCAAACACGAACAGTGAAGTTTGTATGCGATGTCAGATTTTGGAGAATGACTGTTTCGTTTTGCGTTCGTTCCATCTCTCTTCTCTGAAAAGTCGGAAAACTAATCAAAATATCCAAAGAAAAGATACCTTATCGGGGAAAACTTCGTCGGGGAAAATTTTCGACGGAGAATATTTTCGATAGAGAGAAATTTTCTTATAAGAAAGTCGAAAACATAAATTTTATCCTGCTACTGGTTAGCGATGTTTTCGCACATCCTTTTTAGAGCTTCAGCGTGGTGTGAAAAAAACAATGATGATCCGATTTCAAATTATTATTAGCCAAATGCTCAATAATTCATCGGATGTTTAGTTTTGGAGGATAAGAGAAAGGAACTCAGCTTCATGTAAATTCTGAAATAAGCATTTTAATTCGACCAACCAAAATCTTTGATCTGAGTTTTTTTTTCAGAAAGTGGCACCCTAGTGGTAGCACTACCCAAAAGTGGCATAAATGTTTCCTCGAATACTTGTGATGGTGTACCGCCGTTTGACGACCCTTTTCAATATTGCTATGGCTTGCTATATGATCAATAATGGCGGATATATAGCTTTGCTCGGGAGAATCTATAATGACCAGTGACCTTTATATATCCCTGGTCCAAGTTACTCAATGCCAGGCAAGCAAAATATTAAGATCGAAGTTTTTTTGAAATTGGTACGCACGGAGAGAGCGCTAGATCTAACACTAATGATGTAGTGCCATTGGACGTTAACATATAATGGCTTCTTTTCATTTACCAATTCCAATAAAACTCCAATCAAAGATGGCGGATATAGCTTGGTCCAGGGATATATAAAGGTCAGTGATAATGACCAATGGCACTTACGCCTCCATATTCCGTGAACAAATTACAAACAGCCACCGGATGAATACATTCCACTACGTATATGACAGGTTTTAATTCTCCGATATTTGATGGTGTGCTCCAAGAAAGTCCGATGGTATCATTTGTTAAACTTGAAGCATCAGTTTTTACATCTCTGACTTTCGTAGGGTAAGCTGGTGTTGAAAAGATGGAGAATCTTAAATGTAAAATGATTCTCAAAGATACTAAAAATATTGGCTATGCTATAGTCTAAGACGTGTTTCATCCCGTGAAGACGGGAGTTTTTTTTCGGGGGGGGGGGGGGTAGCTGTTGTTTTAAACTGTAAACACAGACTCTATTTTCCGCCGCGCAACATATTACGTTTTATAATATACAAACTATGTTATATCATGATAATATATTATAGTGTGTGGACGATAGTATCGTCTACTAAAGATAGACCGACCCTGCAGATGCATCGGTGCAAAATATCTGGTGTCCGGTGTAAAGATTAAATACTTTTCAACACCGAGGACATTATGAAACAGGAAAGAAAACATTAGGCCCTAAATCTTACACCAAAGACACACCGGACGTTATATCCGATGCATTTTTGGCAAGACTTTATGACACCGGTCATCTAAGGAAAAGAATTTATTTCAAAGGGATAACAATTTTATCAAAAATAACGATACCGTTCTGAGTAGATTTTTGCCTTGAAATCCTACAGCATTCTGATAAAAATTGTATTTTTATTTTTCTGTTCTATTCATTGTTCACCTTTTACTATCAAATATATATTATCGGTTATGTCTCTTTAATAAATTAAATTACTCACAAAAGCAATCAGCTGCCCAATTTTTCTTTTCTTCTTCTTCTTTCAAACGAAAGGTTGGTCCCGACTCTACATTTCCACACCGGCATTCATAGCGAGTGGAACGATCATTGAAACTGTTCTTCCCACATTTTTGACATTGCGCGTGTCCTTTAATGCTCTTGTAATAACCTTCTTCACACACTGTGAAAACAATAGATAAGGTTTGTCTTATTGAACTTCAGTCAAGCAGTGTCGGATACAGGAGGTAGGCTATCTTATTCATGGAGAGTAATTAGTTTCCATATAAGGTAATACGATAATAAAGTGCACTCTCCTCCATTGGCTATAGCCTCCCTCTGTATCTGAGCCTGGTCAAGGAGTTTCTCAAAATCATTGTTTTTCATTTGTAATTGTGCGTAAATCCGATTAATCCCGATAGTCGCGTTCGATTTCCGATCTTTCCGGTTTGATTTCCCTATTTGGTTTGCGTTTGCGCTCGCACTTACTAGGATATACTCTTTTAAATTTTATGTTAGATATATTAAGAAAGGCTGACCACGATAAAGATACTTGCATGATGGTTCGCTATTCAAAAATGACAATTACCGGAGTTTGCAGCCGTCATTACGGCTGTTTTATATGATTCTAGAAAGACCACTTTTTCTTGGTATTTTCTAAACCAAGGGGGGCTATAAATAATTCGGCTACCAATAAATTCATCTTTATTTCTTATTTGACTTTACAATACATTTTATAACAATCTAACATTCTGTGAATAGTTTTAGACATCTGTTCTTTATAAAGCAAAATTCACGTGGCTACGAAGCCCAAATAGACCTTATTGGAGATTTTGATTTTTTTGTAAACAGCGATGCATTGTGGGATTGTTTCAGGGGTATTAAAATTGAATTCCCTCGAAGAATTTCTAAGTAATTTCTATTGTAATACCCCCGAAACAATCCCAAAATGCATCGCCTTTTTTAGAAAAATCAAAAACTTCGATAAGATCTATTGAGCGATGATTAATCCGTCTATATCTCTCTTAATCATAAAAAAGTTTATAAAACTCTACTTACATTGACAATTTTCACCGGTAGAATCTTTCTCGAAAGTAGCATCACAAACACATTCCCCAGTTTCAAATTTAGCATTTGCTTTATCATCGCAAGTTCGTTGAAGAGGTAGATTTTCCTCTAGTTTAACAGCATTAGTGACACATAACCCGTCATCATAAACAGGTTGAAGTTTCTCTCTTGATGCTGGCGTGTTAGGATAAAACGCTAAGTTTCTCGTCTCTGCAGGGCAATTCAAATAACTGATTTTGAGCGAGGATAGAGTAACATTTTCAACTCCTGGATGATGTTTTTCGAACAACGTTCCCCAGCCGAACCAAATATCTGTTGAGAAAAATGTCAGTTATTTATCACTATAATTCGATCTTCAAGACATTGAGATTTTCCCTCGAATTAGAGAAAGTTTTGAATCATAGATATAGCCTTTTTATAATCTTGCAAAAGCGGCTTGTACCCGATTTTCCTGGGTTTGACCCCCCCCCCGGGCCTCCACAAGACAAAATTTACAAACAGATCAAATTTACCCACAAACCTTTGCAGTTTCTTACCCAGGTAAAGGTATTTAAAAGTTTCAGTTCTGCTTTTCGATGTTAAGTCAATCTCCACTTTATCCGACGGTTTAAAGTGTAGATTATGGTCGTTTAGCCGGTCTTCTATCGGATCATCATCCAAATCGGGTGTTTCTCTGGAGGTGTGGCCCATACGAAACGTATAGGGAGCTGTTGAAAGTTTGGAATCAACCAATATCTCAGCCTAAAGATGGAGAAAAAAGCTGCTTAATTTCAACATACATATATTCATAGCCACAATATATAGACAGTATTTTCATCTATTTTCCTAAGCCATGTTATTTGAAGCAAAAGAATGCGCCATAACCGCTGTAATGGTCTAGATTGAAATTTCCGGCAACGAACTGTAGTTTTGTACACTTCAGTAAGGGCAGCTCTAATTCATTAATTTTGAAGCGCCGAAAGGGCTAGAGAGAAATCTTTAACCTTTCACAGCAAGAAAATAAGTTCTAAACCTTACGATTTTTGCAACGAGGATCAGGCACTTTCATTGTTTTTATGCGGCATTTTTATTTTCAATCTAGCGATGGATTTTCTTTCAATACGGTATTTCATGGCAATAACACGTGGGTCGCGCGTTTTGGATTGAAAATAGCGTGATTATGTATCGGAGATATTCTACGGCTACGGTTGCGGGGCTGCCCGTACGGGTCGTCACCAAAGGCGACATGTCGTTGTCTACTTTGCTCTTTACGGGAAAAACACCAAAACACCGTATAAGCAAAGTCGACATAATGCTGCATGTCAAATATCGAACTTGCTTTCACCCGCCATTACTTGCCTTAGCCGTAGAGAATTCCAGATACATAACCTCGCTAATAAGTTTCCCTTTGAAACTCAATGCTCTGACCAGTATTTTGTTATGATATCTGTGATTTTAAGGGCTCTTATCATAGTCGAAAAATTGGTTTTAGGATTCGAAAGTAAAACTTTTACTTCCGGCTTTGAATTGTCCCCAAAAATCCGCAAAATCTTTTTTTTTAACTGGAGTATGAAAAGCAACGAAAAACTAAGACACATCTAAGAAACATGCTGAGGCTGAGAATGAGAAAATAACATTTTTTAATTCGGTTTTTCTTAAGACCTTCCAATAAAGGCAAAGTTCCAGAAAAATACTTACATAACAGTTAGAAACACTTGAGAAAGTCAGAAAATCAATATAGAAGATAGGAAAGTACCGTAGATTAGTCTGTTAGACCATTAATTGTATTATTGACACGCGTCCTTTAAGAAGCCTGACAAAGTTTAGAAACATGTAAAAAAAATTAAGGCTCAAAAGGCTAATTTCTTAAGAAACATCGAGGCTGCTTGGTTTAACTAGTTTATTAAAAAAAAAACGCGTAAATGACTACTGTCCTTCCCCCTTCCTTACCTGAATAAAAACTTTCCACGCTGGTTGAACATCAATGGATGGAGACATGAAAGATACGAAAATCAAATACTTCGGTACATCACTATACAAAATGGTTAAGGCTGATGTCTTGTTCGGGTAGTGGATGTTCTTGAAATTTTTCTACAGATGAAGAAAAACTAAAAGTCAATACACATTTTCGGCCGTAGCCGCCAATTGCGGCGCGGGTATTTTTTTGTCTGCTTTACCACCTTAAAACCGTCCCAGTCTTTTTTTCGCACCTAAAGACAATAGAAAAAAAGTGTAAAAAAGGGATTGGATCGAGTTTAGGGTGGTAAATTAAATAATAAAATGGCACGCGCCTGACTGTGCGACTACGGTCGAAAAGGTGTATTACTCTTACCATATTCAATTAATGTGCCATTCAATTTTATAAATGTACAGGGGGTTAGACGAATATTTCCAGAGGGAGTAATACTAGAAGAATTTCCAGGGAGTCTAAAGAAGTAATTTTTCATTTTTCTAGGGGGTAAACGAGGAGTTTAGTTCGTCCATCTTCACTTCACGTTATCGTCCATTACAGCGATAGTAAAATATGGCGGTATGGCGTTATAGCGGTATACGGGAAAAAATCGGCGGGAGAGTTTCGAAGAAACGACTGACAAGACTGGCAAACTCTACCGACTGTAAACTCTTTTCGGCAAAAAAACCCGTTTGCGAATTTTCTTCGACTTTGGGTGATTCATCTTAGACTATAACATTTTCAAAAGTCAAAAGTCTGTTTTGACTTTTTAAAATCAGCTATTTCTCTACCCCTTATTTCCCTTGCAGTTTTGCCTATGGCGTCACTAGTTTGGTCATAAAAAGTTTTCCCGGGCCTAATCCGCGTCCTCCCTCTCAAAAATATCTTGTAATATACTGTTCTTTGGAATAGACTAAAAATGGTCGTAAAAAGGGTGTCACGGGATCCAAGGCTTGGCCCCCTACTACCACTACATGAAAAAGGCAACTACTGCCTTAAGGTGAAAATAACCCAAAAAAGAAACTGTTTCTAGATTGAAAATTTCATCATTTCTCACTGTCCCCAAATAGGAAATAGAATTTTTGTAAACAAAGCAGATTTTTGTTTCCTAATCGAGAAAGAGTTTCCAAATAGGGAAGTTTTTAATTGGGAATGGAAACGTAGAATTAAGAAGTGATTACCCGATGGATTTCTTAACTACCTGGCGAATATTATTTATTTTCCCTCCTTTACAAGAGGGGTAAGTTTTACACTTTCCACAGGCATTTACAGAGTGCTCAGAGGCTCCGATGCATCGGAATGGGTCCTACCCTCGATGGAGTAGGAATCACATCGCAAGCAGAAACCCTGCAGATGTGAGCTGTCGAGCCATGTTGTTTACCACGACACTCGAACTACACGGGAGAACGGATGTCACGCCACCATGTCTGGAATATCTACCCATACTCTTGTATCAGAGTTATGGTACCCAATTCCCTTCACATGGTATGGGTTGACCCAGGTGAAGGGAGTATTCACTTGCCAAGTGAATTGTAGTGCCACGGTGGGTATCGAGCTCGGACCTCCTGGAGAGAAGTCAAGCACGTTACCCACTATACCACTGATACATACAATTTGTACTACGAAACGATAAACGCGAGACACACTCTGGTACAGAGTAGCCCGAAATGTGAAAACACTTACAGGGCTGTTAACATCATTTAGGTGGACAGTCCAATTCCTGAAGCCGACCTCATCGGAATCGAAAAGAAGACCTAGAAATAAAAAGAAAGAAATCACGGGTTTACATTTATTTACTTTAATCACGTGTTCAGAGATTTTTTGCTTTATTTTTAAAAGGTTAGCGTGCGAAAATTTAACTCCAGCGAGTTCTGATTCTAGTCTAGCGAAATGTAATTTTTCTGGGGGGTACTACCCTTGCCGACCGACGGGTCACAGTGACGCTGAAGTTTGAAAATAGATTCTACGTTGGACTTGTTTTTTTGGAAAAGCGACCCTATCTGAAAATGAGATTGAAATTCTATAGTTTTCCATATTTTTCGGAATTCTCCCAAATAGGTACCCTACGTGGGACTGATTTTTCTATCTTGGTGCTTTTGCAACTATACCTGGGACTCAAGGAGGTGAAAAAAAAGTACCCTGACCAGCGGCACATCCCTTTACTCCTTTTTTGCCCAAGTACCTCCTCCCCCGAGCTTGGCTCCTTGGACCGGCGAAATTCACCATTCCCGGGCCTAAATAAGACCCCTGGGTGAGAATCAGAATATACTGTATACTTAAAACTGTTAGTTTTTTATTAGTTTTTTATTACTCAATACTATAAGATACGATTCGAATTCGATACATATAAAGGCATGTTCTTTATCATAATATAACTTACTTTCTTTGGCTTGGACAACAATAAAAAGTGATGACACTAGTATTATGTGTGACAAGATTTTGATTAACATTTCTCATTATCCTTCTTCCTTCAAAAATATATATTTCTTCTTTTCTAATTTGAAAATGGAATATTTATACAATATTAACTGTTTTGAAAGTAAATGTGGGAGAATATTGACTGCAGCCAACGCACAGACCTCGTAAGGTTGCGTTGGTTAAGGTCAATATTTTCCGTATTGACCGAAAGAACAGTTATTATATTGTGTGATGTAAAACCAGGCAATACATCACTTGCAACCAATCAGCTGTTGGGTCCGTGATGTAATGTCAGAAGACATTGCAGTGATGCATATCATGAGTAAGCTCAAAGTACACTCCTGTCTCACAGCCCTGTGTAATTTTTCCACATTGGTGATACAAATTCTAATGTTCCCAATTCAAAATATCGAATGGAGATGGTTTTGAATTGGATTTCTTTCTATCCAAATTTCAAATAGGATTAAAATTCAAAATCAATTTCTAAGTAGGGTATTTTCACACTAGGGACGAAATTTTTGCCAAACCTTCCAGTTAGAGCCAGGAACAACCAACGGAATTTGGACAAAGATATGTTTAAAGAAATAACGGTGGATACCTGACATGTGAAAACAACTACCTTTTTAACACTTCACAAGCCTTTCTAATGAGGCATGGTCGTTCACCACACAATTCAAAAACCACAAGTACAAACAATTCTAAAAAAACAATTCAAACCATACAATTCAAGAACAACCAGTTCAATCCATACAATTTAAGAACCATCAGTTCAAACCATACAATTCAAGAACTATTAGTTCAAACCATACAATTCAAGAACCACCCGTTCAAACCATACAGTTCCAGAACCACCAGTTCAAACCATACAATCCAAGAACTATCAGTTCAAACCATACAATTCAAGAACAACCAGTTCAAACCATACAATTCAAGAACTATTAGTTCAAACCATACAGTTCCAGAACCACCAGTTCAAACCATACACTTTAAGAACCATCAAATTCAAGGCATACAATTCAAGAACTATCAGTTCAAACCATACAGTTCCAGAACCATCAAGTTCAAGGCATACAATTCAAGAACCACCAGTTCAAACCATAAAATTTCAAGAATCACCATTTCAAACAAAACAATTCCAAAACCATCAGTTCAAACCATCCAATTCAAGAACCACCAGTTAAAACCATACAATTTAAGAAACACCAGCTCAAACCATACAATTCAAGAACCACCAGTTCAAACCATACAATTCAAGAACCATCAGTTCGAACCATACCATTCAAAAACCACCAGTTCAAGGCATACAATTCAAGAACCATCATTTCAAACCATACAATTTCAAGAATCACCATTTCAAACAATACAATTCAAAAACCACCAGTTAAAACCATACAGTTCAAAAACCACCAGTTCAAACCGTACAGTTCAACAACCACCAGTTCAAACCATACAGTTCCAAAACCACCAGCTCAAACCATACAATTCAAGAACGACCAGTTCAACCATACAATTCAAGAACCACCAGTTCAAACAATACAGTATCAGAACCAGCAGTTCAAACCATACAGTTCTAGAACCACCAGCTCAAACCATACAGTTCCAGAGCCATCACTTCAAACCATACAATTTCAAGAATCACCATTTCAAACAATACAATTCAAAAACCACCAGTTCAAACCATACAGTTCAAAAACCACCAGTTCAAACCATACAGTTCAACAACCACCAGTTCAAACCATACAGTTCAACAACCACCAGTTCAAACCATACAGGTTCAAACCAACAATTCACCAGTTCAAACCATACAGTTCAAGAACCACCAGTTCAAACCATACAATTCAAGAACGACCAGTTCAACCATACAATTCAAGAACCACCAGTTCAAACCATACAGTATTAGAACCAGCAGTTCAAACCATACAGTTCTAGAACCACCAGCTCAAACCATACAATTCAAGAACCATCAGTTCAAGCCATACAATTTAAGAACTATCAGTTCAAACCATACAATTCAAGAACCACCAGTTCAAACCATACAATTCAAGAACCACCAGCTCAAACCATACAATTCAAAAACCACCAGTTCAAACCATACAATTCAAGAACACCAGTTCAACCTACAACAAGAACACCAGTTCAAACCATAACAATTCAAGAAACCACCAGTTCAAACCATACAATTCAAGAACCACCAGTCAAACCATACAATTCAGAACCAGCAGTTCAAACCCATACAGTTCAAGAACCATCAGTTCAACCATACAAAATCATACCACATTCAAGAACCACCAGTTCAAACCATACAATTCAAGAACCACCAGCTCAAACCATACAATTCAAGAACAACCAGTCCAAGCCATACAATTTAAGAACCACCAGTTCAAACCATACAGTTCCAGAACCACTAGTTCAAACCATACAATTTAAGAACCACCAGTTCAAACCATACAATTCAAGAACCACCAGTTCAAACCATACAATTCTAGAACCGTCAGGTCAACTGAACAATAAGTATATGTAATCACGTGATAGCGAGTGCAATTTTTGAATTGTACGAGTTATTATGTGATTACAAGCTAATCGCACAATGGGTTTCACTACTTTTTCCCAGTTAGGAAAGTAAATTACACTGAAAGTTCTATACTTTTTCTCTCTATGTCCTTTATGTTTTTCTTATTGTTGTTTATAGATTTTCTTTCTAACAAAAGTGGATTTCGATGAAACGTTCGATGAAAAAAAAAATGTAAGAAAAAACATTAAAGTCAATTTTGTAAACATTGGCACTGCATCGAAGAGTGTGATTAACAATTAATTGCGCTCTTTGAAGGGGTGCCAAATAAGAAAAAGTAACTCATTTTGCCATTAAATACCAAAATCGCGAGTTCGAACCATACAATTTATCAGTTTAACAATACAATTCCAGAACCTCCAATCCAAATCTTAAAATTTCAGAACCATCGATTTAAATACAAAGACAATCCAAAAAACTTACAAAATTGTCAAACTCATACGAAACATCCAAAACTTATCCCACTTCTCTTTACAACAAGAAAAAAGAACATAAACAAAATTGTTTCGTTTCATCATGAAGCAATTAAGCCATTTAATTAAAGAGCACATTTCTATGAAGTATTTTCGTTAATTGCATGCTGTATAACAGTCATGCCAGATAATTATCATGGCGATTACCATGTTTCTATGCAAGTTAAGGCTTCTTTACATTATGGAATTCAACTTTATCTGTTTATGGGTTTCATAAACTAAGAACGCATGGAAAGTTTATATTATCACCATCATGGAATTTGGCAACTGAACCTATAGAATGACATTTTAAGAGTATTTTATCATTAAATTGCAAACTATTCCCCAGAAATGCTAAAAGGTTCCACAAAAATGCCAAATCTTTGCCTTAGGTATGTACTAAATGCTTGATCTTGGCTGGGTTTAGATCCAAACCTAAGAATATCGTAAGAATAAGAATATTCATAATGAATTGGAAAAACACCATTCTTATAAAACAAAGCGTGTACAGTTTTTGGATGAGAGAATATTTTACGAAGATTTCTCCATCGACGGAAATTAGAAGTTAGTTCGAGTTAGAAAGATTCCAATGATACGAGTTCATTTTAGCGAGAATCCACTAAATTCAGACTCAGAATAAGATCTTAAAACTAATAATGAATAGAGCAAGGTCCCCGGGAGACGGTCAGTCAGCTAAAATTGGGCACGGGGAGTGTTGTTGATAATGGGTGCTTTTATAAAATTATCTGACGTGGTTGCAAATTCAATAAATGTTGAAAGTTTCATCTGAAAGGGTTGACCTCTGGCAGTTTCCACGACTTTTTGGCTGCTAAGGTAAGATGTTTTCCCGCGCGAGAGAAGAGGATGTTTTCCTTTAGAACACACTTTTTTATAAGAACAAACTTTATGAGAGCACAAGGCTTTGATGGCCAAAGATGAACCAGTTCAGAACATATTGAAACTTTGCAAAAAGAAAACGCCCAAAAGATGGTCAATAACAACATTTTAAGGCCAAACTCTCAAAAAGTTAAGAATATCCGAAAATGCTGCAAAATATTAGACCTTCTTGTAAAAAACCGTAAATTTGTTCTCATTCGATTGGTCAAGGTATACACCTTTTCGACCGTAGTCGTGCGATCAGGCGCGTGCCACTTAATTATTTAATTATCCCCCTAAAGTCGATCCAATCTTTTTTTGACACATTTTTCTATTGTCTATAGGTGAAAAAAAAAGGACTGGGACAGTTTTTGTGGGATAAAGTGGACAGAAAAATGCCCGCGGCAATCGGCGGCTACGGTCGAAAAGGGTATTGGTATTGGTCAAAGTATCGATCTTTATATTCAAACTCTATGGAAACTATGCCAGAAACTTGGCATCAATTAAAATGAAATTATTTTAATTGTTTTTCCTCTTGAATCCAATGTTTCACTGTTTTTTCTTAGTGTAAAGGGAACTTTGTGTTAATTATGTAATTAATATCCTACGTCATGTACCAATGCCAGATTGTAATTGTTCAAATTTCGCGTTGTTGATGACAAACATACCTCCCATTATGAAATAGCATCGTTGTTAAGCACGTTTTCTTGCATGAAACATCAATTTTACCGGAAATTCGCTTAAGATAGCCTTAACTTTGTAAGAGAACAATATATTGGAGCGTTGGAGAAATCTTTCCTTCCGTTAATAGCGAGTTTATGTATTTGCACTTTTGAGGACTGTAAAGTGACTGCGATTTGGAATAGCGCACAGTTTTGACCCTCAAATTTGAGGACGGTAAAAATGCTGATTTACCGTCGTCCTCACTCAGTCAGGATTTAGACAAATTAGGACCTTACCGCTTCTGTCGCAGAAAAACACACAACTTGTTAACAAGTTAATAGCTCGATGTTTCTAAGTAGGTCGCATCTAAACTTCAAACACTCTCACATTTATTTTTTGATTCAAAAGTTTTTTCTCTCACATTGGTGAATTTTCATACCATACCAGTACCTGTAATCCCACTTTTTTAACCCTTAGCGCTTTTTAAGCTAACTGCGTGAGTTACATGCATAGTTTCCATGACGCTATCTTAGAATGTTGACATTTTTTTCGATTTATTGTTTTATTAATTGAGAAATGATCACCGCTAGACCATTAGTGAATTAGTAAGCAAATAAAAGCCGATTTGTTTTAAATGTGTGCACTAATCTTTGTTTTGCTTGCCATTTTTCAACGAGTGTAATTTTTTTCTTTTTAAATTCTTATTTCATTTTATAGCTTAGTACCAATAGTGCCTCTAGCGGGGGGAAGGAGCTATCTATTTCTCTGTGTTCGTCTTGTAAGTAGTATCAAGGATTTATTGGTTGTATATGTTCGTAAAAGGAAAAAAAAAACGATAATTCAGAAATTAAAAAAATTAAAAAAATTTTAGAAAATGAAGATGAAAAATGAAGAAGAAAAGATTTAGCTTTATAGGTCTTAAGAGGTTTCCCGTTGGAGTGAAAAGACATCAAAAAAGGGGTTTTCGACACCAAAGTACTAATTTTAGAGGCTGTAATGATCGATGCAAAAACCCTACAAAAAAAAGTCTTCAAAGGCTTCAAAGTACCCCGTGCAAAATGAACATTGCTATTTGGGGGAGGGGGACATTTATCCAATGTTTTATCAGTAATTTCAAGTGGTTTTCTCAAACATATAAGTCCTTGATTGTAGCTTGGTTTTACAAGACGAACTGGAGCATTTGTCAAAAAATGTTAAGCTAGATTAAAGAATCCAAAACAGATTAGTATATCCATTCAACCAGCGTGGTAGCGTAGGTGCATCGTGATAAAAAGTTTATTTTCTGTTTATCTTCTTTATTTTCAATCTTCACTTTTGAACTTTTTTTTAGATTATTTTCTCAGTAATTATGATGCTTTACAACGTTTGGCAAGACGAACTGAAGCATTTGTCGAAAAATGGTAAGCTAAATAAAAGGACCCTAACAAGTTATTTTATTCCCAAATGTATTTAATAGTTCTTTTAGCAATTTACCAATTTTTCTCCATTAGTTAGTTTACAGAATTTCATTTTTAGTCTTGTCTTGATAATAATGCAGTAAAGGCTATCGAAACAACGACTTATTTTAAGATCATCGTGTTATTCTTTTTCTGATTTGAATTTCAAATTTTAAAGATGCACCTTTTTGGAATTTGTTTTCTTCTAAATATTGCACACTTATAGTGACTATACACCACCATCCCAATCAACAGTGTTCAATAAAAAATTCTGAAAGAGCTGATTTGGGAAAGGTAATTCTCACCAAAAAGTATATCTTTTTTCAAATCTACCTGTAGTATTGGATGTAGATCGGTGTGAAAAAGTCTAGTTTAGATAGCTAGCTTTAGTTTAAAAGTTTAGCTAAGAGAACCATTCACCCATTCACACAAGTGAAAAAGCCCATTCGCTCATTCACGCATACCGTTGGGGGCCCAATAAAAGTCGATAATAAAGAAAAAACAAATAAAAGTGGGTGAAAGTCGAAAGTTTCTTCTATTTTCGGTGTCAAAAAGATTCGTCGGTCAATTCAGGTGTCAGGGAGGGGCCCTCTTCACACCCGCGTTATACATAACACCTTTTTTTATGAGAACAACTATATAAGAACATAAGGCTTCGATGGCCAAAATGTTAAGAACAAGTTAAGACCATTTTAAGCCTTCGCAGACTCTAACAAACCCAATTTCTTAAGAAAAGGGACAAAAATACTCAAAAAATGGCGAAAATAAGAACACGTTAAAGAACATTCTTAGGCTTAAAACTCAAAAAGTCTAGAACACTCTAAGGCAACATTCTTTTGGGTGTTCTTATAAAAGAAAGTGTAGGTAGACAGTGTAGTGTTAAACAAGTGGGAATTTCTCTCTCCCCATTCCTTATGGAGAATTAATTGGTTTCATCCGTTTCTAAACGCCTTCTTTTCTGGGAAAAATCAAAATATAATAGCCGCATTCTTTTTCACCGTCCAACACCTTCTTTTCTTTTGTTCTTACTTCTATATAATATGAGATAATGAGGCACACTGTTAAGTATGAACATATATACACCCTTTTTTATAAGAACAATTCTATAAGAACATTGTGGCTCAGGATCGTTAGAAATAAGAACAATTTATATAAGCAATGCCAAAGCCTGACAACACCCCCTTCTCACAGACCCATTGGGACCCCTTCCCACTGGAAAAATTGGACAAAATATCACCCCCGGAGGAAAATTATCCTTCAACTTTTGTCCCCACTGAAAATAATTAAAGAAACCAATCCTGACTGCAAAATATTATGTTATTTTTCCCATCCCCACTGAACTATCTGACCTAAAAACACAAGAATTGATATCCCCAGCCATAAAACATATGGGAATATCAATCCCCATCAGTTTCAGTCCGTTAGTTTTATCCCCACTGGTTGAAAAAATCCTACCGGGTCTGTGAGAATGGGGTATCTGACAGAATTCCAAGCATTATAAGGACTAAACTATTGAAAATCGGGTATAAAGCTTAAAAAAACCCAAATGTTACATTAAATAAACAGCATAAGAAGAACAGAGCCAAAAAATATGAACAGTCGAGTCTAACCAAAAAAACTCACTATGGTCCTGATAGAAAAGTGGGAGTTAAAGCAATTTTGAATGATATATACGAGATATATATACGCGAGATATATTTCAAATAAATTACTTCTAGGAAATTATACAATTGAATAAATCATGACAAAGCTAAAATGAATTTTCTCTCTTGAAAAATCGCGTCGTAGAGTGAGAGAGGGTATAGTAATATTGTGATTTTTATGAATTTAGTGACTGAATCAAACCATTATGTCAAAATTGAATTTAGTACAGCGGTAATAATTTGGCCAGTCGACAAGGTTGTTCTTTTTAGATATGAAAAATTGATTTTGTGTCGTAAAATTCTTTTTAGAAAATTTTTTCAAATTTCTTTTAGAAAATGACTCTTGATTCATAATTTTTTTCAGAAAATTTTCAAAAAAACAATCCTAGGAGATTCATATCTGTATTTTGGCGTTTTTACAAATTAGAGCTCTAATCTGAATGCAAGCTGCAAATGTGTTGGTTTTTGCCAGACCCAACAACATATCAGTCTTTTGAATGGGCGAAGGAAAAATCAAAATATATTTTGTTACAAGAAGAGTTTTTCGATATCGTCAAGTGAAACCGTTTTTTCTGATGCTTCTCTTTTCGGAATTTCAAAGTTACTTTTAGTGCGTGTGTCCAATGATCGTTTAAAGTCATCCATACTCATTTGTGCTTTGTAGATTTCAATTGGAATGCAGGAGCCCCATGGGTTTTCAATGATGGTGTCGGGCGTTGGAAACATCCGCCACATGCCGTTAACACAATTGAAGATCAAAGGACGCCCTTCTACAACAAACCCACGCTGGCAATCTAAAATACACAGTGACCGCCCATTCTCACCATGGGTGTAAGAACACACCCAGCGCCCGTTTTGAGGTGTGACTGGTTTTTGGCATGTATTTGGCGTTCCGAGGAGAAAGGTCCCCTTCACTAAAAGTAAGAAAAAGTTAATTTAGTAAGAATGAAAATAGAAATTGACGCTTTGAATAAAACTAAGTGTTGTACCATTTATGTAATTAATGACATTCCAATTTTGCCTCTAAACCTGGAGGAAAAAGGCAAAAGATAAACGGGCATTTAAACGTATTTCTAATTGCTCGCATTTTTCTCTATAAAGGATTTGGAAATTTTGGAAAAACGCACACTCTTTGGCTTGAATTTAACAGATGTTTGGCTGTACTGTAAACGTTTGCAATAATTTTTGAATCATCTCTACTGGATATGATGTTGGTTTGCTAATTAATTAAATGGCCCTCAGGAAAGTTAAAAATGAAGATGGCTTACTGGTCCATGGCTCATAATTGGGATCTGTTCTCCAGCCGTTATTCCCATTGGTATTGATTCCGTTGGCAACTGCTATTAACACAACAAAGATGGTAGCACAATATGACAATAACAAATTTGATGGAGCCATTGTTTGATTTTTTTATCTAGAGTAAAAATGTAAATTTTGTTTGACATTTCCAAAGTTAAAATGGGAAATACTTTCTACCCTGAAATTTTCATTTCAACATTGATTGCTCCAGGCGGAGATAACAAAGTAAGTATGATTTTAAGTCCTTGCAAATACCTACTCCAACAATCAGATACAATTCGGCTCAACCAGTAGCCCAATACTTTATTGACTTTGTCTATACCATTTATGTCGTTAAAATGTCGATCATAAGAAGGAAATCGAGTCTAGCTGTTTGAATTTTCTCACACGAACTGGGTACCAAGCTGGCACACAACGTTGTTTCAACGTTTTTCTAACGTTATATGGACGTTGTGAACGTTAGAAAAACGTCGAAACAACGTTGTGTGCCAGCTGGGTAAGACTAGTGCCATTTGGGTGAAAGTGATTCTCAAATCGTTGTGTATAAAAAACTAAATCAAACTGAATAAAGCGTTTTGTACTCCCTTCGGTAGTGACTATTTGAATGCGAAAAGAAGTCCCAGCAAAATATACTGCTGGCATGAATAAACGGGAACCTTTATAAGAAAACACTTCCTTTTGTAAATGATTTCTAAACACGCCAAGCCACCCGGAACTTCGTTGTTTAACATGAAAAGGAAGAATCTTTGTTTGAATTTTTTTTTAAAGAAACATGGATTTTGATTAGGAATTAATTGACCGTTTAGTTCCTTTCTCAACTCATCTTTTTCTTCCTTCCTCTTCGCTTGAATTTTTTTGATCAACTTATTAACCAATGAGTTTGATTTGGTTATGTTACGTCTCGTCTTCTACACGCTTTTTTTTGTAAGAATACACTTTATAAGAATGTCCATGACGAAAATGGCCAAAAAACTAAGTTTATGCTAAGAATATCACCATCATGATATTTTGCTACTGAAGCTAAGAATGTCTTTTTAGAGTATTTTCAATCATAAATATTCATATTCCCAAAAAAGTTAAGAATATCCATGATGAAATGGATTTACACCATTCTTATAAAAAAAGCGTGTATTGGAAGTCCGTTCACTCTTAGATAATTCAAGGTGAATGAATCTTCAAATGAGTGCTCGAGCTTCTGTCGGGGTTTCCCAACATTTTTGGATAACTCAGTTTTGATAAGGTTGGATTGACATGAGGGCAAGAATTTTTTATTCCGGTCTGTAAAATACATCTTTGATGTCCGAATGTAAAGCTCCTCTTTCCATTTTTTCAATTTACATTTTAGGAAAATGTATAATAAGCGCTTGAACTAAAAAGTTTTCCTTATCAAAGGTGAGAATTTCCCATTCTAGTGTTTTCAATTTGTTCCAATAAATTATTCTTATTTCCATCTTTCACAAAATCTTCATTTTCATTTGGAACCCAAATTAAAGCTAATTAGAAATATGTGAGCCAAAACTAGAGCATAAATACTAAAAAAAAGTTTTAAAGTATCTTTGACTAGGAAAAACTCATTCATCTCACAGACCCGAATGGACCCCAGCCTACTGGGAAATTTGACAAAGAATTGGGAAAATGCCCAACAAATTCAAACCCGCTCGGAAATTGACTATGATCCCATCCGTTGGGAAATTGACTATGATCCCATCCGTTGGGAAATTGACTATGATCCCATTTTCATTCGAAATTGCACATGGTCCACATGACAATCATCGGATATTTAGAGAATTTAATAGAATCCCCATTGGGATTTTGATAGAAATGTTCATTCTCACTTTGGGAGAAAGTTCCACAGGGGCTGTGAGACAAAATTTGTAAAAGAAAATATGAAGTTTCCTATCTTGATATAGGAGGTTTAGAATGTGCAACCAACAGCCTTAGCCAAAATAATTTTTATGCTCCTGAAATATATTGATGACGTTAAATTCGAGATCTGTTATCAGAATAATCATTGAAAGATTGATATCAATGAACGTTTTCCTAAAAAGAAACATTCAAAATCTTTCAAAATGAGGATGATTAAAAACGACGCCAGCCAAGTACGTACACACAACTGATGTTCACTTATCCACCCCTGTATCAAAAGCTCAAGAAAGATTTACTAAAAATTTGCTTGTTGAGTAAAAGATCGTCACCCCACTGAGAATGACAACTGTGACACCGTAGTCAAAACCAAAAACAAGTTAATCGTTTATCTTCAACCTCTTTTATCTTATCTGCCGAAAAAGAGTACACAAAAAATCTCAACCCCGCCAAGCTCGAGCCCAGTCCCGAAGTTTCCCGTTTCTTATTCTGATAGCGCTCACATACATCATAGTAAAATAAAAAAGTTGTAAAAGTGGGTAGAAGATTGTCCCGACACAGAAAATATACTATACAAGATTAGGGTCTCCACAAAGTAAATTGTAAACAGTGTCCAAACATCCCAAAATCCCGAATTCAAAACAGGGGATCTTCCTTTCCCGTTGGCATTTCGAAACAGGAATATTTATGCCCAAAACTGAAATACTTACAGCTCCTGACTTAAAATTTAAACATGAATATAAAATAGGCTAGAACTGCCGTCGTTTTGCAAAAGACTCAACTTCCCGCGCTAAAATTCCACTGACATTTTTCTATCGGAAAAAATGACCAGGACTTTGGGAAGTTGAAAAATGTACTTCGGAAAATTTAAGCATTTTGGTAAGTAAACACAAGAGTTTCAGCACCTTTTGAGAAACACCCTTTCCAATCTTATGTCGGTTTACTCAGGAAGAATTGCGTAAAAATCCCAGAAGATTTTCTCGAACTTTAAAGTCAGGAGAATCTTAGTGCAGGACCACGGTAGCACAACACCATGCCTCTGCAGCTTACCACATTTTTGAAACAAAGTAAACTTTGTTAAACCTTGCTCTAACTTATAAGCTTAGCAAAAATGTCATGTAAAATATTAGTACGATTAGATAGTTGTTCTTCTTTCGCTCGATTTCAAAAATAACCCTCAAAACTGATAGCCCATCTGGTTTATAAGACCAGAATATTTTACCCCCTGGAGTGTAACAAAAAAACCCACTGATAATCTTTAAACGTAAAAACCTTTAAAGTAACGTACAGAAAACGTTATCGTTTCTAAATTGGGTCTTATTTTTAAAACCCTAAAAACAAAAATTGTGAAATAATTTTCATACCTTCCCTTTGTTTATAAACTAATGTACGTCTTTGTGATTTTCTCACTTTTAATTTGCTGTGAACCGATACTTTTAAGTTTTATCACCTCCATTGTTCAACTATTTTTGAAACGTCCATTATTGTAATATTTATTCAACAAAGACAAGCATTTCAACTCCTTTTTTTCTCTTTATCACTTATCGCTAAATCCTTTTAAACTTTTTCCTTACTAAAATATTCATATTAAACTACTAGAAAAACAACTTTTCTTTATTGTTGTTTTTTAGATGTTCAAGTTTCTTTTTTCCTGGTAGTTCTCCTTCTCCTTTGTCCCTTCAAATTATCCGTTCTTACAGGCGCCACATTGGCGGCATATGGGCGGCAGGAATACTCTAAACAAGAATCGCCGTATGTCTTCTTTCTCATTTAACACTAGCTCTGAACTTCACTAAGCCAGAATGAAAATGATCCTTTTCCTGGCTATCTTTAAACTTTCTAAACAATTTTTATCAATCATCTGCAAATAAAACTAAATGTTTGTGTACACTCTTCTGTGTCCCTGGTAAAATATAAAAGCCTCTCAATATATTTGACTTACCAAAAATAAGAATCCGAGGTAATGATTTACTTTGATTATACTTAAGATTGGTTTGATTGATATCGAATCGATATTTTATATGGGAGAAGAATCTCTCGAAGCGTAACCAAACTTGAATTTCGTGATACAAAGCCACGATAAACTTCCAAATGTGTACATTTCATACTTCATTGAGTAATTTTTAGTTTATGTATTTATATACTAAAGTTTTATGAATTTGAGATAAATCGAGAGAGACGGTATACAGCAAAGTTAACATGTCGCTAAAATCACCGTTCACTTTGTTCGACGATGGTAAAAACAGCGATATGTCCTCGCCTGTTTAGAGGGGCAAAGGCGATATAAAGCCGTACGTGAACTATCGACTTCATTTTGCATTGATTCGCCCTCGATATCTCGGCTTACGGGTCCTTCAGTCCCTGATTCGGCTAAACATTACCCTGAGTATCAGTAGCGAGTACCTCACGAAAAACCGGGATTTTTCATCTCGTTTCTTAGTGAGTTCCACTTTGAAGATTTTCGAAAATTAGAAGCCTTTCAAGTGCTTTGACGCAAATTCGATTTTTTCACTACTGCAGGAGCTTCGAAATCTAAAAGTGACGTCAAAAAATCGAATGTTTAGAGCCCGAAAACCCGGGCTCAAAACATTCGAAAAAGTCGCAAAGTGGAATAGACGTTAATTGCGTAAAAAACGCGGGTGACGTCTAGTATAGGCTAGAGTATCAGAGGTTGAGTTTTAAAAGAATATATCAACCTCTGAAGACCAATAATAGAAATTTTATCGCGCGTGTGTCAAAAAATATCAACTTTGAACTTAATCCAAGATCTTGGATTGTCGTTACTTTTATGGTTACTTTTGCCTGTGTTGATTGTGCGCTGAATAGAATCTGGATTGGTCGGCACATGTCGATATATGATTTCGGCCTGTGCTTTTCACGGTAGCTAAACATCTTACAAAACGAAAGATTAGGTAGGAACTTCATTTAGACACAGGTGCAATAATGGCCCCTTTCTTACCTTGATGAAACGTGTAGGGGAAGCAAGAAGAATGGTTTAGAAACAGCGGTTCACTGTGAGAATGTGAACTTTGAACTCATTGGCTTTCAGATAGTCATTTAGAGTATGAGACCAAGGGGTGGGAGAGGAAAAAGGAAAATATACAATCATACAACCTTTCCTCTGGAAGCGTTTTTCATATCTTCGTGTGGGCTTCATGCACGGAGTTCTAAACTTAAATTGTTAACTGCTATATGTGGGAAGGCAACTAAAAGCTCAATAATTAATGCCTTTAAAAATAAAACTTTATTTATCCGGGAGGGTTTCAAGGGTTACCCGATTCCGTCATTTTGTCAATTTTTTCCCAAATTTCCGTGAAACCGGCAAAACAAAGACAAAATTCTGCCAATACAAATTTCTTTAGAACTTAAGATTCATTAAAGATTCGGACTTTCCGATTCCGAAATCTTGCCTAATTTCCTGACAAGGAGCCTAATTTCCGAAATTCCGTTTAGTGGCTGATTCCACTCTTTCCCTGTATCGTGTGAATGGGTTCCCTTCCTGAATGTTTTCAATTTTTTTTTTCATCCAAAGATACTTCCCTTAGATTATCCTCAACCGTAAAGACACCAGGGGACCGGGAGAATTGAAACGGAAAGAAGATATATCCGTTACTCATGCTTTATACTCATTTTTATAAACGCCCTATGAAACACAGTTCTTATCTTAACCCTCTATATAACACTATCTATAGTAACTGCTTTGTTTTGATACGAAGGTCGATGACGTCACATCACAGCATGTGGATGTACTAGTATGCTATCTTACAAATACGTAATCTTGGATTGATGAATCTTAAATTTTGAATGGAATATGACGTCACATGATGTTTTTGTTGTAGTAAGAAATATCAGAATTTGAAAATAATATTTTTGAAGTAATTTTTACATCTACCCTTTTAGGTAATTCTCGATATTTCCCCTCTTTAGGTATAAATAATTTCTTTTCTTTGTTCTGTCGGGAAGGGTACAAATGTATTAAACAAATCACTCAGGGCTGATGCGTGGGTATTGTAAAAATTAAGGAGAAGTCGTTAAACCAATTAAAAATACCCACACAGTTATATCGAAGAGAGAACTTTACACTTCTATAAATGTAACTTAATGCTCGGAAGCTTTTTGGATAAAACCTTCCTTTTTTATTTTATTTTTCCTGAACTTCTAGTGCGCACTAATTAAAAATATAGTTATATAGTTCATAGGACCAGAGATTTGGGAAAAGAGGATAAGAATTGCGCTATTCAGCTATAGAAATATAGGCTAGGAAGCCTTTTGTTCTATTGAAATATCTGCGCCCGATCGATTGTTTTAGTTCTGAGCCAATCGGAGCGCTTGATTATTCTATGCGCACAAGACTAGAAGTACAAACAAAAAATGGCAGCCGTGGTTGATATCGAAAGTGAAATAAAAATATTTCTAATATCGGGGATTTTGGTATTTTTTATAAGCACTTTTCATTTTGGACATGGCGGATACAGTGTAGGTCGAGCCAAAAAGCTTCAGTTTTAGCCAAAATACTTTCCTCAAGGAATGCTCGAACCAATGTCACAGATTATATTACTAGTAAAGAATTTAAAATTCATTGCATTCAAACACAAAACGAAGCTGGTAAAACTAATATAGTTTTTCATTACTTCTCGGGCTAAAGTGTTTTGACAACCATATAAAAAGAGCTAGCTTGGTTGAATATTAGAACAATGAAGGAGAAGGGAATGAAAAAAACAGGACTAAAACAATGGCAATTCATGATATCAATGACAAGAAATCAAAAATATCATGAATTTTTTTGTAAGAACTTTTTGAAGTTTACACAACAAAGCGAAAAATAATAGCAATATAATACAAAATAGTAGCACACAAAATAAACACATTTAACAAAAACTATACAAAAATCTTTATTTGTTCGCGTTGTAATAACAAAAAATAATAATAATAAACTGGTTAACTTTCTGGACTAATTTGATTCTTGTTATGTCAATTTTATTTGTCTTATTGCTTCCAAAAAGTTACTTAAATAATTGCAAGAAAATTAATTAAAATAAAAAAACTTTTGACTTGATACTTCCTCACTAAAAGCACCTTGGAAAATAAACATATATATTGTGAAACAGTGTATGAAAAATCGGTCACTCTTGGATTTAGGGGGGGGGGGGCTCACTAATTCCAATAGAGGTGTGATTCTAAGTTAAAAAGCAATTTACCCTTTAAAATAAAATTTTAGAGAAAAAAATTATGAATATAACCAGACTGCTAATCAATGCTCAAGAAAAGAGTATTTCATAAGATGAATAATTATATAATGTGATGCATGAAAATAGTCTAGTGTCCAAACTGGAATTTCTATTAAAGCATTTTTGATATGGTTGGTTCATATCTAGTAATTGTAGTCCAGCCTCATTCTGGTGTCTTGTTTGGGACTATTTGCGTAATCGAGCAAGAAATCCTGGTGAAACAGGGATAAAAAGATCTCAATCCAACTGCAAACAAACCATGACATCAGATTCCATTGTTGTTTCCTTTGAGTTAAATATGCTTTTCACCCGTCCATCTTATTAGCAGAATTTGTTGTTGTTTGCAAAGATATTGAACCTTGTACTTGACAAATTCAGAAAAATTTTAAGCCAATTATCATTGTATACCAACCACGTGAAGATATACAAAATAATTCATGGATCTAGGTTACTGGGCAGTATGATGGTAACTAACCTGCTGACCTGAAAGTATATAATAATGAAAATGGGAATTAGGATTTTTGCAGCAAGCTATCATGAACAAATACAGAACACAAACAACAAATCTTAATTCCACCGACCACTGACAAAAACCGGTGAAATAAACCTTATATAACTGGACAATCTATTAACCGGTCAGAGCCAATCTATTAACCGGTCAGAGCCAATCTATTAACCGGTCAGAGCCAATCTACTAACCGGTCAGAGCAAATCTACTAACCGGTCAGAGCCAATCTATTAATCGGTCAGAGCAAATCTATTAACCGGTCAGAGCCAATCTACTAACCGGTCAGAGCCAATCTACTAACCGGTCAGAGCCAAACCGGTCAGAGTCATAGTTATAGTTTTATAAATTACCTACATAAGTAAAAATATTAGAACTTTGATTGCAATTTTCTGTTACATACAAAAACTTGAAATTTCAACCCCAAAAAAATGTAATAATAACTTAGCATACTTACCAAATCTAAAATCAATTGTCCATTGCCATCAAGCAAGTTTTGCTAGGATAACATTATTTTTTCATCTAAACTGTAGGAAAAAAAAACAACATTTTTAGTCGATTTTGCCCATCTGCCCATCTTCAATCAAAATGCTAAGAAAGTTTGAAGATTTGCCATGTAAAACTAAGATATAGGTTGTCATTTAATCAACCTTACTGCTACCCATAAAAATTATGTTTGCAACACAAAAAAAATTAATTTTATTCAACTTAACTAACAAAAAATACACTTTTTAATATAATTTTTCAGCTATCTTTGAAGGATGTGCCAAAAAGATCTAGAAGGTGCCAATAAAAACCAAAGCTAGGCTAGTCACCTACAACCTTTTGTCAACCCAAACCATTTTATTTTGACTCTGAAAGACTTTCCAGTAAGGCAAACTAGCTAAAAATAAAAAGGTCCCATTTCACATCCAATTTTAGCATGCTTGCTTCCGCCATCTTTTTCTCAAAAAATAAAGCATGCAACAGCAGATTTTTTTGTCAGTGGAAACCCCAAAAGATCGTTATTTGCTTTTCAGTTGTTTATATCAGTAGGAAACCCCTCTAAAGGAGTAAATTCAGACAGTTTTTCTTGAACTGTTATAATACTGCACATAACGCCATTTTTTTCGCAGTACCTTCTTGGCCAAGTTGTTCCCTAGCCTAGCGACTTCAGACGACGCCGAATTCAATGGTCAACAATGAGAAAACAGCGAGCGGCAGCGGCGATTCTTATCCTCTTTTCCCAAATCTCTGATAGGACCCATTTTCAGATTAAATTTAAGAAAAACTGAAATAATACACGTGCAGGAACTTATAAACCGTAAGGAGCAAGGGTTGAAGGAGTTAAATTTCTTGAAATTAAAAAAACATATTTTTTGATTGACAGTCTCCCCCGAGTTGCACAGTCAACCAAAGTATCGGTTGAAATTATGCACCAATCTCCCAGTGACCTTTAGCCTGGTTAACCAAGCCAGTTTTTGCAAGGCTAAGATACGGCTGACGAATTATCAAAGTTGATCATGGATCATTCACTCCGTTGATATTTTCCATGAATGGTGGAATGGGTGTAGAGGCTGAGCACTTCTTTGGAGCGCTAGCTAATCTACTAGCTGATAAGACAGATTCTCACGCGTCTCAAACCAAAAATTGGATCAGAACAAAAATTTCGTTTGCTTTAACGAGATCAGTCGTAACATGTATTCGCGGCACATGAACACTTAAACCAAACCTTAGGTTTGATGAGATTGATTTATTAAATAACAATATTTTGAAATGTTAGCTTTTCATAGATTTTAGTACTTAATTTTTTCACCGTATTTACCATTGCTTTTGTTTATGCTTTTGAGTTTGGCATGACCCGCTAGGTTGTGCTATTTCGACAGTTTTGTTTGTGTCGTGATTTCAATTGTTTTATTATTTAACTTTGAATTTCCTAGCTCTACGTATTTTAAGCAATTTTTATATTGCAACGTTTTAATTTAATATTTAATTACTATTAAAAAAAAAAAAATTATTTATTATTATTTTCAAAAAAGATTATAGCGTTATCGGCGCTGAATCAATCTGGCTTAGATTTGTTTCATTGTACCTAATCATCGGAAACAAACGGCTCCTAAGTTGCAATGGGAAAAAGTGATTAATTTTGTGTGCACTCATGGGAATATTTAAGTTCATAAAAAACTGAATAAAAATATGTTGCATTTTTAGCAACTTTATTGTGAGATAATAGCTTTGTTGATCAAAAAAAGAAAAAGCTTTCCCTCATAAAATTATCGATAAATTTCAAAATGAATTCTATATTACGATTAGGTAACCTTTTAATTAATCATCCATCAGAATTTGAAAGCCCCCTCCCTTTTAGACATAAAGATTTTTAGTGAAGAAATTTTCAAGGAAAATGTGCTGTGTTTGCCCAAAAATACATTGATATGAAATCATAGAACTATTGTAACCTTACTTTGAGAAAAATATTTTTGTATCACGTTTGAACAAGAACTTTTTGCATAATATGTTTATTTCAATCAGGATAACATTCTCACTTCTGTTCTTATAAATTTATATTTCGGATTTTTTTGCTTCCAATGATGGTACATCAAAGAAAAGCCGCTTTGAATAGATTTATAAAAGATTTCAACGACCATTTAGGTCATTACCGAGACGTTTTCTCTCCATCTACAGGGTGTCCCTAATTAAAGTATCGAGTCGAAACACAACTATGAGTAGAAAGTTTTATGTGCGTGTTCACAAAATTGTATTTTAAGCTCTCCCTCTTTTTTCTTTGTCATTACGATTAATTTATACGTTGTAAATACCTTTTGTAATAAGCCTGTGTGATGGAGAACGTTCTTATATTTTAGCGATAACACACACAAACTTTTCTACTCAATCGCATGTTCAAACTCGATACTTTAATTAGGGACACCCTGTATATCTTTATTACCTTCATGGATTTCTAGGCTAAGTGATCTTGGTGAAGTATCTTTAAACAGTAGAGATGAAATAACTTAATGCTAATGGAAACGGGAAACATCCAGATTTCGTTCAAATATTTTGCCTTTGCTCTGTTGTAAAAAGACTTACGTCTCGTTAAGATTACTTTCAATGAATAATTTAGCGGGAAGGTTTCCCCCAGTTTGGAGGGTACCCTCGCTTGTTGTAAAAAGAGCACTTAACATACCCCCAAAAAGTACGAACATTCTTAAACTTAGAATTAAAACTTTCGAACAACAAAAATTAAAATCTTCATAACACCCCTGTCTCAATGGGGATAAAAGTTCTTATTGAAATCCCAATGGGGATAGAAATTTTATTGTCTCAAGGTTGAAAATTCCAGTGGGGATGGTTTTGAAGTACAATTTTTAAATATTGAATTTCAAATGAGAAAGAAATAAAAGACAATTTCCCAGTTGGGCTGAAATTCCAGAGTATTTTTTCATTTGGGAGGGGTTTAGTGCCTTCCAGGCTATATTCTAAGTCTTAAATTTAATGAGAACGAGAACGAGAACGAAGTTTTTGCCAAATTTTTCAGTGGGGCTGGGTCCCAGCGGGTCTGTGACACAGGGATGTTTCATATCTCAACAGAATGTATGTCAGAACTAAATAGAAGAAAAAATATGAACATTTTGTATATCTTACAAGACTTGTTGGAACTAAGTTTGACAATAATTTGAACAAAATTCCGATCTTTCAATAGGTAAAAATTTAAATTTTTTTACTTTTCATACCCTTAGTGGGACAGAGATCTAATGTTTTGGTTTCTCCAACTCTTTCAGGGAATTGATATTAATTTTTTCATCGAAATTAAAATATCTTAACTTGTTAAAATCACCTTAAAATATATTAGTAAATTTGTTATTGTTTGAAATATAAACTGAAATTAAAAATATTTTTTTGAAATTGAGTTAAATCTGAATTAAAATAATAACCAGGATTTTAAATTATTGATAAATATTGGTATGGTAAAAAAAATTAGGTGCAAATAATATCGAATTCGATGCATTCACTGCCAAACCTTTTTCAGAAACAGATAATTGGACCTCTTAAGATTTTATCGAAGGTTTGAAAGCAGTGCTTTAAACACCTTCATACTGTATACCAATCAACACAAAATTCGACGTAAATTTCATAAATTACGTCACAAACATAACTTGCTTCGTATTCAAACAATTACCATGGTGATTATGCCCCTTGAGACATTAAATTATTTTTATAAATAGAAAATAGTTTTAATAAAATCCGCTGGGAGTTAAACACCTTGTCAATAATTTCAAAACGAGGCAAGTGATGTTCGTGACGTAATTTATGAAAAGGTCTATTGGGCTTATAAATTTCAAAAAAAAAAATGCAATAAAAACGCAAGCAAAAGTTTCCATATCAAAAGTTACCCTTTGCAATACTACTGGTATTTTGAGTACACTCGTAGTTGCCAGCGAATGTGTCAAAACCACTTTACTCATGCTGGAAAGTTGGTCTTTCACCAATACAATCATCAAGGAAGGCAATAACGCACGCCACAATGGTTAACAACCATGTAATCCAACTTACTATGAAAGACCACGCAAAATACCCTTCTTCGATATTCCGCTTGAAAGGTATTCCAGATTTTCCCGCGTAAATTGATAAGCCAATCATAATGAATATAGCTAGAATGGAGAAAATATTACAATCATTACATCCCCTTCTCACAGACCAGGTGGGATTTCATCGGCAAGTGAGGGTAAAAATAATGGACTAAAACTCAATGGGTATTGATATATTGATATGGATGGAAATTCGAATTCCATTGTTTTTGAGCCAGAAAATAGCACAACAGTGAAGATTTGATTATCTGATTATTTTCAGTGGTGACAAAAATTAGAGTATAATTTTCCACTAGGAACGATATTTTAGCCAATTTTCCCAGTGGAAAGGGTTCTCAGTGGGTCAGTGAGAAAGGGGTGTATCATTACCACCATACTAGGCTGCACGCATCTAGGGGATGTGCATCGTGTATAAAATTCTCGTCCGAGAGTTACACCCGTCTCTTGTTTTTTGAGTTTCAGAAACTTGATTAGCTTGATTAGTGTATGCTTTATACGGGAGACCTTTAAATTTGAATAAATTTTTTTTTAGGTTAATACAATTATTTGATTTCTGAAAATTGAAAAAAGTTACTCTTATATCAAAACATATCAGAGGGGGTGCGTACATCCTACCGTCACCACCAGTAAATAATACAGTTGAATCTCGCTAACTCGAACCGAGAAATTTATTTGCTCCTTACAAAGATATTTGAATCAAAGAAAGTGTTAAGAAAGTTTCTCCTTAACGTGAACTGGAAACAAGTTTGAATTATAGAAAGATTCGAATAGTAGAATTTCGAATAAGCGAAAGTTTACTGTGTATACCTCATTCTAGTAAAGAAACGAAGCACTATTAACTGATTTTGAAGACGCAAGATGATTAAGATAGCTTTTTTCTAAGCTCGATATAATTTTGACTCGAGTAGCCAAACAAATTCATATAAAAATCATTGACAAATAAGTTGATTAAATCCAGCGTTCACACGTTTTTTTATCCAACAGTTTTGAAGCCTTCTCTACCTTTTGAGTTTTAAGCCTAAAAATGTTCTCAAAACATATTCATATTTTTTTCATTTTTTGATTACTTTTGTCCATTTTTCTAAGAAATCGGATGTTTAAGGTCTGCAAAGCCTTAAACTGTTCTTAGCCTGTTCTTAACTAGTCTGATTCGCAGACCTATACTTCCTTCTATGAGAAACTTTTTCGCTAGAGGATGAGCAGAAGCCTAGTTCTTAACATTATGGTAACCGAAGTCTAGTATTTTTATATAATTTATTCTTATAAAAACGTGTACTTGGATGTTATGGATGTTAAATGGACATAAAAACAACGTCACTTACCATTCACGAGTAGAGTATAACCAACGATGTGATAGCAAATATCTTCTCTCAACAGGCCCATCAAAGCAACTAGCATCGCAACAAAGTTGGCAACTATACCCAAAATCATAAATGCTCGGACTGCTCTTAGCCAGTCTAAAAGGAGAAAAAGGTACCAGAAATTAAAATCCTTTACGGAAAATGTGAGGGACGATCCCATGCAAAGTGCCTCGGCGTTGAACCAAAATTTGTAAAAAACATCTGGCTCTGTAAACTCTGCAGGCAAGACGCTTTACCTAATTTTGAAACTGAGGATAAACTACCTATTGGTAAAGACATAAGTCATCTAAAATCCTATTTTAAACATCTCAACTCAAAATCTAATCATTTTTCTAACTTTGATTCTCAAGTCGACGATCAAGAAGACGATATAACTTATGACGATCATGTATCTCACTTTAATTGCAAATATTATAGTACTCAAGAATTTTCTTCTCTGCCTCTTAAGAAAAAATCTTTTTCTGCTTTCCATCTAAATATCTGTTCTTTGGAAAAAACACCATGACAATCTTACAACTTTACTTTCTGATCTTAATCATAATTTCAGTATTCTCGGTATCACTGAGACAAGGCTCCATTCTAAAATTGAAGATACCGAACTTTCCATCAGTGGCTTCAATACTTTTGATACTCCAGCAGTCTCACTGCTGGGGGTACTGCCCTTTTTATTTCTAAATCTCTTAAAGGCAAACCTCGTGAGGATCTTCAAATTTTTATTAATTCTAACAGCGGCAATCTTGAATCCACCTTTGCTGAGATTGTTTTGAAGAATCGAAAAAACTTCATCGTTGGTTGTATCTACAAACATCCTCTTCTCGATGTTGATCTTTTTAATAAAAATTTTTTATCTCCTTTATTGAAGAAAGCCTGCCAAGAAAATAAAAATCTTATCTTATTAGGTGATTTCAACATCGATCTTTTAACTTGTGACACTGACCTTTCTCACTCTGCGTTTCTCGACAATCTCGGTGCCTACCAAATGCTACCAACAATCACCTTGCCAACAAGAATTAAAACTCTAATAACCTTCGTAAACTTTGGCAAGGTGTCCGGGAAGTCATATCTTCTTCGAATTCTAGGTCTAGTATTTCTCTCAACATCAATGACTCTCTTTCTTCATGCCCTCAAGAAGTCTCAGAAGGCTTCAATGATTTCTTCTCAACGATTGCTGGTAAGATACGATCAAAAAACCCTTTCACACGTCATCACTTTTCTGAATGGCTATCAAATGAACGTCGAAATCCTAATAACTTTCTCATCTCGCCAGTCTCCAAACTCGAACTCTCTAAAGTTTTAATGTCCTTGAGTGAGAACAAAGCTTCTGGTCCCAATAGCATCCCTTATCGTATTATTTCTTCTAACCTAAATAGTCTGTCTTCGATCTTCACTGGCATCATCAATCTTTCTTTTTTTACTGGTGTTTTTCCAAGTCAACTCAAAGAAGCGAAAGTCATTCCGATCTTCAAAAACAAAGGATCTCCTTTTGATGCTGAAAATTACAGACCCATTTCACTTCTTTCAAACATCGACAAAATTTTTCAAAAACTTATGCACAAACGACTGATAAATTTTCTTGATCAGACAAATTCCATATATTCTTTACAATTCGGTTTTCGCTCTGGACATTCTACTGAGACAGCCCTTCTTTACTGTGTTAACCAAATCTCAAGTGCCTTGGATGAAGGTGATTTCGGTTGTTCCATCTTTATTGATCTGCAAAAAGCTTTTGACACTGTCGACCATTCCATCTTACTAGCTAAACTAGATTTCTATGGCATTCGGGGAAAATCTCTTGACTGGTTTCGTTCTTTTCTAACTGACAGATCACAGTTTGTTTCAGTTTCAGGTAAAAATTCTACATCTAGACGCATGCAACATGGTGTCCCCCAGGGTTCTGTTCTTGGCCCCCTTCTTTTCCTTCTTTATGTGAACGATCTTCATACTGCTCTTCGATATTCTCTTGTCAACCTGTTTGCTGATGATACTATGCTCTTTCTGAGAGATGAATCTTTAAAACCTATAGCTAAACGAGCAAATATCGACCTTAAGCTTCTCATGAACTGGCTGAAGGCGAACAAGATCTCGTTAAACGTTGGTAAGACTGAACTTATGATCTTTCGTCCGATTCGAAAGAAGATCAACTATGACTTAAAAATCAAAGTCAATGGACGCAAACTCATACCAAGCAAAGTTGTCAAGTATTTGGGTGTATATCTGGATGAACATTTGAACTGGAAACACCATATAAACTTTGTTTGTAATAAATTAAAGAGAGCTAATGGAGCTCTCAGTAAACTTAGGCATTATGTCGACAAGAAAACATTAACATCATTATATTATTCTATTTCTCAATGTCATCTTTCTTACGCAGCCCAAATATGGGGTCAACGGCAGACAATCTATGCTCGCAGGGTCCACATTCTTCAAAAACGAGCTCTTCGGATTATGACTTTCTCTGACTTTCGTGCACATTCATCTCCTTTATTTTTAGAATTCAAGATTCTTCGCTTTTTCGATTTTGTCAAATATCTAAATATTATCTTTCTTTTCAAGCACTTAAAAAACAAACTTCCTACTCCTTTATTGCAAAGTCTCGAGTATAAGCGATTAAATGATACTGATCGTCATGAAGTTATCCGTTCTAAGTCCGGACTTTTAAAAATACCCGAAGTAAAAACAGTGACTTATGGCAATTACTCAGTTTTATACCAATCAATTCTTGCTTGGAATGAAATTCAACATTTCTTAACATTTGATGACAACTCCACAATTGCATTGGATCGTCTTAAGGACTTTCTTAAGTTATACTTTTTGTCTTCGTATACTTAGCTCTCGTTACAGTTTGTCTTCTTAGTTATTTGGTTATTTGAGTTGGTTATTTTATTTTTAAACTTTGTTTTTTTAAAGCATTTTTACGAAAAATTTCTTGTCAATTTCTACTTAAAATAAGACCTTTAAAATTATTCAATCTTGTAACTATATCGTGCGGCCACCTCCTTAGTTTAGCTTTTTTGTCTATGAGTGTGGTCGCTCGTCTCGCTTATTAGGACAAATAAATCATTTACTTACTTACTTACTTACTTACTTACTTACACCTGCTATTCCTCTATTGGTATTATGTCTCTATCCCCATTTTTATTATTGATCAACAAAGGAAAACTCGTAGCCTGCCCCCCTGAATTATTATCACATCAGTTAATTGCACGATGCAAGAAAACGACTTCTTGAAAATTTTGATGTTGATGGAAAAAGCATCTTCACTTCCTCAATCACTTTTACACAAAAAAAACTAAACCAAATTCTTTAAATTTGTTAAAGTTATTATTATGATTATGATGAGGTTCGCGGTTCCACTACGTGCATCTGTCAAAATCGAAAAGTTTATGTAGGTTGCTAGGTGTCGTTGAGATTGAAAACTCTCGAAACCATAAAATTATTCTTTTTTCTCCATTAACAGTGTGAAAAACCTTTCCAGTTTTTACCTCTGACCTGATCTTCGTCTTAGCAAATCAAATTTTCCATTCATCCAAACTTTGATAAATTTAAAGAATTTGGTTTAGTTTTTTCGTGTAAAAGTGATTGTGGAAACGAGAGTGAAAATGCTTTTTCCATCAACGTCAAAATATTCAAGAAGTCGTTTTCTTGCATCGTGCAATTAACTGATGTGATATTATACGGCTGCGACTAACATCGAGAATTATTGTAGATGAAGAAAAGGCTACACTAAGGTATCGAATAAACACTGTCCTCGTTCTTATTAGGGCCTCCTCGTTATTTATTTTTGAAAATATTTTCAGCTATCACAAGCTGAAAATAACCTGGTTTTAACTTAAAACTACCTTATTTGGGGGAGTTTTTGGAGGAACCCCTTTTTGTTTGGACCTCCTACCATTCGGGAACTTAGAGAACAAGTATATACAACTTACGACCCTCTCGATGGATATGTCCACATAATTCCTTGTGGTCTCTAACATAGCAACCATTCCATATTCCCGAATGGGTCCCTTGAATCACCGACTGGCGATGCAGCGTGTTATGGTATTCGGTTGCATGCCAATAATCCGTGGTCGTACATACTAAATACATAGCAAGTGTAACCACAGTTATGATTGATACGGTCAAGCGTACTGCGAAAACCATTGCTGTCGATGTTGATTCCTTGATACAGTATTATGAGAAAGGTCGCTGCTTTCTTGATATTGTTTACCTTGCTGTGTTATTTTTGCTTGTGTGGAACACATTATCCGAACTCGTGTTTTATATTGTACTTCAATGGTCGTTAAATTGAGATTTCGCTAAATTATGCATGAAGGCAGGCACCTGTTTGGCTGAATATCATTAATCCTTGACAGATCTTCTCTGATTTTGTCATTAAAATCTGATTTTCTTTTGCGTGCAATACATAATTACAGATGCTTTAATTATAGAAATGCTCATTTAGCTTGTTTGATTACTTGCCATTTGTGTGTGCTTCATATGAATTTCTGGCAGCCGAGAACGATATCCACACCCAGCTGGGCACACAGCGTTGTTTTAACGTCCAAATAACGTTATTTGGACGTTATGAATATCACATGGACATTGCTTTGACGTTGTGTGCCGGCATGGAGAGTAGATTCATACAGCTTGAAAAGAAAAAGTAATTATTTCAAACAAGGTCATTATTGAAAATATCTATAAAACAGCATTTAACATAACTTGTGAGAAACCTGGCTATGAACTGGCTTTCATAAGGTCTTGTTCGTCACAGAAAAGCCCCGTGCCAATAAAGCAAAATTAAAATTTTTAGTTGCATGTCAGTCCGGATGGGGGCAAAATGGTCAGATTTTTCCATCTTCCAAATAGTCTCTCTCTCTTTCTCTAAGGGTCAAAATAATCGGAACATTTTAAAGTAGTAGAAGGGTCGTAATAACTCTAGGCATGGCAACCTTCTTAATTAATTTGTAACAATCGTACACTTGGTGTTTTTATCTTTTCTGCTTGCACACAACGTTATTTTAACATTCATCTAACGTTATGTGGACGTTGTGAACATTAGATAAGCGTTGAAAGAACGTTGTGTGTCAGCTGTGAAACGTCCAAAGCACCAAGGATTGTGTTTGAACAAAATTTATGATAAAGTTTAGAAGATGCTATCGTCTACACAAGATCACTAAAAAGGGAATAGTTTAGGAAGCGGGAAAAATTTGCAAAAAATAGTTTAGCCTGAAGTAAGCGGGCATGGTTTTCCAACGGTTCCGGTGGCTGGTCAGAAGACAACATGAGAGTGACTGTATTCAATTCATTGTATTAATAAATCGTTTTCATTTCTTAGAGCCGGGGATTGGCAGTTAGGCAAAATGATCCACTGTTATTGTTAAAATGTGACGTTGGACACAACAGTATTTTTATTTAAACAGTATCTTTCATTGTCATCATATAATTACCATCAAAACATCCTTCTTCCCTTGAAGTCGCTCAGTCTCACTGGGGTCTGTAACTAGGGATCTGGGATCAAGTGACCTGAGCGGTCCGCTTGTGATCCGCATCGCCGAAACTGTTCGTGAGGCTCTCATAGTATGTTAAGGGCGAGACTGTAAGGGTGGACTTGGCAAATACACTGTAAGGGTGGAAATAAAAAAAATCCAGGAAGAATGAAAATTTTAAACGGTAATTCCAGGTTGGGTGTGGTCGGGTATAAAAAAAAAAGGCTTAGGAATGAGTTATTATCAGTAAAAGTCAGAGTTGGAGCTCGAAACAAGCCCTTGTTCTCCAATTTTGCCTTTTTGTAAAATATAAAATTAATGGGAGTTAGAAACAAAAGTTTGGCATGAATCTGGCATGACGGAACTTTGTTATAGTGGGTTCAAATCCCATGAGCAGCGGTATTTCGGAAACTTCTCAAAACACACTCATGACTCAGGAAATATCTTCATGACTGGCAAACTCTACCGGCTGTAAACCTTTTTCAGCAAAAGGCCCGTTCGCGAATTTTCTTCATCTTTGGGCTTATTTCTTATGTTATATATATAGTGAAGATATGTAATATCTGTCATTTTAGAAAGGAATAGTATTGATATATAAACAACTCAAACTGATGAAAAGCGAAAAAAGTGAAGAATTTTTTTTAATGATGTATATTTAAGATTTTTTTGGTATTTTTAATTTTCTAATTTTTACATCATTCCGAAACAGAGGGTAATTTAGCAAAAAGTCAAAGGGAATTTAAATAGTAGTATGTGAAAGAAAAACCTAATCCAGATGAAGACAGAAGAAAAGTAATAGGGGGGGGGGGTTTGTAGGGGTTCGAAATACCGTTTTCCCGTCAAAGTTTTTGCTGAATCCTGGAATCCCGAAAATTGAAAAAATAATAACACCGTCGCACCGGCTTGTACAGGGCAAAAAGTGTACCTAAATACCGTCACCGTCTGATTTTAAAATCCCATTTTCCCGTCTCTTTTTTCGTCAAATCCCGTAATACCGTACTAAAAAAGGGCCAATCCCGTCACACCGTAAAAGTACAACCCCCCCCCTAATAGTGGAGAAACAATGAATTGCAAAAATTTTCTTGATAAACACACCTCCGCACACAATCATTCACACAAGTTCATCAAAATACAAAAACAAACACAAAACACACAAACACAAAACACAACCCGAAGTCCCAAATTTGTGACTGGCATAGTGACTTTCCACGTGTTTAAGGTCCCACACTCAGTCGCCTTCATAAAACATAACAGAAAAAGGAGCCGCCCAGCAGCTTCCAAACAAATAACAGACAACAAACAGACACTACAACAAAATGCAGTACACCCTCCCTACAACAGGGTAAAAAGACACACCGTGTAACAACTATCCCACATACACTACAGGTGACAAACATTTGAAGCAAACAACAACTCACACAAAAATAGAAAAAATCACACAAAAACCGAAAAAAAAACGCAACAAACTATCTAACACAGAATCAGAAGTTGGACGAGATAGTGATTTGTCATACTCATAGTCTAAGAAGGTCAGAATCACATTTCGGCGCCACAGAACCACAAAATTTTTTGTCATCTTTTGGTGCGTTTGATTGTAGGAATTGAGAAATTCGTCACCCGCTCATAACGTTCGTCACTTTCCCCGACATCTTTTTCCCGATAAAACACACGGTGTATGTTACTTGTGTTACTTGTGTAGTTGTTTGAGCATCCTGCTTCAGGTAAGGTTCTTGGTGAACCACCCCTCTGTGTGATCAATCTGTCGAGAGAAAGAGAATCTCAGCAGATATTTTTCATGTCAATTATTGAATTTGAATTAGCTCTCCTGCACCCAGTATATCCATGGATCTGGGGTTCATCTGGGATAGACTTAAGGTGTGTGTCCAGTGCTCTTTGCAATTTATCGATAGAAATGTTTTTGAGGTTTCTGATGCTCTTTGGCATAGCATTAAAAAGTTTTGCACCTTGCACTGCAAGTGTGCTGTCTCTAAATTTTGATGTTTGGTTCTTTGGAATTGACAGTGTACACATCCGGCCCAGCCGGGGGTTTTCAGTGGTTTTGATACCATTTACAGTAGGTACAATCTTTTCCATCACCTTCCAGACATACATTATTCTGTAGCGTTCTCTTCGCCTTTGAAGTGAGTAAATTTTTGTCTGTTTTAGACACTCCCAATAATTGTTTGGGGTGCCTATTATCTTTCGTAAGAAGGACTTTTGAATATCTTCAAGTCTCTGAATGAGACCAACTGCATTTGGGCTCCACAAAACGGAGCAATATTCTAATATTGGTATCACCAATGATTTATATAGTACGATCATACAATTTAAAGATCGTGAAGAAAAAGTTCTCAGGATCCAAGATGTTAAGTTTTTAGCCTTTTCGATTACTGCAGTAATTTGCTTCTGAAATGTGCAATTACTGTCCATCAGGATTCCAAGGTCTTTCACAACATCTTTGTTTTCAATCTCAACACCAGACGGTGATGTATAGCTTGTTTGAGTCTTGATCTCATGGTTCTTTCCATAGCGCAAGAGTTCAAATTTTATATCATTCAGCTTCATATTGTTGTCATCCGTCCATTTATATATTCTCTCAAGATCATTTTGAAGTAGGACAGCATCTTCTAGAGTTTTGACTTCCTTTGTGGCGCGAGTGTCATCAGCGAAGGATTTGAGAAAGCTGTGCACCACTTCCTTGTCAATATCCCCAATCAATATGAAGAAAATCAAAGGTCCCAAAACACTACCTTGAGGGACTCCTGAAATGACCTGTTGTGATTCAGAAGTGACACCATTCACTAGCACTGATTGTTTTCTCTCTGTTAGGAAGGACTTTAGCCACTGTAATAATTTTCCATCTATTCCTAGTTTCTTTATTTTTCGTAGGACAATTGAATGGTCTACTTTGTCAAAAGCCTTTGAAAAATCTAGGTACACAACATCCGCATTAGCATCTTCGTCCAATATATTTAGTATCAGGTCATATTGTTCCAAAAGCTGACTCAAACATGAACGCCCGCTTCTGAATCCATGTTGATTGGGATTGAACAGATTATTTTCATCCATGTGCTTTACAATATGTGCTCTGAGTACTTTTTCAAATATCTTGATGACATGGGATGTTAGGGCTACTGGTCTATAATTTGATGCCAGTGATCTGCTACCTCCTTTGTAGATTGGTGTGATTGTGCATCTTTTAAGTTCGTCTGGGACAATCCCTTTGTCCAAACTTTGTCTCCATTAAATCATCTTCTGTAACTTGTAGATCTGGAATGATATCTAAGTTGACTTCATCATTTTCACTCTGCATTATATCGAATGGTTTTGGTGCACTGAAGACGGAAACATATTGTCTTGACAGAATTTCAGCCATTTCTTTGCTTCGTTGCGTCAATTCACCATTTGTGTTCAGCAGAGGGCCAATTTTCGTTTTTATCTTTGCTTTCTTTCTCGCATAAGCAAAGAAATATTTTGAGTTTTTCTTTATGGAATTGATTGCTATATTTTCAACATAACACTTGGAATCCCTAAATGATTTTTGTAAGTCCTTTTCAATTGTCAAAAGTTCCTTTGTTATTTTACTCTTCTTTGATTGGGACGTGCATTTTAAAAATTGCTTTGTAATTTTTCTTCTTCTTTTCGTAAGAGAGCGGCGATATCTTTCAACTTTTGATTTCTTCCTGGTATCTTTGGTTGTTCTGACTGGTATTCGTCCTCTGCATACGTCCAAACATATTTGATTGATACTTTCAAGAATTTCTTGTGGATCATCACTGTTAAGTTTTACATCCCAGTAAATTTGATTCAAATCTTCTTTTATCTTATTCCAATCAATTTCATCTGAGAAGAAATTCAAAGCGTTGAATTTGGAACGTGGTTCTGGTTTATCATCATCATTAGCAAAATTTTGAACTTTGAGCCTAGTTGATACCATAACAATACTGTGATGTGAAGTGCTTTGTAACACTGGTAAAATTGAGTAGTCATGTATAAGATCTTCATTATTTGTGAAGACAAGGTCTAGGGTGTTCCCATCTTTGTGTGTGGGTTGATTGACATATTGGGACATGAACAATCGATTTAGATCATTCAGCATTGGTCTTTCTTCCATAGAGCATCCAGTTTTGGGTAGTCCATCAGGCCATGTTGACTTTGGAATATTGAAATCGCCACCAAAAATTATGTTTGGGACAGGTTCTAAGGCGGAAAGGGCTTGTTTCGCACCTTTGAGCGGTGTAAGAAGGTCTTTAGCTGTTGATGGATTTCCATTACTCTTGTCGTCAGGCTGTCTATATATTACAAGCATAGCCAAGTTTTCAGTCTTTGAGTAAACACAAAGGAGTTGTACACTTGGTGATTTATGGGAGTAGATTATTTCACATGAAGCAGCTATATCATCTCTTATGTAGAAGCAGACTCCTCCAGTTGCTCTCCCTCTTGATTTTTTCTTGCGTGATGAATCACATTTGAACAAAGTATAACCTTCTACTTTTAGTTCTGCATCTTTATGGTTGTTGAACCATGTTTCTGATAGGCCAACAAACAGTAAACTTTTATGACATATGTTATTTTCGATAAAAGGAACTTTGCTTGGTACAGTTTGCGGACACAGTCCTTGTACATTAAAAAAAGCAAAGTTGTTGATTATTGGAACTGAATTGGATTGAAGTTTGCTTGGTGAGGAATTTGCCTGATAATCGGTATAGTTGGCATAGGAAACTGGGGTATTTGAGAGGTTTGCGTCTGCTGAAGGTGATGAAGATGATTCTCGATCGAGGTGATCTTTTTGTCCAGTGTCTCCATGATTTCCTCCTTCATCAGACGGACAATCTCTAAAAAATGATCTGGTTCAGAGGATTTGATCTCATCATCTTTTTCTGCCAATAGCTTGCTGTTGTTGTGAGTTACTGTGTTTTTAACCATAATGGGTTCTCTTCTGGTTCCCTTCACATGAACAAAACGGCAGGATGTTGCGAAACATTCTCCTTTTCGTATTGAGTCGAAGCACATTTTGGGATGGAAATCTTTACATTTTTTTCCAAGATTGCATCCTCTTTGTTTATTTGTGCCATGTTGAGTAAATTTTCGGCACATTTTTAGGTGCGCAAATTTGCATTCTTTTCCTTTGAATCCATACTTGCAATTGCCATTCTTGTAGAAACGACAAGTTCTATTACTGCTTCCAAAATCATCTTGTTAATTCTGGTTTTTTGTTTCTCTTGTATTAATCTCTTTATCCTTAGCATCTTGAGTTGACAGCAGGACAACATCTTCAGTGTCTGTCTCTAATAATTCTGTTGGTCTGTCTTGACTTGGGATAGATGGTGCAGCATCTTTAGTGACTTTTTTATTTTTCCTTTTATTGTCACCGTCACTGTCACTTGGGATTGTGTTAGGTTGACAAGCATGACAAATGTAGAACATACCAGGTAGATTTAGAGGGTTATATAAGCTTTTGAAGAGTTCAGCGTCGGTGTCCTCAACAATATCGGTGTTGTTTGTGGGAATCGTAGCAAGATTTAACCAACATGGTTTGTGTACACCTTGACCACAAATGGCATATTCAAGGATCGGGAGCTCCATAAGACCAATTTTATATCTTCTGTTGCAGATGGAGCAATTATCCGGTAAGAGGTTTTGTATCTTGCAGATGATCAGATGAGAAAATGATCTTTTGGTTTTTTCATTATATTTTGGCACTTTCAAGAAGTTTGCAGTTTCTTTCAGGGTGTCAAGTTTTTCTTTGTACATGTCATTTTCAATATCTAGTACACTTTTGCCATATTGATACTTCCGCAAACAGAATTTTACATAATTCAAGGAGGCATAAAAGCAAAGTTCTGCTATTAGATCCTCAGTTTCCAATTCTTTGGTACATTTTTGGGACTGATCACCCTCAGGGGAATTATCACTTTGATCCATGATAAATGGAGTGCAGGAGAGTATAAAAGCAAAAGTAATTGAGAAATGTACTTCCTTTATTGTATTACAATGAAGAATCTTGTCACATTTGTAAATAGTATTAGTCACTTAGCTGAATGGCTGCACTGTGGGATGAGTGCAGCCTGATGTTGAAGCGTCAGAGTTTATTCGATGAGGTGGTCTTCAGACTTTACATACAAACAAGCCAAGGCAGGCAGGATTGATTGTTGTTGATATCCACCAGTTGTAGCTCGCCAAACATTTGATTTTGACTTTTGCTTCTGTAATTTTTCCTTTTAGTTTTTATTTTTCACTGAAAAATACTGGACTCTCCCACGTGTTTCCACACAGGTTCAGCCTTATTCACTAATTCTTAATGGAGTGAATTTTTTTATCTGTGACAACCCTTCAGACTACCCTGATTATCAGAGGTCAAGTTTTCAAAGAGAAAATATTAACCTCTGAGGACGAGGTTGGGTTTTCTAATCGGAAGGCGCTGCATTGCAAAACGTTCGAAAGTTGTCAATCGAATTTATTCGCGCTGTGATACTCACGGTACCTTCAGACCTGTCCGTATATTTTCCGGTTTTTCCAAAAAAAGGTAGGCCAGTTTCCGTAGTTTGTTTATGTTTCGTGATTTCTCTTTTTCCTTCCAGCGTGGGCACTGACCTTTATATACCCTTATATAAAGGTCAGTGAGCGTGGGCTGTTTTCAAAACAAAGATGGCGGTGCAAGTTGCTACGGTTTCAAATGTTTGTTTTACTTTTTTCCTTTTATTTTGTTTTGATTTTCATATTATTTTTCTACTTTCGATCATGAACAGCTTATCCATTATTAATCTTCGAATTGAAAAATCAATCCTATTCATTATTTTTCCGTTAGAATAACCTCCCGAATGTACAACACCAGACACAGCTTTTAATTTACTGTTTACTGGCATGGCGGCATAATAAAGTTTCTACAAAAAATATTTATAGCTAATTCTTTTAATGTTTTTACTATCGGAAGTAATTTTATAATGAGAAGTGGAATGATAAGCTAATGGATATGGTTGATAGCAAGGGAGAATACATGGCTGTTTCATATCATTCTGTCATTGATCATGGCGGCCGGTGTTATGTTGCAAAAAAGCAGGGCAGGGCCAGGCCCAGGGGCAGGGGGTAGCAATGGACTTTTCCAAAAAAAATTGTTGTACAGTACAGGCCAGATGGTACCAATTGAACATTTGATTGTGATCCAAGTAATCGATAATAGTCATCTGACCACCTATCCATTTTATTAGTGATCGAATACCGTGAGTTGTCCTAAACCCGGACAGCGCTGCCTAAATCCGACCCCCCAAATAACAATGGGGATCCAAACTATAAAGTATACTTATAAACAGTTAGCCACACTAGCGTCCCGCCAAAATACGTATCAAAGATTAATGCTGCGAAAGCGCTATATCGTTTACTTGACTCTCAAGCAAAAAAATTTGCTGCAAAACTTCTAAAGGGATTCATGAAAAAATAACCCGGCGCTTTTTAATGAAATTAACATTTTCAAAAACTTTGAGAAATTGCCTAAAATTTGTGCCATAGATGAAAAAATTTGAGCCAAGCCAACCTTGAAAACTAATTTGAAGATCAACTTCCCAAGAAAAAGATCAACGGGGGAGGCGGAACCCACCTAGACCCGCGCACTGCCGGATAGGCTATTTCCCAGAAATTTTGCCGGACCTCAAACAATGACCGATTTACATGTCCGTAATTGTTTTACTTTAGCGTATAAACAAGGCCTTAAAAATCGAAGCGCTGTCTCGGGAATTGAATGACAAATTTTAGTTGGTTGATTTTGGCTGCTGCATGTTTTATTTTGTTTCCAACTTTTAGTTTTAATTATTATTGTCTTGCGAACTTGATTCAGGTAACTCCCATCCTTGTTGTTGAAATGTATCCTGTAGATGACTGATGTTGTTTTTTCTGAAAGCTAGATTTCCTAGTGTGACTAACTGATAAACATCAATATATATATAGTCAAGAAGTATAAAACCTTCAACTACTTAAAATGGAAACAATAAAGACATAACTCACAAAACAAAAAGACAATATAAATACAACAAAAATCTAGAATGAACATTCACAGAAAATCAATCAGGTTGGAATTGAAAAGGAAAAAATTATGACATAGACATCCATCAATTAGTTAAAAAAATATTTCAAGAAAACACATTATCTGTTCCTCAGTTTTCGACCTACACAGGATTTCGGCCATTTGTGAAAATATCCTCCTATATGATGGAAATAGGGTTGTGTAGGTAGGCCAAGCAGTGTTAGCTAGACACCACCACAGATAAAAAGACGTAAAAAGATGTGTTTAGTGAAAGTATGAAATATATATATAGTGAAGATATGTAATATCTGTCATTTTAGAAAAAGAAAAGTATTGATATATAAATAACTCAAACTGATAAAAACGAAAAAAGTTAAGAATATTTTTTGAATATTCTTTGAATTATATAGTCAAAGAAGTATTGAACCTTCAACTATTCAAAAAATGTAACAAACAAAAAGAGACAAAACAATACCAACAAGAGGACACAACAACACAACATGCTCAGGATGAATATTCATAAAATGGAAACCAGGTATGTGATATCAAATGATGACAAAAGATCTAAACTATTTGTACATAATTCTGATGGAGCAGAAAAACAGAAATGGGACAATGGTGTATTCTTCGGAAGTATCTCAAAAGCAAAAATGCACATCATGATCTAAATCGACCAAGAGGAAAGAAGCAACTCAATGTGAGAAAAAGTAAAATTAAACACAAATAAAAGTGACTCAATATGAATCAATTAAATATATTCAAAGAAAACACAAACTCTGTTCTTCAGTTTTCAACCTACATAGGATTTCGGCCATTTTCGAAAATATCCTCCCAAATGATATAAACAGGGTAATGTAGGTAGGCCTAGCAATGTTGATCAGGCATCACCACAGATGAGGTCGTAAAAATAAATGTGTTTCTTTGAATTATTAAAACGCGCGCAAAAGTATAAAAACAAACTCAAACATAAAACCTACGGACCTGCCGAAGATACCAAAAACTAGCTAGAGAAGTACTACCCACTGGACAAAGTTGCCACATCTTTGACCCGTTCTGCCACTAACGTTGCAGATAATACATTCGAAGGTAAAGAAAAAACACTTGAAATAGACTGCCACCATCTATGACAAGGGAGAAGAAGATTGAAAGGATGGAAAAAAGCATGAGAATTTTTGAAAAGTTGGGTGATAGCCCGGTTCGATGCCTCGTATCCCCGTGGCCGCTCACCGCAAAAGCTGGTGAACGACTGCATTTAAACTGAGTTGAAACCTTGACTAAGATTGAGTTTGCCAACTGTAGCGCCTTGGGCACGCATTCTTTGAATAAATATGTGAGATTTGTCTCTCAAGTCTTCAAATAAAAGAGTGGATCGAGCTATTCTCAAAAACTCACCAACAAACGAAGAATAAAAAATGGATTCTGGCATATTACTGTCAATGTGAGGCATACGAACAATAGAAAAAGGGAAGGCATCACGTTTGTCAAACAACTATATATCAAATATATATCAGATATATATAAAATTAATAACCGCACTGTCATCATTGTGACATTGACAATAAAACAAACAATTTTCAGTCAAGAGGCTTGTACAGTAATCATTCCAACAACTTTCAATCTGTCAATCATTTTCTCAAGCGAAGAGTACGCGAAGCGATTCTAGCTTTAGGATAGTGCCGCAGATCATCAGTGGATAGTATTCAATTATCATTATACCTTTATTTTCTTTCCTAGAACTTTTGCAAAAAAAAGGAAAAATAGAAAAGTTGTATTTTTTACTGCTCTATTCATATACTGAATTTGAAAGATTTTCTATGTGGCGGAATAATATCGCGGAATTTAATTTCGCGAATCAGAGTTTCAAAATGGCAAATTTCGCGGAATTTAATTTCGCGAATGAGCCGATTTTAAAAGTTTCACGGAATTTAATTTCGCGATTGAGAAGAATTTATCAACTTAGATTAACTTTGAAGCATCATGGAGGTGTTAATATTTGTTTATATTTGATAAAAAATACACGTTATAATGCTTAAAAATCAATCGTGTCCATCTTTTTTGGTAATACCTGGTCAAAAACAACAAAATAAAAGAAGAAGAAAAAAAACCAAATTTCGCGGAATTTAATTTCGCGATTTAACAATGTTGGTGTGTTTCGCGGAATTTAATTTCGCGAATTAGACCCAAATTTGCGAAATTGAATTCCGCGAAAATTTCTTCCGCGAAAATTTCTTCTCGCGAAAATTTCTTCCCTTAAGGTATACTGAATAACTGCTATGAGAAATTCTATGTGTATGTTTACAAACATTCCCTCTCCAAGTTGAACAATAAACTATTGCAAGAACTCTCAAAACACAATATCTAACAAGATGGCTATAATTTCAAGATGTCAATTTAATGTGATCAAAAAAGTGCGAGTTGTAAAAATAATTGTAAACCTCTATTATTTTGAATCTGTTGCTCTTGTGTTTAAATTAAAACGTTAATTTAAACATAATAAAAGATTATGTTTTGTATAAGAAGCAATTATTGTTATTTGGTTCAATTGGTTCAGTGTATCAAATCTCTCAGTTTAGTTGACACTTTGGTATCTTCATTGCGTCACAGCTGAAGGTTTGTTTTTATTACGGCATTTTCTACGACCATTTTTGATTTGTTCAATCATTTCGATTATTTTTCGATTACCTTCGATTATATTGAATACCTTCGATTATATTGAATACCTTCGATTGTGTCAAATATCTTCAATTGTGTCAAATATCTTCAATTCTATCAAATATATTTCCTGTAGCAGCGCGTCAAATTAATCTGAAATAAGTTTCTCTCGCCCAATTTAAAACAGACAATTCAAGCGCGCAAAAACCACTTTCATTTTCTCCTGCTTCTACCAATCAGAATGCGCAATATGAGTTTATACTTGAGGAAACCCAGGGCAAAGGCACACAAAATGGCAGGGAAATAAGGGGTTAATCTTATGACTGGCACTTCTTTTTATGCTTTGGTTTTAGGTCAATGTTTAATTTGTTTTTCTTTAAGATATATGTTAGTAAAACACCGTTTAGCATTAAAGTATATGACTAAAATTATTAATGTTTGTAAGGTCTTTTTATAGTCCAACAATCATCATTAAGGCTGGACTTAAAAAATTGTTGGTTTGCCGTCACCCGACCGACCCTACCTCGAAACCTGCCGACCCCAAAAATTTTATTGACATTTTAAAGAAGATTTTTTTTCCTTCAAAAACTTCAAACAATAAAAAATCAAAACTCGTATCTTGTTTGTCTCAAGCATAAGAATCTTAAATTCCCTGCTAGCACTACTGTTTTTTATTCAAAATTACCTAAATGTAAACAAACTGTTAACCCTTTTATGGACAAAAATTTCATAAATCGCCAAAATAAAAATAAATTCCGACCGACCGACCCACCTCCAAAATCTAGGGTCGGGTGACAGCAAACCAACAATTTTTTAAGCCCAGCCTTATTCAAATTCTTTCTCTTCTCTGTTTAACTCTTTTGAAACCAACGTTTAGACAGTATATAGCCCTAAAACTACTCTTCATATAAATTTTTTTAAGGAAAACACATATTTGAACTTTGTACTCAATGCTTTACACAAGCACTTCAGCTAAAGTCCCGCTAAAGCAGGACAAAAATCAGTGTGTTTGCTTTGCGTACTCTTTGCTTCACAAAATGATTGACAGATTAAAAGTTTTTTTACCTATGAGGGGGTTCACACGTGTTCTACGGCGGTAACTTTTTCAACTTGGCTCAATATCCTCAAACTGTGCAAAATGAAAAAATTTTTTGCTCTTGACAAATTTTTACATTTCAATATATTTATTGAATATGGTTTAATTTCATTAAAAGAATATTTTATAGTCGGGGACAGTTAAAATTAAGGGGTAAATATGGGGCATCCCTAAAAATGGTGTTATTTTTATGAATTTGGATTCAGATGGAGAGGATTTTGAAGATAGTCCTTCTAGCTATTACTCGTTATCAAAGAGGACGTCACTAAAGAAACAAAACTAGTGTCATACTCAGACATTTCTAAAGATGAATTGAAGAAACAAGGGTTGACCATCAAGAACTGTCTTAAAGAAGAGAAGGTTTTTACAGAACCAAGTATAAAGATATTTTCTATTGTTCTTGCTTGATTGCCGCTAAGGATAAGTTCCGTAAGTATGAGGTTATCGAGACATAATGTGACGACTTTGCGCGAAATTCAACATTGCGCTAGACTATTAATTTCAAAACTGATTGTATCAACTTTTTTATCAATATTTCAGAAGAAGGTAATTGTATCGGTTCGATTTGAATGGAATAATCTAACACACAAGAACACATATAGGCGTTGTGATTAGTGGTCCTTGACCTTTTTTGTCGCACATGCAAATGAGGTTCAATTTCTACTTGCAGTGGTTCACTTGGCAAGTACTTCGCCTGACCTGGGTCAACCCAAGCCATTTGAGGGGAATTGAGTAGTCAGTCCAAGGTCAATTGACTTCATGGGCTTCATGGAGTGGTTGCCCTTTCCAAGGAGGGAAAGTAGAGGGGGAGAGTTGAAGATTGTACCAAGATTCATAAATTAAAAGATTTGTAAATTATTAAATCAGTGACTATTTACTATTTCAATATTCCAGCATTGCAAAGGGTGCACTTTCAGTGCAAGTAAAAATAAAAAAAAAATAAAAATGGTACTTTTATTACGAAATTGATCCAACCAAATCGCCATGGCTGAAGCTGTCAAAGTAATTGTAAGATGTCGCCCTCTCAATACACGAGAAAAGAACTTAAAATGTCAAACCATTGTCCAAATGGATTCTTCCATTGGTCAATGTCGACTATTGAAACCTGGTGAAAAGGACTCAGCCACACCTAAAGCATTTACTTTTGATGGTGTGTTTTATACAGACAGTATCACTGAGAGTATTTATTCAGATATTTGTTTTCCCCTTGTTGAGGGATGTGTGGAAGGTTACAACGGAACTGTTTTCGCATATGGACAAACTGGGTGTGGAAAATCCTTTACAATGCAAGGTAAATAATGATTTCCCAGATTTTTTTCTCAATGCATTCAAATGTAACAATTCATTACCTTTCTTGAAAATCTCCCTAGTGAACAATGCTTCAAGTGTTAGTAATAATATGACATTGAGTACAATATGGGAACAATAGCCTGAGGTTTATTTACCAAAATTTTCAGAGAGAGTCATACGATTCGGGATTAATATATGTAAAGAAGTGACATCATAAAGGATTTATTATCAAAAGGATTAGATTTCTTTGTTATTTGCTACTTTTTGTATGTTGTTGTAGTGTAGTCAAAACAAAAGTTGAACAAAAGATGGCCGAAGATAGTAATCAAAGTACTGTCCACCATTACTTGGGTCTAGACACGTAAAATATTGGCTTTAAAGTCGAGTTCAGACGGTCGATGAGGTTTCTAATAATACTAATAATACTAAGGCAGGCTCTTTGCTTTGTTTTTGATGGGATGGCAAATGAAAAATTAACTAAGTAATAGCGAATTCTAAATTCTAGGCTGGCAAATTCTTAGTAAGCCAACACTGGTGTATTGATTGGGGTGAAAATACTTATAATTCTTTTCGTCACTTGGAACGGCGAAATTTGCCGTTCGCCGGGCCAAAATAAAACCCCTGTTAAAGTCAAGCTAAGACTTGCTAAGATCTCTATTCTTGCATTGAACAGTGGTATTGTCTGATGATAGATAATTGATATTTCTAATAATAATACAGATGAAATTTAAGAACATCTTGATGATATCATCTAGTATCTGCCATATTGTGGACATTTGACAATGTTTTTTTTCATCAATTTTTCTAGGTATTGAGGATCCACCAACACAACGAGGGATCATTCCACGAGCATTTGAACACATCTTTGAAAGCATTCAAGTTGCTGATAACACAAAATTCTTGGTTCATGCTTCTTACTTAGAAATATACAATGAAGAGATCAGAGATCTTCTGGTATGATTATAATACAAATTGAAATGATATATTATTTCTTTGGGTTCAAAGAATGTGTTTTTGTATATAAAAAGACTTCAAGGTTTCACAGACTTTAAAGCGTTGTATCAGTGCCGTAGGAAGCATTTGGATATTTTGGGGCTGTAAAATTTAGTGACACCGCGAGGGCCATGGTTTGGCTACGTTTCAATAGATTTTTCTCCACTTTGCCCGATTATGGCAGAAAGATCTCTCGAAACCTGTTTCTACGGAAAGGCCCCGTTTTTAGCCAGTAGTGGCAAATTTTATACAACTTTTGTCTAGTTTCAATTTGCCACTACTATCTTAAACCGGGGTATTTCCGTAGAAAACATTACGTCATGAATATCATGAATAAGGATGCCAATGCAACGACTTCAGCCATTTTGACAATTGTAAACTTGATCCCAGTCTCCTCACGTTTTAAAAGTTGATTGATAGAAGTATTCTTTTGTTTCATTAAAAAACAGTCCAAAGACAACAAGAAGAAGCTGGATATTAAAGAACATCCAGATCGAGGTGTTTATGTAAAAGATTTGAGTCTAGTTCCATGTCACAACTCTAAAGATATGGATAATGTCATGAACAAAGGGAGCTCAAATCGATCAGTTGGTGCAACTCTTATGAATGCAGACTCGTCGAGGTAATTAAGTTTAAAGTTCTATCCAGTTTTCAAAGACATTTTAACACGCACTAAGACAGTCCCCTCTTCAAGTTTAAAGCACGTTTAATAAAAATCAATGGGAGGGATGTAATTAATACTGAATCCATAACACATTCCTTTTCATTACTGTCAACAAAGTGTACTTTATTTCCACCATCTTCGAAGTGATGTTTAAGACTAGGGAATTGTAGGGGTTTTTCAATCCATACAAAGTTAAGGGAGGGTTTTTCATATTATATACAGAGAATCCATAGAACACATCTTTTTTATCTGCCAACAGATCGCATTCTATATTCACCATCTTCGTGCATACTATTAAAGACTGGAAAGTTAAGGGAGTGTTTTTCATATTTTACAGTGGATCCATAGAACACATCTTTTCGTTTCTACAATCAATAGATCTTGTTCTATATTCACCATCTTCGTGGAGACTATTAAAGACTGAAAAGTTATTAGAGGAGGGTTTTCATATTTTACAGTGGATCCATAGAACACATCTTTTCGTTTCTACAATCAATAGATCTTGTTCTATATTCACCATCTTCGTGGAGACTATTAAAGACTGAAAAATTATTAGAGGAGGGTTTTCATATTATACAGTGAATCCATAGAACAAATCTTTTCTTAACTGCCAACAGATCTCATTCTATCTTCACCATCTTCGTGGAAACATGTGAGACAGGAACTGATGGAGAGGAACACATTCGTGCTGGTAAACTAAACCTTGTGGATCTTGCTGGTAGCGAACGTCAAGCGAAAACAGGAGCTGAAGGTATGTAAAACTAATAACGATTCATAATCCTAGTTGTAGTTGTGCGAAATATTAACTATATTACTCTTTATATTTCTCAATACACGTGATTGATGTTAATGTACACGCCATACATTTAAACCTAGCTGCCACGACTAGTTAGGGAACTATTCAATTTTTTAAAATTATATATTTCCAATCATTAAAAATGTATTTATTTAAAGATTCTCATAGATTTTTAACTTCATGATAGGTATTTTTACATTTGATTCTAAAATGGAACCCAATCAATCTTAACAATGTTTTGGAAATTTTTTCATCATTTTTTTTAGGGAGTCGCCTGAAAGAAGCAACCAAGATCAATTTATCATTAAGCGCACTTGGAAATGTCATTTCTGCATTGGTGGACGGTAAATCGAAACACATCCCTTATCGTGACTCCAAACTCACTCGATTATTACAGGTCGGTTGACGTATTCTTTTCAGATTTCATTTTTATAAAAACTAGGTTACTCCTAATCTTCAGGATATTTGCGCCTCTTATTTTCTTTAGGTGTACCTATAAACCAAGAGTAACGGCTAAAAGCCTGGAACTGTCTAAAACCAGTGAAAATTTTGTTTAGTCTCGGCTGTTCTCAAGGTTTTTTTGCTTTTTCATTTTGCTTTGTCATCAGAAGTATCAAGCCCTTATATCTTAAATAAAACACTAGATGTGGCTGAAGCAAAATGAAAATCCATCTTATTAATTAGACGCCACTTCGGTGCTCTCGCCTCATCGTTTCCTGCCATCTCAGTTCTTTGTTCTGATTTAAAGAAATGGTCTACTCAGCAAAGACGGCGCATTATTTTGCTTCACCTGCCGTGTCATGACTGAGTAGCTGTATGTAGTGTTTTACACAAGATATCTGTGGTATCAAGTTGAAAACAATAAACGTTCATTCCCTTTATCTCACTTAGGATTCACTGGGTGGTAACACCAAGACATTGATGGTGGCCTGCATCAGTCCTGCAGACAACAACTATGATGAGACACTTAGTACGCTGCGTTACGCCAATCGTGCCAAGAACATCAAGAACAAACCCAAGATCAATGAAGATCCTAAAGATGCATTGTTAAGACAATACCAGGATGAAATTACGGTTCTCAAACAAATGCTGATGGGGGAAATACCCATGAGTCCGGAAATGCTTTGTAAGGAGGGCTTTTTATTATTAAAGGCGTTTATTATTAAGTTTGCGTTCCACGCTGATACAGGACGTTATTTAAACCAGCATGGTATCCCAGCATCCGAGATTCAGAAAAAGCCTTAAAAATGGTTTTCGTAGGGCACCCCTTAGATCAGGGCAAATTTTTGATAATAGGGTGTAGAATTGACAAAAAGAATTTGCCCTTCGAATCTCCTGCAGTTTTCGAGTGAATCGATTTTTAGTTAATCGATAGATAGAACTTATCAAGGGTCTTTACTAACGGTTTTTTTTGAAGTCTGAAGTCGAACATCTGAGGCTACCAACGGATTCAGCGTGAAAAGTAGATAAAGAAAATGGGGTTATTTGTTAAGTTTCTACCACCTGGTGCCGAGAAATGGCATTTTTAAGGCGAAAAGTCGACGTTTTTGGTGTTTTCCGATGACGTCAGCATTTTTCTGGGAGCATTTTCAGAAGAAATCATTCACACAGCTGGATAGCCCTGAATTAGTAGTGTCCGAAAATATAGTTTGTTAACTTTCGATGTTCGGATCTTGAGATTTTTCATTTTTAAGGTAGGTAGATATGCTGAAAAACTGCTGACTCAGCAAAAAATATCGATAGTTTTCAATATTTTTAAAACCAAAAGCCTTTATAAATCTATAATGTAGACGATACAACAAAGTTGAGCTTGTAACACTAGTAAGGTTAGTTTATACTGAGAGCTCGCTCAATGATGATTCTCTGACCATAGAGTTTAAAGCTCCAAAAGCAGGCTAGAGAGGAAACTCTTGGGTGGGAAATTAAGCCATTTATTAAGCCTCTTTACACAAATGCCGGATTGGAAGTAAAATCTTTCACCGGGTTTCGGAAAATGTACCGTGTGAAGGAAGCTTCACTTTTTCTTGCTTGAGAATTGAAAAAGGTTGAAAATCCCTCTCTAACCCCTCGGCTTTAAACTCGATGTTTCAGACTGACCGTCTTGGTAGTAGCTCCTACATATATTACATTTGGCAAAGCATTTGTTAATGTCTTCATATCTGATTCTCTTATTTCTATAGTAAAGCTCGGTTTGAGTGGAGCCCAGGCTCAGGCTCTCAGTCCAACGAAATCAGTAGGCGCTGTGGAGCCGGAGGAACCAACACCACAAAGTACAGAGGCTAGTGAAAAAGAAGCAGAGCGGATCAAGGCTGAGTATGAAGAAAAGTTGGTGCAAATGCAGAAGAAATTCGAAGAAGAACAAGGCAACAAGAAACGATTAGGTTTGTTTAGTCGCTCGGTATTTTTCACCTACTATACGTGCGGCCTCTAAGGGTATATTTTCCAAGCTTTTCAAATGTGTCGAAATCAACAAAGATGAGAAAAATTGCGCTCTAAGGGTGTAAAATGTCCAAAATCTGACCATATCTTGCCTGAAAATGGTAAAAAATATCAAGAATATGCACCATAATGGTCAATTTTCCGCTCAAATTTGATCAAATTTGGCAGAGTTTTCTCGGGTATTTTTCATCTCATGCTTTCGACAGAAACATAGAATACCTTTTCTTTCCTAATTAGAAAGCATCTTTTTAAAGCACTTTTTGGACCTACCCCGGTGGGATGGAGGTCCTATAAATTCACCTCTGTCCGTCCGTTCGTTACCATCTTTTCTCGAGATTGAATCATAGGAATCATTTGATTTTTGGTACAAAGGTGCAAAATGCTGGTGGCCAAAATGTAACGGAGTCCGATTTTCAAAAAACGGGTGAAAAATTGGATTGTTTTTTTGCATGAAAGTAGGGTACCATCATAGGTAAAAGATGGCTCAAGCAGATTTTTGCAAAAAAATTTATTTGGCTTAAAAAACGCATGTTTATCTATAAGAATCACTATTAATAAGCATACATCAATGTTCTTAGTCAAATTACTCAATTATTTTATGAGATAAATGTTTTTTTTTGCTCACGAGGGCTTACTTTTGAAGCATATGTGTGTTTAGACATGAAATTTTGGTTGCTTTTTTTTTATAGAAAAACTGGCCAAATTCGATATTTTTTTATAAGCACATTATCAATTACTTAGGTATTAGCTTTTCTCGAGATTGGCTCTTTGATTCTTTATGATTTTTTGCACAAAGATGCATAACTATAAACCCTCGAATGTGACGAAGCCCGATTTTCGAAAAAAAATGTTTTTGGCTAAATTTGGGCCAAAAAACGGCTAAAAAAAGGGTTTTTGGACTTTGTGAAATATTGGATCGTTGTTTTTTTGCATGAAAGTAGGTAAAAGATGGGTCAAGCAGATTTTTGTAAAAAAACTTTTCAGCTCAAAAAACGCATTTTTATCTATAAGAATCACTATTAATAAGCATACATCAATGTTCTTAGCCAAATTACTCAATTTTTTGATGAGATAGATGTCTTTTTATGCTCACGAAGTCTTGAATATGAAAGAGTATTTCAAGAGCATGAAATTTTGGTTTCTAAACGTTTTTTTTATAAAAAACAAACGACTAATTTTAATAAATCGTCACTATTTGTGTTCTGAATGATTGTTTAACGTTCATGCTCACGTAGATATCAATTATATATGTGTTACTCTAAGGTCCCGAATAGTAGGGGGGGTTTGAATAAAAGGGGGGGTCCGAAATTTTTGCAAAATATAATAAACGGGGGGGGTCTGAATAAACGGGGGGGGGGGGGTCTGAAAATATTTAGAAGTTTCCTTTTACCTACTTCTATGAATTTTCAAGGGGCAAATTAGTAGTAAGGGTAATAAAATGGAAATTAAACACAAAATAAAAACGATTTGTACTTTGCAAATTATTCTTAACACTTTAAACATTTTTTAACTCAACTAGAAGAAAATTTAACAAACTAATTATAGAAAAAGTCTTCAAAATATTACTGAACAACAAAAAATCGATCATTCTGCTTTCTGAACAATTTATACGATATCTCAAATAGAAAAGATAAGTAACAAGTATAGCTAGGTCAACAATGCTGTTGAAAACGGTGTGAGAGAGGAAGCTAAATTTATTTTGAGCATGTAAAAAAGACTTAGTTGATTAGTTGAACTCAAATATAAACCAATATCAACGAAAAATGAGAACAATGATACATTTTTCAAGCTAATGAGTGTATCTAAGTACCATCAAAATATTTTAAAAAATATAATTTACTCTACTTCTCCCAACTGCAATCATTTTAGGGTCATCAACCTTTTTGACAAAATCTTCGGAAAACACTTCAAACTTAATGTCATTCAGTTTATAAGCATCTCCTCTGCTGGTTGGCTCAAAATACTGCACCATGAAGGGGTCGGTCTGAATAACAATACCATACAATGAGTCTCTACCGTTACTAATTTCCCAATATTGGTTAAGGTCTGGAACTTCAACGGATAGTGGAACTTGTACTTCAAAATTTTCTTCGATCACTGGTTCAGCATTGGCGGGTGGAGGCGTATTGGCCGGGGCTTCTCCTGTGTCGATACGATCTTGTTCGGCGTTTGGTTAAATCAGCCGTATTGGTTCGACATGACTTGTTTCTTTCGTTTCAATGCGTTTTTTGATGCTACGCCTAGCTTTTTGATACGTGGCTTTGAATTGCGACAGATAAGGGATAAAAAGTTTAGATGTACTTGAATCAGTCATCATTTCGTTGAATTTCTCCAGAAACTCTGCATCTTTCTTAATGTCTGGATCGGAGGTGGAACTTGATAACCTGTCGTCTAGCTTTTTCTGGACTACTGGTGAATTTGTTCGGGCGTTTGATTCAGTGGTCTCGACGGTCTCAACGACTTCATCCGATACGGTTTCTTCATCTAACATTTCCTCTATTTCTTCAGCTTGCTCCTCCTCGCTTATCTTCTCACCTTCGCAATCCATCAGCTCGCTACCCTCCACATTAGCTTTCCTTTTAACACCCTTTGGTGGTATCAACTTCCGTATAACTTCTTTCAAACTTTTACTTGAATTCGAAGACATCAGCTCTTTCCGAAAGGCTACCATTTCTTCTCCAACAAGAGAAAACAGCTTATCTGAGACGAGATAATCTTCCGACCCATCAAGTAAATTTGTAACAAATAGTGATTTAAACTCTTTCTTGGTGTCATTCTGGAGTGACTCCCAAGCTTCCAAAAGCATGGACATCATTTCGTTCCGGGAAGGAGAAGGGATTTTGCTCGGATCTTTTTCAAGCTGCTCGAACATGAGTTTCATTTCTAAATCTCGGTAGAGAGTTTTTAAGTGATGATGACAGTCGGTATCGTTGATCTGTACATCACCGGTAATTCCACCACCAATAACAACAAGAACGTAGCCCTTTTTAAACAATGCTTGGCGAACTTCGGGCATTAAATGTACTGAATAATCGTCTAATACATATATTGCAAACCCTTGCTCAGTAAACATGTTGAACCGATTTGGTAACGAATCAATCATACCTAAAATTTGCTCGATACGGTAAGATCCTTTTGGAGCCCAGCGAAAATTCACACCTTCCGGAGGCGTCAAATGTGTCCGAGTTCCTTTCCCTTTGAACACAAATTCCGGCTTCAATTGAACCTTCGGGTCACTGCATAGTTGCGTGAAACATGTTACTCTCTCTCTCGAAAGCATGTAGTTTTCTTTCACAAAGACATCTTCCGACTTAAGAGAAAGTGTCTTTTGACTTGCACTCTCATTTCGGTGTAATGGCATTTGATCTCCATTAATTACGGGTGGGTCAATGCCGTAAGTGTCAATAAAATACTTCCTAACAGTCCAAATGTTTTTCAAATAATCTTTAATTCTAATTTTTCGATCTTCATACTTAATTGAAAATTTCTTGTTAGGTTTTCGCAGGCTAACATTGTACTCATCCATCCAACCTCGAATCCAATTCTTACCAAATTTCAATTGTTCATTCTCAGGGATAGGTTCAGGCTGTTGTTTTAACCATTCCTCGTAGACTTTTAAGCACTTCGAACGAAACATTTTAATCGGCAAACGTCCTTTAAGAGTCCCTCTTACGTTGACAAACCATTCAAACATTGCCTGTCTCACCTCAGGTGCTTTACATTTTCTTCCACCTCCCTCCTGTCGGAATTTCTTTTTGGAGGGCTCCTCGTTATCAAAACCTCCATTCAGTAATTTTTCGTGGCATCTTTTCGCCAATTTCAAAGCACTTGATAGGTTGGGGTCATTATGTTTAGCATCGGTAAGGTCGCTGTAGAACTCTCTTACTGCAGTCGCTAGAAATCCTTGCTTTGGTTTCTTCGGTACGTGTTTCTTTGTCCTATAATCATACGTTGTTTGTCCTCGTAAAGCTGCAACTTCTTCATCGTATTTCTTCTTATACTTTTCAACCGATTCTCCGAGTTCCTTCTTTTCATTCAAAGAAAACTTTTCTTTCGCTCGATACCTTTTATGCCATTGCAAAATATTTGTGTTATAAAGATCACGAGCTGTTGTTTACAAACAGCTTTTTCAACAACATTCAAAATTCGAATAGAAACATTCGAAAACAAAATTCGAACGTTCGAAATGGATTAAGCCTGATTTACACTTCAACTCAAAAACAAAAAACTAGAAAATTAATAAACGGGGGGGTTCTAATAAGAACGGGGGGGTCCGAAAAATTTTCGAAAATTAATAAGCGGGGGGGGGGACGTCTATTCGGGACCTTAGAGTAAATGCATAACCAGGTAGGTCCATAAAAGTATCACTTGTTGTCAATACATTAACTGCATGTAGAATATAGTTTTTTGCTTTCCCACTGTGCTTGTCAGTAAATTACAGTACTCTCTAATTCGATTTACAAAGGGGAATTGGATTTTCATCGAATAAGGGGAACGACATTGAACTCACTGGCGTCACTTCTTCATTTTAATTTCAGAGGAAGAGATCTCCAAGCTTCAACAAGAAAGAGACCTGAAGTTAGAAGCTGCTTCCAAATCATCGCAAGATATTCAACCCGTTGGCTATGTGCAACAGAGTGGAACAAGTGTCAACGTTGCTGGGGAATCTAACCATGATGATCTCAACGGAGAGGTGTCTTTCTTTTCCTTCCTTTTTTCTTCGCCCTTGAACATTTTAAACAATAAATATTGTTATTTCTAGAGAAACAAACATAAACTAAAAACAACTAAAAGACATTCAAAATGCAAAGCGATTAATTGTACAACGGCGAAGATCAGGAGGGAACAAGCATCCAGTATTACATACATGTCATCAGAGATATAATTCTTTAAACATAAAGAGCTGTTTCATAGAAAAGCTCTATATAATTAGTAGCGCACACCATCATAAAAAGTTAGTTCTTTAAACTTAAAAACACAAAATATAACCTTCTGCACAATTTCTGCAGATTTCACCGGAAATGTTACCACTGGATCGCACCAGAGGTGATGGTATGGAGTTCAACAACAACGACCGAGAAGAAGAAGAAATAGCGGAAGAACTAGAAGAAGATGAAGAAGATGAAGATGGAGAACGAAGCAACAGTAAAACACCTTCCTCGCAACCGCAACATAAAAGAAGACATAAAGTAATTAACCCTTTATAGATTAAAGTAAACTTTGAATATAATGAACTTTGCTATAATCTAGCAAGCTAGACGACTAATTCAGACATATTAGAAATAAAACAAAAAAGTAAATTTTAGTCGTCTAGAAACCTTTGTGCACTAACTCTAAACAAAAAAAAAGTGTCAATATCGCAATTAATTTTTTTTCCCGCTCAAAAAAAGTTCTTGAAAATAAAATGTGTGTGGATTTGTGTGTTAAAAATGTTTCATTTGAGTTGATTTTATTTTGAGAGTTTGTTGTTGCTTGATAAATTGTTTTTTCGCTACGCAAGTTTCTGCGTAGCTAGGCCCGGTATCTATAAGGCTTGAACACCGGATTCTTCCAGTCGTTTATACAAACTAAATCCCGTATCATTATTAGTATTGGTATTATTAGTATTACATGCATTATAAACGACTCCAGTCTAACTTTGCTAAAACACTTTCTATATAGCCGCAGCACAAAAGGCGGCACAAAATAATTTTTTAACCCAACAAACCCTTATAGATAAGCAAACTAAGCTTTCTTAACATGATATCCTACCGCAAAAGTATAAAGTATATTGAAAAGATTCTACAATCATGGTCGAAATATATTGAGATTTTAGTGTATTTTAACGTTTTTCAGAATTTAAAGTTCGGGCGAGAATTCCTAAATTCCTATGTTTTTGTTTTTAACATTATTTCCTTGATCAAGAAAATATTGGTTTTTCTTACAAGAAAAGTGTTAATATAATGTATATGCTGTGTGTATAAAATATATAAATAACTAACAACTCGAACAGATACGGGAAGAAGGACTCGTCGACAGGAATAAGGAAAACTAAATGACACTCGGAATCAGAATACTTTTCAGAATAATTTTAGCACTTCAACTTTCTTTCATTGAATATTGAATATTTCGATTTCGGAGGGGTTCTGTGGCTTCTAGGCTGTCTTCCAAGCCTTATTGGAGCAAATTTGAGTTTTTTAATCCTGAGATCGCAAGCTCCTATCTCAAGTCTCATGTTTAAATAAGCTCAGTTAAAATTCTACTTTCCAACTGTTGTTTAACGCGCTTAAAAATAATTTGTGGTGTTTAAGTTTTCGCAGGGAAATCCCCTTTGTCTCAAATATTTTGTCCATGATTGTAGATAACTAATTAATCAATAAACGTTAAGTAACAACCTTTAAGTAAACTAAACCTCGCTAAACATCTTCTTCGCACAACCTTAAAGCAAAAATTAGGTGCAGTTGACTTTCGCTAATTCGAACTCGAGCGGGGAATCTATTCGTATTATAGGAAGTATCTTAAGAAGGGTTCTCCTTGACGGGGACTAAAAACAAGTTCAAATATGGAAAGATTGGAATAATAGAAGTTCGAATAAGCGACTTTTTACTGTATGAAGTAATATACTTTGTCACCTAAGGTATTTTCATATTCTTTCTAAAAGCATTTGGTTTATTCCTTGAATCATATGGTAAGGTGTTATAGCCTCAAGTCTCGGTATATTGGCAAATTTTGAACGTACATACACGTGAATCGGGTTTTTGAAGGACCAGTGAAAAATGTTTTTACTGCTTCAAACAAATTCTTCTTTAAACATGATTACCGCTCATTTTGGGTAGTTTGGAGTTTAAAAAAATTAAAACCCACAAAATCTTTTGGGTAGTAATTTAAATCCATCTAATGATAACATTTTAAAGTATGTAGCTTTGACGCTAAACATGATTCGTAAATCTTACTTGCACGCAAATTTCGTAACGTTTTCAGGAGCTGAAGAAACAGGTGGAAATCAACTAAAAAAGCTAAATAATTTGGGTATCAAAAGAAACCAAGAAATGATTATAGGGCTTTGACTGTAACATTTCTTCCAATTTCTTTCTGTAGAAGAAGAAACAATCTGTGGAAAATGTCAATAATGGTACAACTGTTGCTCCTGTATCTAATGGCAACGTCGAAGATCTCGCTGCTAAACTACAAACTGAAGCCATGCAAAAACTTGATACACTCCAGGTAAAAAACCATATTTTTTTGTTCATTTGGTTTTAACACATTCGCTATCGAGCCTTTTTCAGAAATCAAAATTTTAACCTCTTTGAATTTTATTGGAAGTTTTGCTTCAAATGTCTTCAGATTGTATACCGATAGACACGCAATTTTACGTAATTTTACGTGTGCAGATTTATACGAACTTTGAATTTATCAGAAGCCCTTGAGTTTGTTTGGATATGCCAAAAATCATTAACATCAATATGAGGTGTACTCTAGATTCTTTTGTACCTGAAATGCCTAAACTAAAAAACCTCGTTAGCTCGGTCGTTACTTGACCTCGGACGATATTTCTCAGTAAAGCCCTCACTAACCGGCCATTATTATTGTATTATATTAAAGGATTTGTTTATAATTTTATAATTATCGTAAATTGATCTAATGTACCGACAACCCTCATTTCAACCCTACTTTGCAAAGCAAAGCAATTTTAGCTCCAATCCGTGATTCAGACTTTTCTTTTATTCTTATCTCCGAATAAAGGTTTCGAGATTAGATGGGGGTTGTCGGGATTAGATGAGGGTTGTCGGGATTAGATGGGGGTTGTCGGGATTAGATGGGGGTTGTCGGCATTAGATGAAGGTTGTCGACATTAGAAAAACTTACGATGCAGAATAATTTTCCCATTTTTTGTTACAGAAACAATTGGTTGGCGGTGAGAAAAAGAGCAACACTGAACTCAAGAAGAAACACAAGAAACGTAAAGAGTACGCTAGCGAACGCGAGAAACAGATGATGAGCGACATCAAGAAATGGGAGGGTGAGAAAATCATGATTAAAGTGTACGATAATTTGCAAGAAGAGATCAAATTGAAAGGTGAAGATGTCGCTCAGCTTGAGAAAGCATTGGATAACAGTAATATGGAAATACAGGATTTGCAAAGTGAATTTCAAGCTGAACGAACAGATTATTTGGACACTATACGTCGACTGGAGCGTGATATGGAACTACAGAGTTTGATTTTACAAAAAGTTCAACCGTTAATAAGACGTGATTGTAACTATTCTAATATCGATCGAATGAAAGTGTTATCTGAGTATGATGATGACTTGGGCCGATGGAAAGTCCCTGATGTCCAGGTCGAGAAAATTTCCTTACCTAAACCAGGTGCTGGACTTGATAATGGATTGAACCGCAGCAACAAATCACCAGAAAGTTCAGATTACACTTCCAGAGATGATGTTGACCGATATGGACAACATATTCGGAGCACACAAAACGAACACTATGCAAACCAATATTTTAAACCGAAACGTGCTGAGAAACTCTTGTCAGGGTCGCCGTCAAGCAGTTTGAACTTGAATCTGAACAATAATTCTAACATACCGTCATCAATGACGAAATTGCAGCCGTTAACGTCACCTTCAGCCACTTCGGTTCAGGACCCGATGGCGCTGCAACGCCGCCCACAAAAACTGGAAGCGCTACCAGCCTCTGCTTTTGAGAAAAAGAAAAAGAAGAAAAATAAAGAACAATATTGATTGATGCTTCGTGAATCAAGTTTTCGTTTTCTGTTGAGAATTGGAATACTGGTGGCTAAATATGTGTCAATATGAGGTTCGACTGACTGGTTGATTTTGATACAAATCCGTTAGTTTACGGCATGGGTTGGTTGGAAATGAAAGAATGGACAATATGCAGCGAGTCCATCATTATGATATCAATTTCACGGTTTGAAATTTCTCCGAATACTCCTGCTCTACCGTCGTTTATTTAGTACGGATATACCAGGGCGTCCATGGTTATTGTACACAGGTATTGTACTAGTGAGGGCGTCCATGTTTTGTCAGTTACGTAATTTCCGCCATTAGATAAGCGAACGTTCGAATCTGTAGAGCCGATTTCTGACGGTAGGACCAACAAAATAGGCCTCTCTCATATGATACTAGGGACACTTGATAGGTGAAATAAGGTCTAAATCGAATTTCGGACCAGTTAGAAGAACTACATATTAAGCTGAAATCTGGACATGATCAATTTAACCAGTGACACAGCCTTCTTGTTAAGAAAAACAACTTAGGGGCTACGTTTTTTTAATTTATTGATCTGTGATTGATAATAATTATTTTGTTATATATAAATATTGTTCTGTTGAATTAATCGAATGGGTTTTTTAAAATCGAAAGTAAATGTTATTATATAAATAATTTGAATTTGTAATATATTGAATACTGATATATGGTGTGCTTTTTAAAATATAGGTTTTACTTGTTTTTCACTTTAAAAACCATGAAAATGGGGATATGTTGGGTGTAAGAACAGTATTAAAAACCGTTTCAGAAAAATTGCTTCGAGAGCAATAATTACATCCTATGGGTACCAGTTAATACCCCTTAATAAAACCACACACCCCTTAAAACCTACAAACTTGCACTTTGGACTCCTAAAGACCAAATTTAATCTAATATTGTATAATTCATTTTTTACAACCTCTTATAATACCTGATTTCGAGAATTTCAAAGTGTCGTAAAATTCGAAGTTATTCAAAATTTCATGAAAGTCCTTTCATAAAATCAAGTTTTTCGGACCTAGAGATTACAGAATTGAATTTAAGGTCATAAGACCAATACTTTTTAAGTACCTATACTTATTGTAGGTATGGAAAAACAATTTTCTTCAAAGAAGAAATCGTAAGGTCTTCAAAGTTCTATTTTAAAGCTCATTTATGGTAGTGGCTATTAAAGTCTAAAAGTCTACCTTCTCAAAACATGGTCATATATTGCATACCAAAATGTCACAAATTTGATGGAGATTTAGAAAAACATTAGTACCATACGTCAAAAATTAAGTCAATTAAAGTTTTGACCCTTCAGAGCCGTTTTCAACAAAAAAAAAACAGGCACAATTGCATTAGGGACACGAAATCTCGAAAAATATATTGTTTTGAGAGTTGATTTTTAGCAAGTATTTGATCAATTGAATCACGGTTCAGCATCTGAATTGCATTTTTCAGCACCTGGTTTCTACAAAACATCACTGCTAGAGAAGAAAACAATAAACAGCGTACTTTCAACACAAAAAGTCTCACCCTCAAATTCACCATAAATTTTCAGATAGAGGGTTCCTCTATTTTGTGTAGGTTTTAAGGGGTATCCACTGTAGTGTTCCAATAAATTATCAATTTTAGAACAGTTTTCACGGAAAAGCGAGTTTTCCCCGTCTCGTTTGTTAGTTAGACAAGAGCTGTAGTTATGCTTTTAGGTCCAGAGAAACTTAGCTCGGCAAAATTAGCGAAATTTCATAGAAATAGCGGTAGTTACGTTTAATTGACTTTATACGATCCAGCTTTTACTTCCTAAAATTAATTAGGATTTTATGCAAAGCTATTTGTAAAACGCAAAGTGTGTGGAGAAGTAAGTCTATAACTCGCCCTGTAATTACTTATATCATTGCAAACCTATTTTTCTGCTTGCTTGTCAGTGTAATGTTCTAATGGGAAATAGGAAAGTGAACCCTGCTATAAACGATTCATTGACTACCGGGGATCTTCTATAATATAATCGATAGAATATGTATAAATTCAAGAACTGCATATCCAAAGTCTTTATTTTATTTTTGTGTCGTTACAGATAAAAAAGTATAAATAAGCGAAGTCAAAATAAACCGTTAATTGTTGGTGACTCATTTGTTGGTACTACTTGTCATCGAACTGTAAATGGTATATGTGGAATTATGTTGTTGTTTTTGGGAATGAAAACGCTTTCACCATAGGAAGGCTGGTAAGGCCATTTTATTGTTTTTTCTTAGATACAACATTATTTTTGTTTTGGTTAAAATTCCATTTCCTGGACTAAAATTCCACTGCCACTCTCTAGCAGAAATGGACCAGAATACCGGGTACAGTATTTGAAAAAAACAGCAGCTTTGGATAGTTGCCGTAATTACGGTTAATAATCCAAAAGTCCGCTCAACGATCAAATCCCTTTTTCTGATCATTGATTGGTTGAAACTTTTTTTAAAGTAAAAATTGGGTATAAGGCCTAAAATACCTCAATTGCACCCTATAAATAAGAACAAGATAAGAACAATTTGAGGCTTAAAGTGCCAAAAAAAATAAAAACATCAGCAAAATTTTTACTTGTTCTTAGAAAAAAAAGTGTAGAAAAAAACCGTAAGTACGATAACCAAATTCTAAACTCAACACTTTGAGCTATTTTCCGGACCTCTAGAAAAAAAACCTTTCCAATTTTCAACTGGCTATTCTGGAAAAGACAGCGGAAAATTCCCGGAAAAGCCAGTGAAAATCTCGGTACTGGAATCTTGCCCGAAAGAATAGCGAGGGAACTTGTTTTTTTTCCACTAAAAAGTATAATGTTCTTAAGATATTCTCAAAATTTATCCTACTTACTATACACAGTTTTATACTCTAATTTTATAAACATTACGATAAGGTATATATTTTTATTTTCAATTTATGTGTTTTAACATGAGACCTGCTCGTGTCGTTTAATAACTATATTGTTCTTGTCATTTACGATCAAAAACTTGTCCGCTCATCTCCATGGAAACATGATCCATTTACCCTTGCAATAGAACTTCTCCACAGTCGTGGACTTAAACAGCATTCCGTAAAGTACATTAAACTAAAAATGAAGAGCAATGACGATGCTTAAAATATTTTAATAAAATTTACCTTTTTTGGTAACATGAACTCATAAAACACGCAAAAATTTGGCAGACAGTGCAAAACTGAGTAGGAAAGTTTATTTTTCGCGTTTTTCAGGTTTAATTTCTTACCTGGCAGAAATTTTCGCGAAAAACGATCAAAATCGCGAAAAACGCGAAAGTTTCTGCCCTTAAAGTACTTCAAACCGCTATATCTTATGCAAAAAAATTCGGCCCCATATAGAAGATTTCCATATTCATTGGAGAAAATTCGAACCACTTACCACACGAGTCCACTAAAGAAGTATCAAAATGATGAGTCTGTTGCTTTGTTTTCTTCTTTGAACGTTTTGATTGGTTCTCCCCAGTCCATATTCCTTGTGGAGAAAGTTTGTCATCAAGTGGCTGTACTGAGTCATTTGACCTACATTGAGGAACAGGTTTATTGCTGAACATACTTGGTAATGGGCCATGTTGGCTATTTTCTTTGTTAGATTCACCTTGTTGCTCTACTACTAATTTGTTGTATATTTCTCCAGTGTTTGATTGGGAAAATGGTTTCGTCAATTCCTGGTAGTCCCCAGTATCTGTTGTCCTGGTGCAGCAGGGTGGTTCTGTCAGCCTTGGTTGATTCTCAGAAGATTTTGACGTATCGGATTTTGTATTCTGTATGTAACCAGTTCCTAAGGTTCCCTTTTTCTCTCCTACTACTGAAGTCTCAAGTTCGTTTTCGGTTAATTGATCAGAGGAATTTTTAAAATCAGATTCCTTATATGGTACTGCTAATTTTTGATAGTCTTGACAGACTCCTGGCGAAAATGTGGTTTCGTTTGAATCGTGAATATTGTTGATATCTGGTGTGCTGCCGGAAGCTGAATCATCTCCCACTGTCTCTAATTCATTATAATGCTGTTGGTCCGGTTGGTCCGGGTCTTTATAACCTGGAGGTAGTTCACCTTTTTTGAGAATGACTTTTTGATTGAGAGTGTTGTTATTTTGCGTATCAGTAGGTACTTCTGGAAGAGGGCGTCCATCACAGGGTCGTCCTGGCTGTATTGTAGGTCGATCGCTATCCGTTGGTTCCCTGAAACAAAGTACACTATTTGTATATACTAATCGAAAGTAGAAAATAAGCAAAACATAATGGAAGGGATATAATTCTAATTTAGACCGCATTCGCACGTAACGACTCCGTTTCGCACCGAAACAAAATGAAGCCATTCTATTGGTTACATTCAAGGTTTATGTTTTTAACCAATAGAATTGCTTCATTTCGTTTCGTAGCGAAACGGAATCGTAAACGTTACGAACATGGTCTTATACAAATTGATCATACCCCGTTACAATTATCATACTATCATATAACAGTTATGCTACTGTATCATACTGATTATAAACGACTCCTTTCTAGTACACTGTTGGAATTTTTTCGTATATGAAACCAGTTCATTGAACAACGTCTCATTGTATCCCAAAATGTAACAAGCCCAAAGATCCTGAACCGCCATCTTATAATTTGAAACTTTGCGTTGTCATATTTTCAGTAATTGTTCAATAGCAACGCGACATGTTTTTTTCTGTTAAAAGTAAAGTAAAATCGAATTTTGAAAGATGTTAGCTTTTATCACTACCCCGCGGCTCTCACAAAACGTCAAACAATGTTTATATAACGTTTGTCTACATAACGTTAAAAACAATGAAGCAAGTCTTGAAAACTTTACCTCTTGCGATAAGAGCAGCATGATTCATTTAACATTTGTCTTCTCCTCCAAAACACTATGCACATAACAACAGCTATGAGAGATACCGAACCTCCAACGATCAATAATGTTTCTTTCACATCCACTGAATGAGAAATTAAGACGACTTAGCTCTAGTTTAGACGGCCCACTTTTCGCCCTGCCTATTCTAATTATGAATTAAAGTTGGCATAAAGTGGGCTGACTAAAGTCAATGCATTGCCCTCTATTGACGTCAATGCAATGTCTTCTTTCAACCTTTTCCAAGCAAAGATTTCAGTTGCCAACTTTTTGCCCAACTTCTGTCTACTCTAACAATTAGAATAGACAGGGCAGAAAATCGGCCGTCTAAACTAGATCTTACAGCTCCACAGATATCATATTACTTTACAGACTAGATATTCTAAATACCTACAGAGCTCCCGTGAAAGTCTTCCAGTTTTAAAGTTCGCCATATTGAGACCTTCTTTCCATAAGCATTTGTATGAGGCAACTCTTTGAAAAAAGTCCAACCTTCAAAACTTATAATTATAAAGCGACCGTATGCAAAGGTGCAACATTTGGTGACAGTGCGCAACTTCGAGGATTCAGTCAAGGGTAAATGAAGCAATCCATTGTGAAAGAGATTCGCCCATCCTCCACCTTTGGATAGACAGCTATCAAAAAAGGAACCTTCGAGTTGCAACCACCGACTGTTTTGTTAAATAATAATCCTTACATTCATAGACGGCGCTCTCATTTCCCTTTGATTTAGGTTTTATATCTTTCGGCACCTTCATAACACAAGATTTTGACGCATGCGTACACGTGGCTCTCCTCACGCACATGTGGAAGTATAAAGTGTAAGATTTGGTTCCATTCCTCTTCATATGATGTTCATAACGACGCTGTCTTGTTGATAGATAACCATCGAAAACATTCCTCGAGTGGTTTAATTTGTCTTGTGCGAATATTTTTACGTTGAAGAGTGAATAGCGTTGAACCTTTTCTTCGATTGTGTTTGTTTGAAGAGCATCTTCCTATATGAAAAAACGATAATCGGCTTTACTTTTAATTATAATAGGGTCCTTAAGCCTTAATTTATATCCTACTTGCTCGCTATAATGTGCTAAAATAACCTTAATCTAATGCAAAAAAAAACATCTCAATTGACTTCACACCATAGAGCTCTAAATCTACATTCAGAACGCCATCCGTCGCTCCAGAGTTGAAAGGTTTTGTTTTTAATATTAAGAGAGATCTTATTCATCGATTCTAATTCGCAAGCTTTTTCACATTGAATTGACATGGATGTGGAACGAGATTGGCCAGAAAGAGGAAAAGAAAAACATTTTTTGTTTATCTAGCACAATATATCAATAGGGAGACACCGGCCTGATATAAGATATGTGTCTGATATGAAACAGAAACACTTATGTTAGAAATAAGACCTCGTAACCACGTATTGCGTCAGGTGAATTTAGCCCTTAGAACTACTTCTTGCCATAATCTTAAGCTTCCTTGAAATGTTCAGATTTTTAACGTTGCGACGTTATCAGTAACGAACCAATGAAACATTTTCAAAACTTACCATGTGCCAAAGGACAGTAACAAACGTCTTGTTAATTGAGCATTTGATATTGGGTAGATATGTTGATACTAAAAAAGAAAGATGTATTATGTCTACAATCAGTGCCATAATAATATTTTACCATTTTTCGAAAATTGAAGTTCGAGCGAGAATGTCAATTTCGGGCCTTTAGCTTGGTTTCATCGAATATTTCGATCTGGGAGGGATTTATTGGTTTCTAGCTAGGATATATTTCAAGCCCTACCGGACCATTTTTGAACTTTTGGATCCTCAGATACTAAGGTGCCAAGTCTTAAAGTCTAGCATTAAAACTCACAGTTAAAACTCTACCCTTCCAAAACCTAATTTAGAGCGCTTCTAAATTGTTCGTGGTTATAAAAAAATTAGTACATTTAATCACATGATAACGAGTGCAATTCGAATATAATTGCACGAGTGATTTTTTTGCTATTAATTTTTATTAATTTTAATCAATTTTGTAAACATTGGTGCGGCATTAAAGAGTGTGAATAACGATTAATTGCTCTCTACAGGATGCAATTAACGATTAATTGCTCTCTATGAAGGAACGCCAAATGAGAAAAAATAACTCATCGTGCGATTATAGACATTATGATCATTCTTTTAATTAACACCCATTTTGGAACTTCTTTTTAATTTCGCTTAGCGAAGTATTACGATAGCCTTTCGCGGTGGCGGCGGCGGTGTCCTCGGAAAAAAAATTAGAAAACGAAAGTACTCGATACGGTGGACGAACTTACTAAATTTAACTTACACTTTACACGTTCGTTTAGCCACGGACGATTTTCGCGCGTTTTTATAGTGGTCCGATAACTGCGGAGGTAATAAATTACATCAAGCCTTTTTGACGACTGTATTATTAGCTCCACAGTTTGGAGCGTACGGCTCCATAACTTTCTACATTTTTGTAAACATTCATCGTGAGAACTTTTTAATCATTAATGGCTGCTTTTGAAACTTGCTGCTGCTGTATCAATTTTTATCATGTTTTCTTGCCTTTTGTAGAGTATTTAAAGAGGTTTATTATTCGTTTACTACTAAGTATTTTATGTTTGTGTAGTTACTGAATGCACCAATAAATTGATAATGCTCAGTAAGTAGAATAAAAAGAGTTACTTTTTCACAACAACAACATAAAACCCTGCCTCTTCTTCACTCTAAAACTACGAACAGCGCAGGTATGATATTTTTTTCCTTTTTTTACCAGATAGTAATGTGTTAATAGTGAAACCAGTTGTGACAAACAGTCAGTTTTAGCAAGTATTCTTTAGAAGTTAATTGAAATTCAGCGATCATTTTCGTAATCGAACTGTCAAACTACTGTGAGATCGGGTAACTTGCATCAGTGGAGGCTAATGCATAGCCCCTCAAATGAAGTTAAATGGTAGCGTAGAGCTTCGAGCAGAGCTGTGCAGTTCTTTTGTTTTGAAATTTTGATGGCTATATGTAAGTTTCCCTCCACTGATGCAAGTTATACCCGGCTTCACTGGGACTTCACAGTATCCATCGAAATCAAACGATAGCTGTTCGATTACCGAACCTTATTTGGTAAGAAATTTTTTTTGATTAGTTTGATTATATAAGTTTGATGACAGTTTTTTTATCCGATGAAGTTTGATCGGTGTTCGATGGGTTTGGTAAGTAAGTTTTTCCAGCTTTTCCTCCCCAATGGGATGATAGATATTGCCCTGCTCTTTATGGTTTAGCGTGGGCGTCTGCTAATAAGCCGTCGGAATGTAAAAAAGAATGAGCAACAAGGTAATAAATCAAACTAATCGAGCTTCAATCAAACTTCACCGATCTTGATACACCTTTTGCTAATCTGGATTTTCATTTTGATATATAAAAAACTCCAGTGGTACCGTTGTTTTGTATAAGATTCCTATTTCCGTACTAAGATTCTTGTTGCTTTTCTGGAATCTTTCCCCTATATATTTTTTACGGGATAACCAGCAAGAGATTGGGGAGGGTTTGTTTAATGGGATGCATTTAAATAGTTACCGTCAACTGCTCTAACTTAGGACTATCTGTCAAAGCATGGGACGGCAATTCGGCCACCATTTCACCAAACCTCCAAAGTCATTTGATTTGAGTTAAGGAACGGCGTATTAAAAAATACAGGATTTCTCTTTCGATTTTACAGTAAGTGAAAATACAGACCAGATATGCAACAGTCCCATGTTTCGGACAATCGTCTCAAGTTAGAGCAGTTGACGGTACAAAGGAGTCATTGTTGTGATTTGCTAGAAGGGCCATTAATCGATTACGTATAATATTGATTCTTTTACTGTTTTTAGCACTTACTACTTTCACTTGTGTGTAAACATTTATTTTATGATTTTGTAAGGTTTACGGTCAACCTAGAAATAATTAATTAAATAATTTTAAGGGTCTATTACAGCATCAGAAGAATATTTGTATTACTTTATAAGTGAGGTTTAAGTCAATTTGTATCTGGTGGGAAAATTTGAGTAACAGTGGTAAATAAATCTTGACCGAAGTCTGTATCCTTAAGTTACAAGCTTTTCTTAATATATTTTCATATGGATTATTGCATATTGAGATTTTGGAAATTTTTGGCAAAAATAGCCAAATTTTAATCTCAAGGAGTATTATTTCTTTAAAGCTTATAAAGTTGGCTAGTTTTTACCCTGCTATTTTCTAGTCCAGAAGCTGGAGCTCAACAACTCAACTGTTTTTTTGCCTATGATTTTGATGGTGGTGCGCCATCATTCATATCAAAAAGTGAAGATAGTATACAACAGATTTTTCTGACAAGCCATTTTCTCAATTTTAGAAAATTCTACTGTTTATAGAAAGAAGTTGATAAACTTTGCCCAAGTAAAGCACAAAATGAAGTTTCTGGCATCAAAGAATGAAAAGTTCTTTTTTTCTTCTTCATTTTCAAAGAATTTTAAAATTCATTTTCTCAAGTTTATTACAGTTCTCTGAATTATTCTTCTGAATTTTTACGCTTATATATAAAAAAGAATTTTTTAGTCGCATTTTTTTAGGAATCTTTTTGTTCTTAATGGATTGAGATTTTTCATAAGAAAACAGGGTATTTACGACCTGTAATACAATGTGTATTTTTTGTGTAACGCTTCATTCAAAATATATAATGCATAATGCTGATCGTTTATGTTCAAATATTATGCGAAATTTTCGACTTTAAGTCGTCTTGTTTTTTTTTGAAGCGTCCTATGCAAAGTCACAAACTTAAAAATTTGATCACAATTTTTGCGGTGACAATATAAAAGTAGACATCTAAGCGGGGAAGTAAGTCATCCAAGTGTCTCTATAAAAAGTCAAAATAGTCTCTCTAAGAGTCTCTGCTTTTAGTGTCTATATTTAAGGATACGAAAACTAAAAATTTTGCTTCTCTAAGGGGCAGGGTTTGGAGATCCTATTTGTACACACACCAGCATCTCCTGACCCACAAAGATGTTCTTACGGTCTTTAACTTCAATTTTCAGTTCATCATCCCAAAAACTTGTATTGCATGATTTAATTGGATGATTTGTTCTGGTGACTTCTGCAGTTGAAACAACCCATCGCTGTAAAAAGTTAAAGAAATTGTGAAGAGTAAAAAATTACCAAAAAGAGGCTGCACAACTCAAGTACACTATACTCTTTTCTATGAGGAGGTTCTATAAGAACGTAGATACTCAAAACTCCAGAAAAATAAGAACAATTCAAGAACAATGTTAAGCCTGGAAATGGTCGCATTTTAAGGAATTTAAGAATCAAATCAGTACTTCAAAGAACCAAATATTAAGTATACGAGAGGATTATAAAACTTTGTACGCTTTTTTCGGGACACACTGTAGGTTTGCATACATTTATTAATCATGGAGTTTGAAAACTTTAAGTTTACTGAGGTTCACTCACCTGATACTCTGGTATGCTTGTGAGGTACTTTGATCTAGTTATGCTCTAAAAAATAAATACACATCTTAATAATCATGGTAGTTGAACTTTTAAAATTATATGCCTGTGCGTAGTGGCTCGGTGAGAATTTTTTTAGCCAACAATGAAAGAATGATGGAGCAAAATATCAACGAAGACTGAAAATCAATAACGAACGTTTTCAATAGGTGAAAAGGGCTTTTAATTCTATTTTACATTTCAAATTACTCAGTGGAGATCCTAAAGAGTCTTTATTACACAGTGAGAATGGTGTTCCACTCCATCGCAGAGACTCACGGAAACACCTCTCACATAGTCCAGAAGCTGGAGCTCAACTACTTTTTGCCTTTCATAATTTTGATAATGGGAAAAGTAGAGACAAACAGTTTTAGCGGGAATTTGCTTGGTTTGTTTTTGCCTGTACCAGACCACCACGGCTTTTTCCTCGACACCGTTCAACAACGTGATAAAAAAATCGCGTGTTGGGATAGAGATAGGCTAAGTTTGTTTTAGAGGTGGTCTAAAAATGCCGTGCGCCGAGAACAAATTTGCATTTTAAATTCATTACCAGTCTCTAAAGACCCGACCGCGTTGTCAAAGTTTAGCCTGCGTCTTTAGACATATTCCTATCGAAAGTGTTGTAACTCTAACCACTTACCTTTTGTTCAAAGATGTGCAATTTGGTATCGCCTTCACACTTATACATATGATGTGCATTATATTCAAAGCCATTGTAATCATCTGGACATTTTGAAGGAGGAACGAGTTCAATCCATTTGAAGAAGAGTTTGTTTGTGTGACCGAATGACGCAATTGTGATGTGTCGTGGTTTGTCCTTATTATTCTTATTGTAAATGTAGCGATCTTCAATAAAAGAGAAATTGTAACATAATAAGAAGTGATGACCGAATGGTGTAACGTGTCTGTGCCACACCTATCAAGTCTTAGCGATGCGGTTGGCTTTTGGCAGGACTGGTAATGATAATACATCTTTTCGACCGTAGTCGCGCGGTCAGGCGCGTGCCACTTAGTTATTTGATTTATCCCCCTAAACTCGATCCACTGTTTTTTGACACATTTTTCTATTGTCTATAGGTGCAAAAAAAGACTGGGACGGTTTTAGTGGGATAAAGTGAACAAAAAATGCCCGTGCGGCAATTTTGCGGCTACAGTGGAAAAGGTGTATTACAGGGAAGATCTGTTCCGCCTCTAAAACAAACCAAATAAATAACCGTCAACCGTCGTCCAAAAGAATTTTCCATGTATTTTCGCTACCAGTCTCACCAAGGAGCTGATTTCACCGCTAAGGGTTTATAGCTAATTAATTATATGCAGATGTTTAGAATTTTAACAGTACCGGTAACTTACTTTTGAACACTTGCACTTTCTGTGATTTTGAAATCTCCTTGGAGCCATTAAACGAAACCAACTGGAAATTGTATTTTTTCTTAAATGCGTTATTACAAAACGGACAGATGCAAGCTCCTTTGTTCGTTCCTAGTCCCATAGTTTTGTTTTCAAAGTAACATAAGTTCAAGCGTTTCTGTATCACACCATTTTCGAAAGAAAGCAATTCGTATGATGAACCGGTCGATCTAGTTGCGTTGAAATAGACATTCCATGATCGGCATGGGTTGCTTGGTAGCAAGTAGTCTTCTTGTAAGCGAATGATGGTTTGAAAGTCTGAAATTGTAAAAAAAAGAAATTTGCTTTTTTTGAGCCTAGACCACAGTGGACTCTCGTTAATTCAATGATTTCCATTTTTCTCACTTCCCGTCAAGATGAAAATTTAAGAAATATTCTCTGCAATAGACCTTATCCAACCTTATCGGAGTTTTTGATTCCTCGAGGAATTCCTAAGAGATATTTCTATTGTAATACACTCGAAACAATCCCACAATGCATCGCTTTTTTAGAAAAATCAAAAACTCCGATAATATCTATTAGAATCTCTCTGTAATTGGGATCTGGGGTTTCGTAAAGTGAAGAACTTAGGGATTATTTACAGCTCACCTTCGGCATTTCGGATGTTTTTTCTTATTCTGGATTTCAACGGAAGTGTTCTATCTGGTTCGACCGACTCTCTCGATCAATGAAAAAGTCGATGGAAAAAATTGGATGACCCTCGATAATCTTTAGGTTGGGTTTTCCTGTTGAGGAGGTCCGTCCCAGGGGGGTTGTGATAAGGCGCAGCAGAATTTAAGCCGTCAAAAATAACAGGAGTTCCAAGGTATATGCAATTTTTTGAAATCTTGTAAATTTCTAGGGAAAAGTAGGTTCGAATCTAAAAGTGATTAGAATTCCAGGGTGTTACAGAATATGCACGTCACAAAATATTTGACCTCCCTAACAAGGGGAGTTAGAGGTCCCAAATAATCACAGACCTTTCTTTGTATCTTGGGCGAGACAGAGTACACTGCTCCACCATAGAGAGGCTAAGAAGATAAACAGCATTGGAGAGGATTCTTCTTTCGACATATTTGCTTGTGTTTGACCATCGTGTTGACAATTCAATTCTAATTTAACTGCCTTAAGATTGAAATTCAAAAAAATTAATATTTCACTGGAGGGATTAAAGTCTATTCACGATAAGTGTGCACTCTTTTTTCTTTTACCTATAACTTTTGAGGGAATTCTTCAATCTTTATAAATTTGGTATCATTGGAAAGATAGTAGTGAGTGGAACAATTTGAAATAAAAAAAACTTTAAGAAGATTATAAAAATGAAGATGAAAATGAAGAAGAAAAAAATGAAGATCTTGTAGAAAAGTGCTATAACTATCATTTTCACTGAAGTGAATCTTTAATCATCGAAAATGATCACTGTGAAAAAAATTCTCAAAAATATTTATTCAGTCAAAAGATATCAAACAAAGTTATAAGCTGATTGACGTCTAAAAACGCTGTTTTCTGCAGTTTTTTGCTGTTTTTTGGGGTCAATCACTTATTAACTTTGTATCATAACTTTATATTGAATAAACATTTTAATGAAATTTCTTCAGAGTGATGATCCCCTAAGATCAAAGAATGTCTCCAGTGAAAATGAAAGTTATAGCACTTTTCTACAAGATCTTCATTTTTTTCTTCTTCATTTTCATCTTCATTTTTAAATTTTTTTTAAAGATTTTTTTATTTCAAATTGTTCCACTCACTAATATCTTTCCAATGATACCAAATTTATAAAGATTGAAGAATTCCCTCAAAAGTTATAGGTAAAAGAAAAAAGAGTGCACACTTATCGTGAATAGACTTTAATTGCAATATCGAAATAATTCTCCACTGAGGTTCGTCTTAAGATAACCTAGGCATTGTATGCGCATAGATTTATAAGCCATATTTTAAACCATCACATGCAAAAAAAATTGAATATCGGAAAAAAGTATTGTTGCTATTGTTTTCGAAAACCCACGAAGCTTCTGATTTGTCAAGCGCTAAAATTCTATTGTAATGTCACGTGACTTAGGTAGGATTTCCTACCTAACATCGGCACACTTTTCAGCAAAAGCACTCTATCTAGCCCTTCGGGCTTTTATAAATCTATAGGTTAAGGTATGTGCCCTGATTTTTAGTATAGTCTATAGTGACCAAAGAGGCGCAACGTTATTTTTGAGCTTACGAAAAATACTATTTAGAGCATCTAATATATTTGAAAAAGCCACATCTTGTGCTGATTTTACCCAGAATGGAGGCTTTTAAAACAAGCCCCTGCTTTAACCCTGTTTTTTATCCAATTGACTTGAAATTTTTCAAATGTGCGCAAAATATGAGTTGGCATCATTGGTGAAAACTTTTGGCATTGTTAATGACGTCATCGCCACCTGATGACGTCGTCAATCTTTGAAAATACCGTAAATAGGCCCCCCTCTTTTTTCACTTTAACTTTTTTTGCCTAAATTTTGCTAGGCAGCTCCACGTGACTTATATTTTCGAGGCACAGGATCAATTTTTTCGAACCCGTCGGTATCGTCTATTTTACAGACTGGCCCATAATTCCCCTTTTTGCCTAAATTAGCCCTAAGATACTCTATCTGGTGATTGGAAAATGCTATCGACTTGAAATTTTTTACAAGTGCTAGGTATTGATAATGCAAGCTTGCAGACAAATTTCAACAAAATTAGACTAACGGTTAAGCTGAAAGTGAGCATTTCGGGTAAAACACGGACTGGTCTTTAAAATACAACCGCTAGCGTGACTAAATTGAAATTTTGCTCACTGTCTTAGATGGTCAATATCTATCACTGTTGAAAATTTAAGTCAGAAGCTCCTGAGTTCCAGCAGGTGGTCAACGTGTATTTTACAGAACGGTCTGTAAAGTACCAAAAATCATGGAGACGAGTTTTTTCTGTTACTAGTCTCTTTCATATGATCTGATATGTCAGCCTTAAGAAACAAATTTCAGTCAAATCAAATGAGTCAATCAGCCAATACATGATTTTAGTCAAATTTAAAATTTAGATATATTTAGGTCTTAAAAACTTCGAAATGTTATTTCTGGACCACCTGGTATATCTATATTTACACGGGGGGGGGGGCACTCACATGACCTACTGTACGGCCCTTAAGGGTAGGTTTTCCAAAATGCACTTTCAGGATGGCTTCAGCAAAATAAGGTATGAAATCAAACTACACTGTAAGGGTCAGAAACAGATGAAATTTATTCTAAATAACACAAAATTTCAGTATACATTCATATTGATGGTGAGTCTTCTCTAACTAAATATTTACATGCAGTTTTAGATAGTAGTAACGGGGTCAGCTTTACTACTGCTTTTTTTAGCTAGTTCAAAGCGGAGTTCCTGATAGTTTCTTGTATATGAAGCATAACAACATTTCTTTTTACCCAAAATATTACCAGCCTCGTCAGTAATTTGCTCTATTTCATATTGATTTTTTAACTCATTTCTGATCCAAATATTAACCAGATGGAAAGGATTTTCATTAAATCGACTTTGTATGTTAGGGTATTCTTGGGTTTCACCAGTGTCTTTAAAATAAAGATGTATTAAAGGGAATTTGTACACATTTATTGTGTCATCATAATACCTGTATTTGTCACGTGTGTAATCTAGCAAATATTTTTCGTTTTTTAATAATCCTTGACGATAGGGGAAAAGGCGGAGATTTTTCAAAGGAACGCCCGTTCTATCCTGAATTTGAAGTTTGATGTCGGATATTGTGTCTGAACTTTTAACATCGAGCTTCAAATCTTTATTTTCCCATATGAGATGAACATACAATTCGAACGATTTTTCTTGGATAATCACATTCAATGATAAAGTGTTTTCACTGATATCATGATTTCTGTCTAAGATAAGATTTTGCAGAATCTCGTGATCATTGAGTTTTCGACCATCAAGCAAAATGATTTGATCGTTGTGGTGTCTTATATATTTTTGACGAATAAAGCCCTTTATATGATGTACGCATTTATATTCTTGTGCTTTGAGTTCTTCTACTTTAGTCAAGAATTTCAGGCGCAGTTTTAAGTCGCATAGCTTTATGTGTAGTTTAAAAAAATGTCTCAATGGTTGATTTAAATTTATTACTCGAGTCCCATTCTCGTCTTGAATCTCTGTAATCAAACGTTTATATTTCTCTTGCATTTTACTTATAAAGTCGCTCATACTCTCCTTGCTTTTTCTTGGTATGCATTCATTGTATCGTATTGTTTTCCCTCTGTCAGTGAAATGAAGATGGGTTTCTACGTATTGACTGGCGGCTAACAGTGACTGCTCAGTGATATTGTAATCTGAAAGACTTTTATCGTCTTCCAACCGCAAAGCTTTCTTTCCTTTCTTCAAAAAGACTCCTTCATACTTTGAAGCATCGTTAAGCTTTCCTTGAATTTTATCTTTCAAGTCTGCTACTTTATCTGAATTTTTCACTGAAATTCTAAGTTTAACAGGACCAGGAAAGGTACTCGATTTGTTTGGAAAAATGCTGACTTCAAACTTTTCCTCGAAAAACAGTGTCATTATCACGACATTATTATCATAGTTTTCTAAAAGTTCTCTCAGATCTTCAGTTGTTTTTATTTCAGAACTTTGGAATAGGAAAATTGTATCTTGTACTGGAATTTTTCATATTTCACTAATGCCATTCTTAAGCTCCATCATCGTTTGAAATTGCCGTGTTTTGTCTTTGACCTCCTCATCTTTGGTCAAAAGTTTAATTTTCAATTCCATACTGGGAAAGTCGAAATCGATCAAAGTGAAAACATTGTTCTTTCCTCTCTTGAAATTGTCTCTCTTGATTCACTTGAATTTGATTCGTTTGAATCTGATTGGCTTGAATATCGATGTTTGTCAATAATTCGAATTTGTAGTAGCGGTACACTTTTTTCCAAGCAGGCGAATCGTTATGAAGGAGTGCTAGATACAATCGAACAACTCGAATTCGTTTCTTTCTCTCTCTTCCTCGATCTCTTATCTTTCTGTCTTCAAAGTGTGCTAAATCTACAACCAATTCATTGTCATGTATCGTATGCCTAGGTTCTTTTCGTTTCCGAAAAAGCATTTGCATGGATACCGGTATAGAGGTTTTCTGGAAAATTTTCTCCTTCAAATCACAAACAACCGGAGTATCTGAAATTGTCAGATTAAAGCAGCATATCTTTTTGGGATACACTTTATATTCTGTGCGATATGCGACAACCTCGATTCGGACTTGATCGTCCTTAGTGCAATGTACGTCATAAGTTTCATGTGCGTCGTATGCTTCCTCCAATTTTTCGTTTTCGTCGTCACAACACATCGCCCAAAGGAGGTCATGTCGAACATTTAGCCCACCCGCCGTCAATTCCTCATAGCAACTCCTACAACATTCTCCTCTACTCGACAACTCATCCTCGTACTTGTCAAAACATTTGCCACAATCTTCAATCTGTTTGCCATCATCACATTCACAATGTAAACTGAACAGATTTTCCAAAGACCACCACGATAATAAGTACAACATAATAATAATAACGGTCCACCAGCAACAAAACGTAGGAGACTTTAGTCTACGACGAATGAGTATAGATTCTCCTCTATTGCCAACTTGACTTTTGCTTAGCCTTCAAATGTATGGTTATTCCGCTGTTCAAGACGAAAGATGAAAAACTTAACCTTTGACAAATATGTATTTATATATGAAAAGTAAGGATTTCTCGATTGGCTCAATATACATGATAACCAATATACCATATTGATATAATGGTAAATACTCATGAATATTAATTGAATTAAGTTATATTGGTATATTCTAGCTGATGGAAAATATTTTTTGAATAGCCGTTTGTTAAGGTTGCTATGTGACTTACCTTGACGCTAATTCATGATATTCATGACGTAATGTTTTCTACGCAAATACCCTGGTTTAGCCAGTAGTGGCACCTTTAAACTAGACAACAGTTGTATAAAGTTTGTCACTACTGGCAAAAACCGGGGTCTTTCCGTAGAAAACATTACGTCATGAATATCATTAATCCTTTTTACTAAATATACTGTTTATCTTGTAAGAACAGGGAATTTTTGTTGTTGCTTGTTTGTTCTTATTTTTGAGCGTCAAAAATTTCTTATCCTGCTCTTATATTTTCAGGGTAAATCTACTTGTTTCGACGTTCATATAATATGGACTTTAAATGAACATGAGATAAACATCGATTTAAGCCATTATATTCTTAATAGTGAGGTCTGTTAGCACAAAAATACTTCAGATGGTGATTAAAGCATGAAATTTGGCACAGATGATCCTTAGATGGTCTAAAACTTAATTTTAAACAGTAACACAAAATTTTGCCACCTGGACACCTGCCAGATGACGTCATCAGGTGACTTAGCAAAAATTTATTTTTTTGAAAATATTTAAAATCTGATGGTATCAGCGGAAAGAGTATGAAATGCTGATGAAAATCGAGGTATAAAACATGCCTTCGAAATCTTCCAATCAAAAGTTATGAAGGTTTAAAGTTTTGTGATGGCGTCATCATAAGCCTTTCCAGGCAAAACCTAAAATCTCGTAATAACGGAACTAGTTGACCAAATTTAGTGTTTTATACATGAATCCATGTCAACATTTGAAGTTCTATCTGATGCTTGGGTCTAAACAACATAGGAAGGCTTAAAACATCCAAACAAAATAGTTGGTTGTACACTGTGCTCCTGAAGGGAGAACGCTGCGTTGGTTTGCCTTGTAAAGCTCAAAATCTAAGTTTTAGTATTCTGAAGGATTTAAAGCTTTTGATTCAATTTGAACATCGGAATCGGAAAAAGCAATGAAGTTTGATATGAATTCATGTATAAAACATGAAATTTGGTCAATTTGTACCAAAATTACGAGGTTTTAAAGTTTTGCCTGGAAAGGCTTATGATGACGTCATCACAAAACTTTCAACCTCCATAACTTTTGATAAGAAGGGTATTATTTGATTCTAGTCAAGGCTTTTGGTTGTAATCAATAGCTTGAATATTAAATTGTAGTCAATTGCATTTGATAAGTTCAAGCTGATAGAACTTTGGTTATGCTATGTATTTAGAAAAAATTTCTCAACATATAGCCGTTGCTATAGTACCTCAAATAAACAGTACGATAAGATGATTCAATGAATTTTTCATCGGATCTCTTCAGGGAAAACCCATACAGTAAAAGATATCGTGCTGAAGAAGGCTAAACGGTAGAAAAACATCTTTTTCTCAAAAGGAGACCCGTGGATAGTTTTACTTATTTGTCACTGAAATGGATGAATCCTTATTTTTGGATAAATCTGTAAGTTTACATTGTGAATGTGATGATGGCAAACAGATTGAAGATTGTGGCGAATGTTTTGAAAAGTACAAGGATGAATGGTCGAGTAGAGGGCCACGTTGTGCGAGTTGTTATGAGGAATTGCTGGATGATCAATATTACCGATATAGCGTCAGTCGGCCGATACGCTGTGATGACTGTCAAGAAGAACGTTATGACGGACAATACCCCGGTAATGACGAAGTCCGAATCGAGGTTGTTGCATATCGCACAGAATATAAAGTGTATCCCAAAAGGATATGCTGCTTTAATTTGACAATTTCGGATACTCCGGTTATTTGTGATTTGAAGGATAAAATTTTCCAGAAAACTTCTATACCGGCATCCATGCAAATGCTTTTTCGGAAACGAAAGGAACCTATGCATACGATACAGGACAATGAATTGGTTGTAGATTTAGCACACTTTGAAGACAGAAAGATAAGAGATCGAGGTAGAGAAGGAAAGAAACGAATTCGAGTTGTTCGATTGCATCTAGCACTCCTCCATAACCATTCGCCCGAATACAAGAAGGTATACCGCGGCAACAAACTTGATATACTAACAAACATCGATATTCAAGCCAATCAGATTCAAACGAATCAAATTCAAGTGAATCAAGAGAGACAATTTCAAGAAAGGAAAGAAGAATGTTTTTACTTGATTGATTTCGACTTCGCCAGTATGGAATTAAAAATTAAACTTTTGTGCAAAGATGAGGAGGCTCAGGACAAAACACGGCGTTTCCAAACGATGATGGAGCTCAAGAATGGTATTAGTGAAAGAGCCGAAATTCTTTCAAGAGATATGACTTTCTTATTCCACAGCACTAAAATAAAAACCACTGACGAGCTAAGTAGACTTTTTGAAAATTCTGATAAAAGTACCGTAATACTATCATTGATATACGAGGAGCGTTTGACAGTCAGCTTTGTTCCAAACGAATCGAGTATATGTAATCAGAAATTTAAAATATTGATGAAAGATTCAGACAGAGTAGCAGATGTTAAAAACAAAATTCAAGGAAAGCTTGGTTACGTTTCCATATATTCGGGAATCTTTATAGATCGGGAAGACGATTTTCGGCTCAATTATCTTATCATTGAGGAGCAGAGTAAAAACATACTTTTGGAAGACGATAAAAGACTTTCAGATTACAACATCACTGAACGATCTTTGTTAGTTGCCAGTGAGTATGTAGAAATTCATCTTCATTTCCTTGAAACGGCACAAACAAAAGAATTCAATAAAGTCATACCAAAAAATGATATGATTAGTGTAAATGACTTTATTAGTGAAATTCCGAAAAAATATGAAAATTCGATTGTGAACATTCAAGACGAGGATGGGACTCGAGTAATAAATCTAAATCAGCCATTGAGATATTTTGCAAAACTGCAGATAACATTGTGTAAAGACTTAAAGCTACGTTTAAAATTCTTGACTAAAGTAGATGAAATCAAAGCATACAAATACAAAAGTGTTTACGATTTAAAGCGTTATTATATCCGTCAAAAATATAAAAGACACCACAACGATCAAATCATTTTGCTTGATGGTCGAAAACTCAATGATCACGAGATTCTGCAAAACCTTATCTTAGAGAGAAATCATGACATCAGTGAAAACACTTTATTATTGAATGTGATTATCCAAGAAAAATCGTTCGAATTGTATGTTCGACTTAAATGGGAACAGAAAATTTTGAAATTGGTTATTAAAAGTTCTATAACAATTAAGGAGATCAAAATTCTAATTCAGAATCGAACCAATGTTCCAGCAGAAAATCTTTATATCCCTTTTTATTCCAATGGGATGTTGAAGGACGACGGAAGTCTGCTCGATTATACTAACAACCAGGGAAACGACGAATTACCAGTGAATAGATTCACTTTTATCAAGCTCCACTTTCAAGACACTGGTAAAACAAAAGAATACCCCACGGATGGCACTGTTAACAAGTTTTACCGAATAAGTGTCACGAAGAATTGGATCAAGCGAGAGTTAAAAAACGGTTACAAAATAGAAAAACTCATTGACGGAGAAGGGAATGTTTTAGATCCAACTGCACAAAGACGACAATTCTATAATAAACTTCACTTAGAATTAGTTAAAGGAAGCTTCAAACTAACTGACTTTCAAAACATAAATTTTTTCCCAGAGTAACATGTATGTGTACCTTTTTGTTCACAATCAAATACACATTTTTTTATAAGAACATCCAAACTTTTTTGAAGCAAACGGATGTTCATAACTTTTTTTAGTTTTAAGCCTAAGAATGTTTGTATCATGTTCTTATTTTCACCATTTTGTGAATACTTTTTACCATTTTAATAAGAAATCGGATGTTTTCGAGTTTTGAAAGCCTATTAAAATGTTCTTAACTTGTTCTTAACGCTTTGTTCATTGACGCCGTTTTGTTATGATATAGTTTGTTCTTTTTAAAAGAATATGTAAAAATTTTTTGGAAGAGGCGGCAAAAATGATTCCACGTTTTTTTTTTCGTTTTATAACTGTAGAAAACCTTTTAAAAAAGAAGAAAATTTGGCGGAAAGAAATTTCGGCGAATTTAGATTTAAAGACCAGTCGCCAAAATTAATTCTCACCAAGTTTAAATTTATTTCACACTACCAGTGGATACCCCTTAAAACCACATACCCCTTAAAACCCACAATGTTGCATTTTTGGCTTTCATAACTACCAGATTTAATTTTATGTGGTATGTTTCACTTTTTTACAACCGCTTATAAATGTTCTTTCATAAAATACCAAATTTTAAGGATTTTAAAGATGCTAAAGTATCTTAAAATTCGAAGTTATTCAAAATTTTATCAAAAATCCCTTCAAAAAATCAGGTTTTTTGGACCTAGAAATTACACAATTGAATTTAAGGTCATAAAACCTATACTTTTTAGATACCTATACTTATGGTAGGTATGAAAAAATCATTTTCATCTTCGTGAATAGACCCCAACGAATATGACAGGCCCTTAAAATTCTACTTTAAAGCACTTTTATGGTGATGATCAATAAAATCTGAAAATCGACTTTCTCAAAACCTGGTCATGTTGCATACCAAAATGTCACAAATTTGATGGAGATTTAGAAAAACATTAGAACCATAGGTTAAAAATGAAGCGAATGAAGGTTTTTGGCCTTTCGTAGCCGTTTTTGACGAAAAAAACCACACACAATTGCATTATGGGCATGAAATCCTGAAAAATGAAAATATTGTTGTGGGAATGAATTTCTAGCAAGTCTTTGAACCTTGAATCACGAAGCAACACCAAATTTGTATCCATCAGCTGAGTATCCCGTTAGCAAGGGTTCGGACTTTGTGGTTTTTAGCCTTATTTTTTTTTAGGTTTTAAGGGGTATTTTGATTTTAATACATATTTTTGAGATCATTTAGGTACTAATGGTATTCATAACATTAGTAACTTTACAGTGAATCACTGTTCAAAATTTGAGGTCAAAAGAACTTTTTTGTAAAAAGTTATTCGAGAAACACCATTTTGTAGGTTTTAAGGGGTAAATAGCTAAAACTGCACTTTTTCACTTCCTCGTGAAAAACTGAAAACTGTTTTCTACAAAACATCACTGCTAGGGAAGACAATCATAGACAACGTACTTTCAACACAAAAAGTTTCAGCCTTACACTCCAACTAAACAATGAGATAGAGGGTACCACTTTTTATTGTGGGTTTTAAGGGGTATCCACTGGTAGTCTCTATTTCTCCTAATAAACCCCTTTTTCATCCTTTTTAAGGTTAAATGTTCAACAAAAAATGGGTCGTTCGCCAAAATTAGCTCTCGCCAAATTTAAATATTTTATTTAATCGTCAAAATAAATCCCGCCAAATTGCACCAAAATTGCCGAATGGGCTCATTCTCTAAAATTTCTTCACGCCAAAATTTCTTCTCTTAAGGTAGTTATTTAACCGAAGCAACTCTTAATCTTGTATCCAGTCTTTTTTGAATACATTTTGCAAAAAAATACAAGGCTGAATTTTGTGAACCAGAATTGTTCTGCAGATAAATTTCAACTGTTGCAAAGAGGATCAACTATGTTTGTAAAATTATGTCTGAATTTATATTTCCATATTAATAGCCACATAATCACACTCCTTTTTGTCTAAAAACGAGGCAACCTTTACTGGGGTTTACTGGGAGGAACCTACCCGTACCCTTCACTTGCCAAGGTACACCCGAAATTTATTGTTTTCAAAGACTGGTGGGTTTTTATCAGCCAGTGGGGGTAAAAACAAACCAAAACTCGATGGGGATTGATATTTTATTTTATGGCTGGGGATTTGAATTCCATTGTTTTCTAGCAAGAAAATTCGATGTGGATGAAAAAAATAGCACAATATTTTGTGAGGATTTGCTTATCTGATTATTTTCAGCGGGGACAAAAATTAGAGCATAATTTCCCACTGGGGACGATATTTTGGTCAATTTTTTTCCAGTGGGAAAGGTTCCCGGTGGGTCTGTGAGAAGGGGTGGAAACGAAAAAAACAGACTCTCTATATCTGTCTTATCTAAATAACTTAATGGAAAAATGTCGGACAAGATACATACATAATTTCTGACAAAAACGAAGGAACGGATAAAATCAACCAAAAAAAAAGAAGTAGCAACGCATTTCAAAACACATTTCAATCCACGATACAAATTTTTTAATGAATCATTTTTTGTTGCTATCAATTTTTATGTAAAAAAACACCAACAATTCTTACGAACATCTCGAGTTTCTTTCGTGTAAACAAGAAGTCTATCCTCCTTATGCTATATTTATAAGCAACTTCATTTCTCGTATTGTATCTACATTTTTTAAAAAGTTCTTTAGATTCAGAGGGCTTTATCTTTAACTTTATCTTGCTCACCAAACCTCTCAAGATGCTTAGGATTTTACTAGTTTCTCGGCTCGGTATAATTTGATCCCATGGCCCAGGGTTATCATCTTGATGGTCTAGTAGAAAATCTACACTATACTTTGTAATGAGTTATTATTCTTACAAAATATCATTACGTAGTGCAATAGATCTTTTCGAATATAAATGCTAATATTGGATAAGTAAAACAAACAGACCTATAGATTTTTGAAAAAATGCTAGAATAACAAAACTCTTAACAAATAGATTGTAGGCTGTCTTTCTTGATTGCTTCCAGATGCGGATATTGGAAAAGTGTATGTGAGAAAGTATAAAACCAACACAACCCACCCCGCGGTGGTAATTTTTTAAGTTTCCCAACCTGAGAGCAGGAGAGAGGTTTCCCTAAAACTTTATACACCGCCATTTAGAAGCGCAAAGCTAATGTGAATAAAACTATAAAATCAACATCACCCACACCGCCCCTTCCTTATTTGGTTAAAAGAGCCCCCCCCCCCCCCAGCGGACCCAAATTTCACGCATTCACGCAAAAATTTTTCGCAATTCACGCATTCACGCAAGTTTTTCTCGAAATTCACGCAAACCCAATTTTTTGGAAAATCGGAGAAATTTTCGGAAAAATCGGGGAAAATGTCAAAAATAGAGGTCTTGCACATTTCGCTAAGTTACGTAATTTACGTAATTTCCGCCTTTATGGAGTAAAACGTTCGATTTGCATAAAAAAGTATGACAAGGCTGTACTCGAGATATTATTCGACCGGATCTGGTCATGCACTTGGAAAACTTAACTCAGTAGTGATTTTTTCCTGTAGACCTGACTATAAAACACCGTGTCTGGTAGCGTCATAAGAAGCCCCCAAATAGAAAGCGTTACGTAATTTTTCAACTTTAATCACATGCCATCACGCAAAATATTTGATTCTTCTAACTTGTCATGATCGTTTGGAAAAGGTAAAGCTTCTGCAGTTAACGTATTGCGATAGTAAGTGAAAAGATATGCGCCGCAGGTGAATTTTTGTACAAAAAATAGCTTAAACATTATCAAAAATAGGTCAAACAAACTCGAGTTATGACACCATGATGCTTAGCTCAGGGGTAAGGAGGCGCAACCATGGTTTACGCAGAGAGGAAATTTTTGCATTTCTTTCACTCGCGTTTGGCTAAAAATGCAACAAAAAAAACCACCATTGAAAAAGAATGTAGTCTAAATTCGTTAGAGGCAAGGTACGATCGCTTGATAGCTTGTATAAAATGAGGTAAAAGAATGAACATTTGTTGCGAGCAAAGCGATCAAAAAAAATTAAAAAGAAAGGTTTTAATCAGGGCTCGCGAATTAATTTCCTAACGTGGAGGGGCCGAAAATATATTGACTAAGGAGGCGCAACCATGTTTTGCACCGACAGGAGAAAATTTCTATTTTAATCCTCTGATGCGCTTAAATACGACTCCATTTCAGACTAATTTTGCCAAGAAATCAGGCTATCAAAAGTCTACATCATGGGTAAAAATTTCTTTGAAATAAGTTTCTTTTTATTTGCAAAAACGTGGTCAAGTCATGGCCGCCTCCTGCCCCCAGTGGCTCTGGCCCTGGCTGGCCCTGGCCCTGGATTACTCATCATGCATAACCATGGTTTTATCTTAAACAAACACTTTCAAGGGGGCAAATTAGAGTTATTTAAGATACGAGGGCCAATACATGTTTGGCCCGAGCGAAAAAATCTGGAAATTTAAGGTGTCTAGATTGCTAGAAAGCGCATCTAAATCATGAATCGTTTTATAAAATAGAGAATTTGAAAGTTGCTGATTTTTTTGTGCACCTTCACCTGGCATCCCTTGAATTTAGGATAGGTGCGCACCTTGGGGTTTTCCACAAACTGTGAAAAGTGAAAGAAAACTGCGTTCACGCAAAAAACAGGGCAGATTCACGCATTCACGCAATAGAAATATGGATTTTCGCGTTCACGCAAGTTTTTTCAATTCACGCATTCACGGAATTTTTTTTTGATTTTCACGCATTCACGCAACCAAAAAAGCCCATTCACGCATTCACGCAAACCGCTGGGGGGGGGGCTTAAAAATAAATGACAGTATTTTTTTCAAAGTTTCCGAGAACCTGAGAGAGGCTTTCTGAAATCTTTAAACAAAGTTAATTTGGATAAGATTATAGTTGCATATAAAACCAACATCGCCCAGTACGCCCAGTACGCCCAGTACGCCCATGATTCCACTTCTGACTGAACTTTGTTTTCTAATGATTTTAATGGCGCTGAGTCCAGTCGAGGGGTAAATCACTTGAAAAAAGGTGTACGATACTTTTTGACTTTTTGAATTTTCATTTGACTTTTTGACTTTTTTTTGACTTTTTTTTGACTTTTTTGACTTTTTTTTTTTGACTTTTTGTTGAGGTGTACGATAATTTTTTGAGTGATTTACCCCTCGAGTCCAGTGAAGTAGACTAGAGATTTCACCATCTTGGAATTTTTCACTTTCGTTTTCAAAATATAAATGGAAACAACAAAACAATTAATTTTATTCGAACGTTTCCCAGACTATGACCGGACATTTCCCCGAACGGATGGTTTCCCGACGGGGTCTATTATATGAAAACAACAAAACAATGAATTTTATTCTTAAACCCCGTAAAATTTTTGAAACTAAAATAAAAATATATTTCCAGTCTATTAAAAAGCTTATTAGTGGATTGCTGACGCACTTGGTTCAATAAATAGCGAGTTTATGTATAGCTCTTTTTCTGAGACGGAATAAGCGGTTGGCTCTTTATTTGTCTAGATCTTGACTGACGAGGACGACGGTAAATCAGCAATTTTGCTGGGCAAAAATTGCGGGTTGCTTCAAGAAATCGTTTCCGTTACTCTTGTCCGAATAAGCAGGGGGTAGGAAAATTTTCTAAATTCTAAAAGACGGCGGTGATGGAATAGAGGGAAAGGGGTAATTTGAAGACAGAATTTTTGTACACTGATATCAATTTCAACAACAAAAAAGAAACTTTAACAAATGAACATGTAAAATAAGAACCAATACTAACGAAAAGGAAAACTTTAACAAGTTTAAGGTCTATCTAGACTGTAATAAAATATTGAATTATTCGAATTTAATTAGCGGGGGGGGTCTTAATAAGAGCGGGGGGATGGATTTTTTTCTCTTAACAATTAGCGGGGGGGGGTGTCTATTCGGGAGACAAGAGTACTCCGCTCTCTTCAAAATTGCAAATACATAAACTTTCTAATGAATGAAAAGCGGTTGTTTTTTACAATAGTTTCCACTCTAAACCCCCTTGAAGACTCCTTAAATTGTTTTACAGTACACTATTGAAAATATTTTATCATATAAACTTGATATCGATATGTACGTAATCGTCCATGTTTTTTGTGAGAACCACGAAAATTTAGTAAAAAACTATACATAAGCCTGTTGAAGGAGCTTCTTAGCTTTTTGGTTTTTAAGCCTGAAAAATTTCATACAGGTGTTCTTATTTTTGGCATACTACGGCTATTTTGATTTAATTTTCTAAGAAATTATTGATAAAACGTTATTAGGATGTTCTTAAAAACCTTCGGCCTCGCAGCCTTATGCTCTTATATAAAAACGTGTAGAATATTTAAAAATTCTATAAAAATTCAAGGATTTCAAGGATGAAATGAGCCTGCGTGGTTAATGCTAAACTTCCAAGGTTCTAAAGTTCTTCCACCAGTATTTAACCCTCAAAATTCAATGTCCTCGAAGCAAATAAATTCTTGCATATTTTTATTAGTTGTTGTGTCAATGGTAATTAGTTTTTCATCAATCAATCAGCCATAAAACTTGTTTCGGTCGTAAACTGTACATTTGCATGTAAGAACTTTCAGATATTCAAACACAACTGAACCATTACAAATCGTTTTCACCGGTACCGAAGTGTCTGGTACACAACGGTGTAGTGTATCAACCATCATCTTCTTTTCAACATCAAAAGAATCTTGGTAACAATAATTCGGACATATCCAATACTTAACAATTGTTGATCCCGGACACCCTCCGCCAAATATAAAAGGGTGGTAATCTTCAATAACGCCCTTGCATGTGTCATAGTTATATTCTCGGGTGTTTTGGACATTCTTTTGAGCACGTGGTGCACCTCCTACCTTCATTGTGAAGATTATAAAGAGAGTGATTCTGATTGGCTGATGAAGCATTTTCATTGCTGAAAAATAAAAGAAATAGAAATGTTAAAGTATTTGTGTATTAGTACTTATTTTGTTAAAGTTTTATTCATCAATAGAGTGCTTAACCAACCGAAATCAGAAGCGTGATAGTTGAAGCAATGAAAATTATTTTATCAATACTGACAGTTTCAAACAACCCTCAGGTGAAAATACTGAGTTTTAAACTGAAGATTGTTTTTGTATTAGTACTTAAATGTCCTAAGACTACTTATCATAGTCATCATTCTTCGATCTAGGTCTGAGAGGACCTTTATTCATACGGCCGTCGGTGTCAAATGTGTATAGAGGTATTTTAGATTTTACCAAAAATGAAACTATCATTATGGAAGCAAACGTTCGAATTTGTCTACAGAAATCGAATGTTTCATTCCCATTTTAACGGAAGTTACGACGCAACTCAGTTGTCTATAAAGGAGTTTGGATTCGATTTTACGCAAACTGAATGTTGTTAGATATCTGAACTGTAGTATAATGTCTCCAACTCATAAATTTGACATCATTGGGAAGCAATCGAAGCCGGCCCCCGGGGGGGGGGGTACTTAGGCAAAATAGGTGCCGGGTATGTGCGAACCATAAGGGTACCTTTTCTCATTCCTCAAAAGTCTCTCAAAGGGGTACAAATTCAAAAGTTAGTCTCTGAAAGGGTCCCAAAATCACGAAAATCAAAAATTTCTCTCTCAAAGGGTCACGTATTCCAAAAATTTTGACCAAAATTTGGTAACAATCAAACCAAAGTTTGGAAAAAATGGACCACAATTTTGGAAAAAGTCTCTCAAAGGGTCCCAAAATCACCAAACTTTTGTCTCTCAAAGGGTCGATTTTCGATTTTCGGCTCGGACATAACCGTCACCTCGCAAACCCAGTACCCCCCCTCCGGGGCCGGTCCTCTTGATAGAAGCCACGCTCCCACTTTTTTGCAAATTAAAATCTTTTTAGTTGCGCGCCTCCTTAGACTCTATATCCATTGCCCCCCCCCATTTTCAATTTAATGGCGTGGGCCCTGAGCTAATATTTATGTAAATCTCAAAAATAGATCTTTCGAATTCAGAGCCTCTTTAAAATGGATGAAGTTTCAAAATCCTATCTTCTGTCGAACACATGTGGTTGAATCCAACCGAAAGATGCTACGGATCATAAGGTTTTGTCCCCTGCTATGACATACAAAACATCTTTAACTCTTTAAGTGCCAATGTCGTATATATCAGAGGGCAAAGCCCTCCTGTAATGCCCAGTTTGAGTTAGAAATCGTCATTTTTGGTCTAACTCGTAGGAATTGGATTGGGCTTCATGGTCAAGCAAAAAAAAAACAATCAAAAGTGAGTCTTTCCAGCGAGATATTAAGCCAAAAAGTAAAAAAAAATGCAAAAATTTGACAAAAATCCACTTTTTCCAGATTTTGACCGTTATTTGACCATTTTTGGTCAACGAGTGATCCAAGAACCTCCAAATTTGTCCCTGCTTTACTTGATTCTGTCCTCCCGCGAATTAATTTGAAATTTTACCACTGGGCACTCCCTCCCCTTTTAGCCGCCACCTATCCCGCCCTTCCTAAATCAGGCGGCGCCGAAGGCGCCTAAAAAAAGAGGAGACTCTAAGCTATCCAACGAGCTATGAACAAGCTTTTAACTCCTTCTAGATCCGGAGACATAAGCCTTTAAAGTTTGAACTAGCGATTTTCTTTCGAAAATTTAGAAAAAATGACCGTGGAACTTAAAGGGTTAAAATCGATGAATGTTGTTTTTGCCATTCCTCATACAAGATAGGAACAAAAATTCAGCTAATTTTTGCTTTTTGGCTGAAAATTTAAAATTTTCTCCCGACACGGTAAAGCTCTGAAGGTCGGGAAATTTTTAGCGTTGACGGCCATGCACTCCACCATCGGACTATCAGATAACTAAGTAAATGAAATAACTTATGTAACATAATATTTGTGTTGTATCATTGTAGATTGAAGGCGCTGTGGTTGTCTGCCGTTTGAAGCGATTAAAAAGCAATATTTAAAAATGCACTTCCATAAATATACATCTAATTATTCGATAATTATTTCATCATTTCTTTAAACAAAAGAATCTAATTAAGCTTTCGTTAGGTATGAAACATGAAACTCAAGCTAGTCTATCGGGAGTCTTACATGCTAGACGACTAAATTTAAATGATGGTAGGGTAAAGCAGTAGCACAAACTGAATACACTCTTTTTTATAATCATAACGTTTGCAAGCATACTTAGGCTCAAACTCTGTAAAAAATAAGCATAATGCTAAGCATACCTCCAAGCTGAAATGCAAAAAAAACTTGTGCAGCTTTTCTAAAACGCTGACCTTTTTAGGGTTTCTTTTAAAGCTGTTTGAGTTTTCTTAGACCAGCGATATTCGCCTGCGGCGCCAAATTACAAAGAAATTGTATTTTTTTTGAGCCGAATCAATGTTCCGACTTATAAATTTTGTCCAAGTCCAAGCATATAAATAGCATACTGAGCAATACCCGATTTTCCCGTATATTTATAATAAAAGAGTGTATAAGCTAAATATTACATCGAATTATAAATGAATCCAGTCTAGAACTTATGCGTTTTATCCTTTGACGACTTGAAAAATATTTCAGGCTGGCTCATGCTTATGTTATGCTTAGGAAATCTGCAAATCTGAGCCTTCATATTCTTCATTTTTTTCTTTTGAAAAGGTGGGTTCTGGCCTTCATCAACAGTTCTTTATTATTTTCTTTATGCTTATAAGTGTTATGCTTATAATAAAAAAAAACATGCACTCGGTTCTCAGTAGATATATTTAAATATTTCTGTTCGATCAGTGAGCATCGATGGGTCTGTTTTTCTCTAGATATATTAGATATATTTTCTAAATTCTTGCATTTACCGCAATACTTACAATCCAGCATTAGTATGGAATCCGCATGAACCGTTCAGCTAATTAGGGAATAAATGGCTTCAAATCGTATAATAGGGGATTCTACTCGAGCTTTCGAATAAACTTTTTTTGGTATGAAATAAATATAATGATCAATTACTTTTTTTGGCAAGCATTTACGCTAATACCTTGATTGCTCACAATTATAGCGGTCATTAGTGCGACCGGAAAATATTTACAGTGCAAATTAACTTCTTAATGACTTGCTAATCTTAAATTGTGATAGTTATCACCCTCTTTAAAAATTTACAAATAAACAATATTTTCGCTTGCTCATTAAGACAGTCGTTTCAATATCAATCTTATTTCAAATTTTAGGAGGTTTATTCATTGAATAACTGGTACGCCCATGAACGCCCTAAGGAGCGATAGTCAAGTGGTCAAAGGCGTCAGCGTCTTAAACCAGGGGTTCGTGGTTCGAATCCCCGCTCCTTTCAATATTCCGTTCAGTTCATAGGTAGCCGAGCCGGCTGGCCGTGGACCTCGTGAAAACAATCGAAAGACTCTCTAAAAGTCCTAGATTACTAGGCTATCCACGTAAAATATCGACTCTATCTATCTATCTAGCCTGAAATTGACGAAAAATAAAGGAGGAGGCCTCTGCTAAGATTTCCTGTTTTTTTACGAAAGAATAAAGTGTTCTAAAGAATTTCTTTCAGTTTTGTACCAGCATTTACTAACTTGAAAATACCTTTCCAACGAACACAACATTGATATGTACTTCAACTTCCGTTAGAAGTTAGACCTTTTTTTTAAGCTTGATTTGCAGTTTATGTTAATGTTAAATTTAACGGTTTCGAAATTTCAAAAAGATAGCTTTTGTTGCTGGCACACTCCTTATGTTACAGAAAGGGTTCTCTAAATTCGTGTTTGTGCGGTGCAGGGGGGAGGGAGGTTATTATTTTGTTTAAAAATGCTATATAGACCTTTTCATAAATTACGTTAAGAGCTTCACTTGCCTCCTTTTGAATTTATTGCCATGGTGATTAACTCCCAGCGGATTTTATTAAAACTACTTTCTATTCATAAAAAAATAATTTAATGTCTCAAGGGACATGATCACCATGGTAATTGTTTGAATACGAGGCAAGTGATATTCGTGACGTAAATCATGAAAAGGTTTATAAGGAAAGTGTAAGACATGCGTTAAATGATAAATTTGACCTTGATTTGTTTTTAGCCTCAGATATCAAGAATCAATCGATCAGTCTGAGAAAGTGAGTAAACGAGGAAATTTAACGTACTGACTCCAATTAACTTCTGTAAAAGTATACCAAGAAATCTTTCTCTTTAATTTTGTGGTTTTTCGAAATGATAATCTGAGGTAATCGATCTTTTCCTATTTTTCCCATACTTCTGAAAGTTTTGTCTGATGATAACAATCTTCGTGTAAACTAAGACTTATTGGCCAGACCTCTGAGGAGGGGGGAGTGGGCTCAAGGTAAGTGACCTAGTGAAGATCTTGGTGGTAGTAAGCTCTAGTTTAGACGGCCGACTTTCTGCCCTGCCTATTTTAATTGTTTGAGTAGGCGAGAAGTGGGAGCCGCAAAATTGGTAGTTAAAATCTTTGCTTTGAAATGATTGAAAGAAGACATCGCATTGGCGTCAAAAGAGGGCAATGCATTGACTTTAGACAGCCAACACTATCAGTCTACTTCAATTCGCAATTAGAATAGGCAGGGCGAAAAGTGGGCCGTTTAAACTAGAGCTACCCCCCTTGCTGCACAATTTTTTTAAATCCCCCCTCCGGCCCAGGCTTGACAAACAACGTTCTTTCAATGTTAATTTAACGTTTTATGTACGTCACGCCAAGTCAAAGCCATTAATGAACATTGTTTGACGATTTTGCCGTCTTAGGGGCTTAATAGGCAGTAGCCTGGGAATCCCTGCAATGATTTCTTCTTTGATAAACTGATGGCGAAATGTATAGCATGGTACGGGCTGAGAGTTTGAATTTCTCAGATCCTAATAACGGTTGAAAACATAGCCAATCAAATTTTGTTATTCTTTTACTGGTCACACTTTCTTAGAGAAAGCGCAACTTTCGAAATTTGGTTTTTATTTTAGTAAGTGAGGAAAGCGCTAAATTCAAATTTCCCACTGTAAAAAATGTGAGTCGAATATTGGACTCACAGCTCGAACCCGTCTTGTGTACATCAAATTATAAAAAAACACACGACGGGTCTCCTGTCTAAATAGGCAGCTTCAGGTTTACCTGACACCCACGCAGAAATTTTCATCTGACACGCTGGGCTCTGAAGGTCGGGAAAATCTTCAATATGTTGAATGTTTGGGTTATAGAATCTCGCCAGATTGCGTCCCTCCCTCGTTTTTTCGGGATTGGCGAAAGAAATAAGAATGAAAAAGAAAAAAGCATATTTTTCATTTTTCTTGTTTTTTTCTTGCTTTCTGATAAACAATAATATCGATAGATAGCCAATCTTTCCTATCGCACACTTTACAACGAAAAACGACCGGGATTATGGTTAATTACCTATATAGGTAAATAAAAACGTAACTTCAATTTTTTAGGTGATCAGTTCTAAGGATCTAGTATATTGTCCAAACACAATCACAATCCGGTATGCCAGGAAAAAATTAAATGGTGGAGTGTCCCAGAAATGTGCCAGAAAGCTTAGCCATCCTACAGTAGCACAGAGCGATGAAGGATGACCGATTATTTCCACAGTTGCGAAATTCAACGAAAATTTGAAGATCAGGTTTCACTGTAGAAATTAGATATAAATCACATGCGTGTGAAAATGTAATTCACAATCCATCTTTTCTCACTTGTTAAATAGAATAGAAGTGAGTTACTTTTTGGACCTACCCCGGTGGGGTGGAGGTGCTATAAATTAACCTTTGTCCGTTCGTCTGTTCGTTCGTTCGTTATTAGCTTTCCTCGTGATTGGCTCATTAGTTTTTTTTTTTTTTTTTCGCACAAAGATGTGTAACTATAAACTCTCGAATGTGACGGAGCCCGATTTTCGAAAAAAAAAATTTTTGGGCAAATTTGGGCCAAAAAAACGGCTAAAAAACGGGTTTTTTGGACTTTGTGAAAAATTGGATCATTAACTTTTTCTGATTTTTTGCATGAAAGTAGGGTACCATCATAGGTAAAAGATGGCTCAAGCAGATTTTTTCAAAAAAATTTTGTTGGCTCAAAAAACGCATGTTTATCTATAAGAATCACTATTAATAAGCATACATCAATGTTCTTAGTTAAATTACTCAATTTTTTTATGAGATAGATGTTGTTTTTTTTGCTCATGAGGTCTTACTTTTGAAGAATCTATGTCTTTAGACATGAAATTTTGGTTTCTTGGCGTGTTTTTATAGAAAAACTGGCCAAATTGATATTTATTTATAAGCACATTATCAATTACTTAGGTATTAGCATTTCTCGAGATTGGCTCTTTGATTCTTTATGATTTTTTGCACAAAGATGCATAACTATAAACCCTCGAATGTGACGGAGCCCGACTTTCGAAAAAAAAAAATTTGGGGCAAATTTGGGCCAAAAAACGGCTAAAAAACAGGGTTTTTGGACTTTGTGAAAAATTGGATCATTAATTGATTTTTTGCATGAAATTAGGGTACCATCATAGGTAAAATATGGCTCAAGCAGATTTTTCAAAAAAATTTCGTTGGCTCAAAAAACGCATGTTTATCTATAAGAATCACTATTAATAAGCATACATCAATGTTCTTAGCCAAATTACTCAATATTTTGATGAGATAGATGTTTTTTGCTCACAAAGTCTTGAATATGAAAGAATGTTTCAAGAGCATAAAATTTTGGTTTCTAAAAGTTTTTTTTATAAGAAACAAATGACTAATTTTAATAGATCGTCACTATTTGTGTTCTGAATGATTGTTTTTAATGGTCACGCTCACGTAAATATCAATTATATAATGTGTTAAATGCATAACTAGGTAGGTCCATAAAAGTATCACTTTCGATCGATACGGATGTGGAGCAAGATTGGTCAGAAAGAGGAAAACAAAAACATTTTTTGCTTATATAAGCATAATGTAATAATAGGAAGACAATGTCCTGACATGAAATATGTGTCTGATATGAAACGGGAACACTTATGTGAAAACAAAGCCTTTAAACATTACACGGTTTTTTTATTAGAACCCAGTTAATAAGAACATCGAGGCTGAAATTCGTCGAAAAATTAAGAACACCTTGAGAACATGCGCAGTCTCAGTTTGGAAAAATATTACAAGAAGCTACATTTTTTTCCTCGTTTCAAGCAGTTTTAACCGAACGTTTTTAAAATCGAGAGTCAAATTATGTCCAAATTTTACCAATTTTAAGTGCATGGTGTTGTCGATTTAGAGTAGTTCGAAAAATTAAGAACTCATTTAAGAACATTTTAGGCTGAAAATTGCTAAATAAATTAGCACATCCAGGCTTAGCAAAATTTTTGGTGTTCTAATAAAAAAAACGTGTAATATTTGATTCTATAATAATATTATAAAGGATATTTTCGGATTTGAAATGGAATAGAAAATGGAGAACAAAAGATATAAAATGCAAATAAATTCTTTAAACTGACCAAATTAAGAAAGAAGGAAATAGGTTACATTAGATTAAACTTATAGTAAAACGCACTTCTCACATATAACTCACTACACATTCATGTCTCTCAGTGTTAAACAGACTTCTATATTACGTACAGAATTTACAATCGATAAACAGACTCTCATTTCCCTACAGGGTGTCCCATAATAACAGATTTTGATGAGCAGTAGATTTTATTGTTGGGACATCCTGCAGAGATAATTTTTGCTGAAAAATTCAAGAATGTTATAAATCATGATAAATGCCAAATCCTTCAGAATTGTAACAGTCAAAATGTTTATTCAATTTTTTTTACACAAAATAGAGTTGATTTTCTCAAATAGCAATTTGAAAAACACGGGGTTACGATAATCGTCCCTATCTTTTACAACAATATTTCCATGTTGAAGGACAGGGAACTGGTCAATGAAACTGCTTTCGATTAAATTGATTGTGTTATCATCGTTGAATTTCATTGGTTGGTATGTATCATCTACCTTTTCCTTAAAAAAAGGTAAATGGATGACAACTATTTCATCGTATTCTTCTTCTTCTTTCAAATCCTCCATTAATTCATCTATTGTTATGCTTGTAAATTCGAAAGAAGTGTATATTCTTGTCGCATCATCCACAGTGACTGTGTGAAATATTGCCTTGGGGAAAACAGCTTGAACAATAATATTCCAAAAGTCATAGATTGCATAATGATGACAACCAACACATTTCTCCCAGCAATAGAAATAAAGCTCTTTGGAAGATGAACCGCATTGAACTTTTAAATGAGGTGAATATTTTTCACGCCAGTCGTACCGGGGATTGACCATTTGATCCATTAGAATTTGATGCAAGTGTGGATCGAATGCATGCTTGGTATTATCTGTATATGGATTGGAATCTGGGGTGAGACTTTGAATAAAGTTTTCTTTTCGTATCCAATCAAGAAATAATTTATCGCTACTTAAATCAAAACTCCATACCACGAAATCGCTTTCTTTTCGTTGCCACATTTTTTTTGCTTTCTTGATCACTGAAATCTGTTTTTTTACCTGGTACCCCTCTACCAAAAAGAAAATCGTTTGTTTGCTAGTTATGTTATTATATGGCATGTTTTCCAACACCTTTATCAGTTCATTCCCATCAGTCCGTGTTATAGCTTGGAAATCAGTCTCGAAAAACTCTCTATAATTTTCCTCAGTAAGCCGAATCAAGCGGCTTTGTATTGGAGAAAATGCCCAAAATGTAAAGCAAGGTTTATCCAATATTGATTTGACTAAGTATTTTAACTGTGTATCCATGTAATTTAAGCTTTGAAAATTTATATTAGGATTTCCTACAGCCTCATCCTTGATTATAATAATCGGAATAAGGGTGATATTTCTGACTTCTAAACACGATGAAACCATCAGGTCTCCCCTTGTAATTGATGCCAACAAAAGCACACTAAAACAAAGGGAACTCAATGTGATGTTATTTGTATACATTGCTCCCTAAAATGTTAAAGTATAAGTGTTATTTTATGACTTTATAATATTATTCACCCAGCGGGCAGTGCGCTGCGACCAAAATTTCCTTTAATAGCTCATTGACGTCAAAAAATATAAATATTTGTACACAAAGTTAGAGCTCTTTCGAGCTCTGCTGTGCAGTTTTGTGCAATTTTGGTAGCTGTAAAGGCTCGTTTCCATTCACCTAGCGGGCAGTGCGCTGCGACCAGAGTTCTAAATATAGAAGTGGTCGCAACGCGCAAGCGGACAGTAATTGATTTCCATTCATCTTGAGATTTAAAAGAAGTGCTCGAAATATTCAAAAGACTTCATCACAATCTGTATACATTTTTTAATTTTTTACATGTTAACTCTCTTCTGATTGGCTAAAACTATTTGATCACTGTATGAGCTCGCACGCCCGCTTTTGGAAGTTGAAATTTTTCAGCTACCAAAATTGCACAAAATTGCACATCAGAGCTCGAAAGAGCTCTAACTTTGTGTACAAATATTTACATTTTCTGACGTCATTGAGCTATTTAAAGAAATTTTGGTCGCAGCGCACTGCCCGCTCGGTGAATGGAAACCCAGCTTAAATGTTCAACTTCCAAAAGCGCGCGTGTAAGCTCATACAGTGATCAAATAGTTTTAGCCAATCAGAAGAGAGTAAACATATAAAAAATATAAAAATGTATACAGATTGTGATGAAGTCTTTTGAAGATTTCGAGCACTTCTTTTAAATCTCAAGATGAATGGAAATCAACCACTGGTCGCTAGTGCGTTGCGACCATTTTTATATTTAAAACTTGCACATCAGCGCTCGAAAGAGCTCTAACTTTGTGTACAAATATTTACATTTTCTGACGTCAATGAGCTATTAAAGGAAATTTTGGTCGCAACGCACTGCCCGCTAGTTGAATGGAAACCCAGACACGAGAAGTTTTTTTCCCGTTCGTGCAATGCAACATGCTCTCTCCCACCAACACAAGAAAAAAAGTACGTGTCCTATGGTTTTTTTTTGTTTCATGGGACAAAAAGTGAGGGAAATACCCAAAAGGCACGCTGATTTTGTCCCTGAATCGATTTTGCTTCATTGTCCCAGGGACAAAAGTGAGATTTGACTTTTATTGGTTGAAAGAAAAAGGGTGTGGAGACAGGAGAATGCGTTTCAGGTTGGTTGGATGGAGCATGTTGCATTGCACCAACGGGAAAAAAACTTCTCGTGTCCCAAAGCCTTTAGAGTTTTTGACTTACTGATTAGACGGATTATTCACGAAATCATGATCGAAATTGTTAGACTTGACGTGATATAGTCCCATTTTTTATTGAAAGTTTCCTCCATAATTTGTTCAAAATAAATATGATAAACTAATTTTGAATTCAATCAATTTATGCATGTATTCAAGGTCTGGGCTCTAGTGAGTCCATCTGTTGATTGAAATTTCCTCTATAACTCGTGTAAAATAAATAGGATAAACGAATTCTGAATTCAATCAATTCATGTTTGTATTCAAGGTCTGGGCTCTAGTGTGTCCATCTGTTGATTGAAAAGTTTCTCCATAATTTGTTTAAAGTTTAAATTCAGTTAATCAAATTAAGTTTGTATTTAAAGTCTTGATTTGAATGGTATGGTCCATCCGGCCCATCTGTTGATTGATGTTATATTAATGATGTTTGTTGATTGTTTGAAAAACGTGCCAGATAAACGTTCTCTTTTCGAATTTTTAAGAATTCAATAATTTTATTGTAAATATACAGTATGGCTATGCTAAATAGATTTTATCAAAATTGTTCACAAAAGCTAGTATAGTTAAAGTGAAAATCTTATTTAAATCCCAAACTTAAAAACATTAGCAGCTACATAATTTACAGACCAGAATTGATTTCCATGCTTACATAAAAATTTGACCCTTAATACGTTAAATTTATTTGGAAAACATTTTTGGACCTACCTGGAGGTCCAATAAATTAACCTTTGTCCGTTCATCCGTCCGCCTGTCCGTTTGTCCTTCTGTTACCAGCTTTTCTCGAGATTGGCTCATTGTTTTTTTCTGATTTTTCACACAATGGTGCCAAATAGTAATGCCCAAAATGTGACGGAGCCCGATTTTCGAAAAAGATTTTCCGGCCAAAAATGCCGTAAATATGCCGGAAAACCGTTTGTTTTTTTGGCATTTTCTCGAGATTTTAACATTAGTTTTTTGCACAAAGATGCATATTAGTCCGATTTTTGAGGAAAATTTTTTTCCAGTCTAATATGACGGAAATCGCCGTTTTTCTGGGTTTTCATTGGACTTATTCCCTGCATTTCTTTGTTTTTTTTCACATAAAAACATTATTGATAATAATGCCCACCATCAAACATGATTCAATTGTCAATAAAACAGATTTTTGCAACCGGAACTTTCTAAAAATCGCGGAAAATGGTTTCACTTGAATTCCTCGAGCTTTACTTTATATTTGTTCATGAAATTTTGTACACTGATGGAAAATGGCAATACCTAAAATGTGACGGAGCCTGACTTTTGATAAGCAAAATTTTCCAGCCAAAAATATGCCAGAAAAACCGGTTTTTTGGTATATTTTCGAGATTTCATCATTAGTTTTCCCTATTTTTTTGCACAAAGATGCGTATCAGTAATGTGCCCAAATTGTGGCCGATTCGGATTTTTGAGAACAAATTTTTTACGTTCGAATATGTCGGAAATCGCCTTTTTTGCAGATTTTCATTGGACTTTTTCCCTATATGTTTTGTGTTTTTTTTCACACAAAAACACCACCATCAAGCATGATTCGATTGTCAATAAAACTGATCTTTGCAACCGGAACTTTCTATGTCTTTTTCCCCTACTCCCCTCCCCCTCCCCCCCCCCTCATCAACAATCAATGATGAAATTTAATGCGTTATGCATTTTCGCTGATATCTTTTCTGACAGATTGTCTTCATACAATCATTGACAAAACCTATGGCACAAAGCCCAAAAATGAGTTCCCTCCCCTCTCCCTCCCCCAAACAATTATTATTATTTTTATTATATTGTGACGAAGGGAATTTAGGCGATTGGGGTCACCCTTTAGTTATTGAGGGGACCTCTCAGATCACTTATCTGTTCCTTCGATCAGGGTATCCCTTATTGGGGATAAGTCTATGGACACGTAGTAAAGGTACGCTAATAGATTTCAATCAACATCAATTCTGTTTCTTCAATTAAGCAATAAATATCAAATAAGCGTAACATAAATAACATCAAATAACTTAGTAACTCTGGCATGTAATTAACGATAGTTCTCTTTCAAGTCCTTCTCCTTCAAGTTCTCCTTTTCAAGTCCTTTTCCTTCGAGCTCTTCTTTCCAAGTCCTCTTCCTTCGAGCTCTTCCTTCCAAGTCCTTGATTTCTTTCCTTTTCTCGCTCATGTTTGCTCGCCCTATTCAGGGGTCTGGGCTCGAGGGCCTGAGCCCCACTCTATTGATTTCTATTCATCTTTCAGTTCATTAATATCGTGTTGGCTCAGTCCCAGTCTCTGCTTGCATTATTCATCAATGATTAGTTTACTAGCTTCACATCTCCGACGTTCGACAAGTGACGTCCTCGTCACTTCAAAAAAATTTGGGATCGTGGTTTCGCTTACTTCTTTCCTTCAGGAATCATTAACTTTTTAATGCTTTTGCTTTCGTGCTGATGTTTTGGTGCAATTAAGTGCTCAATTGTGGTTGTTTACTTATCGAGTTTTCATAATTGTTTCAAAGGGTTTATTCTTCTCTGGATTTTAGTTAGTACATTGATATGACTCCACATCCTCATTGTTTGACAAGTGACGTTCTCGTCACTAAATTAAAACATTACATGATCGGTGTATTTTGGAGTGCATGTCAAGTTATCATCTTCGCAGGCCTTCAAGTTGTTTTCATCTTTGATGTCGGTCCTTTATATATCAAATTTTACGTATAATTAACAATTTCTAATGCTGAAATATTTTATTTGAAAATAACTAAATTACAAATTATCGTCTGATTCATAAATATTACATAAACTCAATTCATCTCTTAAAAATTTCATAAAATCAATAAAATATTTGTTCAATTTCAGTTTCTCTTTTAACAATATTTTAGTCTTTAGTTAATTGTTAGTTTCATTCGGTAAACATATCTGCATTCAATTCGACATCTCGGAATTTATTCAACAATTTCTCTGCGCTAAATTTTGTCTTGATTGTAGTCGGTTAACTGTCCTTCTCAATGTACGCAATTTTAACTCGATATAACTTTTTTTTTTTTTTTTTTTGGTTTGGTGCTCTGTGCAGTTCTTTAAATGTTCGTGTTTCATTAAATATCAATTTTATCAAGCATGGTTAAGTATTGAGTACTCAACACAATGAACGAAGTTTATTTTTGTTTCTGGGATAAATTTGTTGTTTTTCAGAAATTCTTTTCTTGTACTCGTAGATCTTTCGGTTGTGCCATTGGTTTTTCTGGTCGTATATTTTATCATCGTTGAGAATTCTTTCACTGATTTCTGGTTGCTGCTGGCTTTTCACTTGGTATTGTATTGTAAGATTTATCAACGATATGATATTCATAATCAGGATGTACAACGTTGGTAAAATCATTTTCAATAGCAGAGTCAGTTGTACCTTGTTTCTGCTTCGATTTATCTGGTATTTTCGGCATTTCAGTTGAAACCTCATACATTCTGTCGACTGTTTTGTGGATATTTGAACAATCTCGTATGATTTCGGAATATTATTGGATGGGTGTTCAATATTCTCGGACAGCTCTTGAACACTGTAAGATGGATTTTTAATACTCTCGGTTGGCTTCTTCATAATATCGGACGGTTTTTCGATAATATCGGTCGGTTTTTCAACAACTTCGGACGGCTTTTTGACAATTTCAGACGGCTTTTTAACAATCTCGGATGACTTTTTGACAATCTTGGACGGCTTTTTGACAATCTCGGACGGGTTTATTCTAGAAGACTTTTCAATATTCTTGGACCGTCTTTTCTTAATCTTTGACAAATGCTGTGAATTGTTTGGTGACTGATGGATAACCTTGGAGGGTGTTTGAATAATTTTAGATGAATGTTGAATCATTTCTTGCGACTTCTTTAGCGGAAGATGGCATGTCTTTGGAGACAGGTTTGTAATCTTTGACAACGGGTGAAGTTTCGACGGTTCAAAAACAATTTCGCTTGGTGAATGAAACTTCGGTGGTTGTTGATATGTTATACGTGGTCGTCGAATAATTTTTGGTGGTCGGTAATGAACTCTCGGTGGTGAGTGAACTTCGATAATGATAGGTGGCGGTTGAAGCTTTGGTGGTTGTATAAATGTCTTGCGTGGTTGGCGAATAATTGTCGGTGATCGGTAGATAATATTCGGTTGTGGGTAAATTTTTGAGGATTCTCGAGGTTTCTGATCTCTTACCAGCGTTCGCGTTGAAGTGTCGCGACGTCCATCTGAGGAGATTCTTCTATTTTGTTGAGGAGGTCTGTTCCGTTGTCGCTTGAGATTCTTGATTTTGGCTTGCATTCTTTCGATCTCTCTCATTCCGTCTGTTGATGATGCAAATTTTGGTCGGCCAAGCGTATTGATTGTTTGAGGCATTATCATTCGTAACTTTTGTTCGATCACCTCGGATACTTGTTCATCGAGATCTCTTTCACCGGCGTACTCATTCAATGACACTCGTCTTGGTGTTGCACCGGAAGATTGGACAGTACACGCGCCAGCTGCTAATTTGTCGATCTTTTCGTTCAGCTTCTTGAACAGTTTGGCGGAGTTCACATTGTAATTCGGCTTGATCGCGTTCTCTAATCTGATGTAAGCCACTGCTTCATTGAAGGTTTTGAATCTCTTTAAAATAACCGATATTCGTAAATCGTCATTCAGTCCGGCGATGAGCGAGTTCAATTTCTGCTCATTGCTGTAATTTAATTGATACACTAGATCTTCGAGTTTTTTAATGTAGGCATCTAGTGATGGACATTCCTCTTGTTTGAGTTTGACTAGTTCAGCTTTCTTTAACATTCTGATATCGGACGACCAGAAGTAGTTCAGCAACATCTCTTTTATCAGTTTGTATGAAGGCTTCACGTCTGCTGGTAGCGCTCTGTAATAGTGCATCGCGTGACCTTGTAAGCCATATGCTGTTAGAACGTTCAAACGTTCTTTGGAGCTCCACTTGCCAATGGTTGCTATGCTCTCGAAACGTTCGAAATAGCTTTTGATATTTTCATTACTGGTTCCATTGAATTGTGGTATATCGTTCAAAGTCATTTGGATTACGTTCATCTTGAAGATACTCGTCATTGCTGGCTTGTTTTCGCTTTCATCGACACTGTCGTTTTAGCGAGTTGCATGTTGAATGATTTATAAGTAGTCGAAATGTGTTACCTCTAGATGCTGCATTCCTCTTGCCTAGTTTCCTTTACTTATTTATCTTTCGATTCAAATCACAAAATCGAAATCAAAATTTACTGCACAATGTTAGGTATTATTTTACTTGAATCAATTGCAACCAATGCTTGGTTACGGCAAAGGTTCACTGCGTTCAAGTTTGTTGAATAATTGATACCGAGAGAAGATTTTGAAGTTAAACTTCTCTTCTCGTTGAACTTTAAATAATTGATTTTGTGTAAAACTCTCGTTTTGATAGTTTTTAATACTTTCTGATGTAAAATCACTTTTGTCCTTTTCAAAATAACGTGTCCTTATTAATCGCGAAATCAACCAAACTACCAATCAATAATAGTTCAGTTTCTGTGGTGTAATTAAGTAGTATTCTACTACAATCTTTTATTGTTCTTGTTCCTTGGTGTAATGTAGCTCTCTCCTCTTGGATTTTTGATTCTTGCGAAGCGAGTTCTTCTGGTTCACCTTCAGTGTGACGAAGGGAAGTTAGGTCTTTTTCCAATTAAGTAATAAATATCAAATAAGCGTAACATAAATAACATCAAATAACTTAGTAACTCTGGCATGTAATTAACGATAGTTCTCTTTCAAGTCCTTCTCCTTCAAGTTCTCCTTTTCAAGTCCTTTTCCTTCGAGCTCTTCTTTCCAAGTCCTCTTCCTTCGAGCTCTTCCTTCCAAGTCCTTGATTTCTTTCCTTTTCTCGCTCATGTTTGCTCGCCCTATTCAGGGGTCTGGGCTCGAGGGCCTGAGCCCCACTCTATTGATTTCTATTCATCTTTCAGTTCATTAATATCGTGTTGGCTCAGTCCCAGTCTCTGCTTGCATTATTCATCAATGATTAGTTTACTAGCTTCACAATATTTAAAGAGAAATATGGTTTTAGGCGCCTCTTAAACCGATCTTTTACAAAATATTTTCCTAAAATAAATTTTGTCGCGAGGACTTCCTCGGACTCTGAATACATGATCTTTCTTCGACATCGCTTGATTTATTCCGTTCGCTTTTTTTGGACCTACCCCGGTGGGGTGGAGGTCCTATAAATTAACCTTTGTCCGATCGTTCGTTCGTTCGTTTGTTCGTTCGTTATTAGCTTTCCTTGTGATTGGCTCATTAGTTTTTTCTGATTTTTTGCACAAAGATGCATAACTATAAACCCTCAAATGTGACGAAGCCCGATTTTCGAAAAAAAAAAATTTTGGGCAAATTTGGGCCAAAAAACGGCTAAAAAACGGGTTTTTTGGACTTTGTGAAAAATTGGATCATTAACTTTTTCTAATTTTTGGCATGAAAGTAGGGTACCATCATGGGTAAAAGATGGCTCAAGCAGATTTTTTCAAAAAAATTTTGTTGGCTCAAAAATCGCATGTTTATCTATAAGAATCGCTATTAATAAGCATACATCAATGTTCTTAGTTAAATTACTCAATTTTTTAATGAGATAGATGTTTTTTTTGCTCACAAAGTCTTGAATATGAAAAAATATTTCAAGAGTATGAAATTTTGGTTTCTAAACCTTTTTTTTTTATAAGAAACAAACGACTAATTTTAATAGATCGTCACTACTTGTGTTCTGAATGATTGTTTAACGGTCACGCTCGCGCAGATATCAATTATATATGTGTTAAATGCATAACCAGGTAGGTCCATAAAAGTATCACTTGTAGGGTATTAAATCTCTCTCTCTAAGAAAGACAAACAATCCTATTTGTGATTTTAGATCTAGTCAGACACTCCATTTAAGTTGGGAAAAGATGACTTGTGAATTGCATTTTCACACGCATGTGATTTTTTGCAGAATCACATGCTCGGAAATCAGTTTTACCAAGCATGTGATTTCCATACTTTTTCCTGTGTACATCGGTCTCGCTGAAACTACATTTAAAAAACGGTTCAGCAACCACAAGAAGTCGTTTAATCACGAGCGGTATGAAAACAAAACAGAACTTTCCAAACAATATTGGAAATTCAAACGTCAAAACAAGAACCCAACCGTATCGTGGAAAATCGTTAGACGAACTGGTGGATTCCAACGAGCCTCGATGAAATATAATCTTTGCTTAAATGAAAAGCTTGAAATCACCACAAAATTCGGCGACATCATGAACTCAAAATCTGAACTGATATCAAAATGTAGACATGTCAACAAGCACACCCTCGCCTTGTTTGACAGCAAAGACTGAAATGACGTCAATTTTGACAAATAAAGACATCATACTGTATAATTGAAGATTGACATTGCGAATGTCGTTTTTGTAATTTTCTAGAAATCTGACTGAAGACTTCCTGAAACGGCACGAAACTCCGAGTATCGGAAAATAAATTTGTCTCTATTCTTGACTGATATATAGCTCTACCGATGGTATAGAGCACTTTCAGATTTTCACTGAAGTCAGATTTTCAAACAAGATAAAAAAACAATGGTAGCACAATTTTATTACAACGTACAAAGTGAAAGTACAGCTTGATCTCCGTAGAGAATGAAAGTGTAAACCTGTGCTTCCAAAACTTCCCCAGGCTACCCATGGCAGCCAAACAGAACAGCAACTGGTAGTTACAAAGGTAGCTTTGAATTGTTAGGTGGAGTCTCGAGAAGGTTGTCCACACTTGTACGCAGTGGGAAAATAGTTTTGCTGGTATACCCGGTAAACGGTAGAAAGTGTCCAGGAAGTACGGCAGGAATGTTTCCCCGGGAATGATAAATTTAGCTATCCTCACAAATGTATAAAGCCCGAAGGGCTAGATCGTGCTTTAAGCCATCGCAGCCAAAAAAAACCCGCGAAGCTTCTAAAATTCTATTGTAATGTCACGTGACCTAGGTAGGATTTCCCATCTAACGTCGGCGCACTTTTCAGCAAAATCACGACATCTAGCCCTTCGGACTTTATAAATCTATAGCTTACCTACGGTATTATTCAAAAGGGCCAGCTACTTTCTTTTGCGTTTGCAAAAATCTTTCTAAAGAATCGAACGAGCTTACCTTAATTTTGTTGACGTCAGGCGGTTGTTTCAATTTGTTTGCTTCGTGGAACTCTCTACGAAAGTTGTTTCAGAAATGTTTTAATTTTGTTCTTTTATATAGAACGGTCCGTTTCAACCCTTTTGTTTTTGTATTGTTTTAGATTACTGACAAGGAACAATGCTATTGGTTACACGTGACTTAAAATGATTGTTTTAAAACAAAAGTGATTGTTTATTGCTTGCCCCTTATTTGTCAGGACGCAGTTAAATAGTTTTGACTTTCCTCGTTAGTGTGGGCTTGCTTGAATGCGAGGGCTATATTGCATTTTTCAACTTCTTCAATTAAGTAATAGGTGATCGAAAAAAAATAAAAATTTGATTATAATAGATTTTTCTTATTAGGTGTAATGGACCTGAGCCCCCACCAAACCTATAATGAAAGACTCGAAAAGTCATAATGTTCTTTAGAGAAAAAGTAGGTGTAATGGACCTGAGCCCCCACCAAACCTAAAATGAAAAGTCATAACATGTTTTTTAGAGAAAAGATTACAATTAGGCATATTCTTATGTAATTTCGTAGCTCTAACGAGCAAAATTAATCTTCACATAAATACAGGGAAAAAATGTCTACTGTTTTGAGTTACATTACGATTTAAAATGTGTAGATATATCATACTGCTAAAGTCCAATTACACCTTTTTTATAAAGGAACTAGTAAACTTTTGTTAAAGCTCGGGTATTGTTACCTTTTTAGCATTCTGAGCATCGATATGTTCTTATCCTGTTCTTATCCTGCTCTTGTTTCTAGGGCAAAACTGGGGGTATGTTAGGTTTAGTGCCCTATACTATTATGAAGCATTATTTGCTTAAAATTTAGCTATTCTTAGCTCTGCATTGTTCTTATTATTTCTCTTATATTTTGGCATCTTTAAGCCTCATTGTTCTTATAAATTGGTTCAATTTACAAAAAGAATATAGCGTAGGGTTTGGTGGGAGGTCATTAGGTGAACATTCTAATCACATATTTATTGCCCCCTTGTAATTTTTGTTGAAACAATTTGATGACTCGAAGCTGAAATATTCATTGATATTGGTGGAAACTATATAAGAACAAACTATATAAGTACATTAGGCTTGGCTAAAATATTAAGAACAAGTTAAGAATATTTCAAGGCTTTGGGGACTCTTAAACGCCAATTTTTTAGCAAGCAAAATGGACTAAAATACTCAGAAGAAATGGCGAAAATAAGAACATGTTAAGAACAAGTTAAGAACATTCAAAAGCTTTGGATTTTCTTATAAAAGAAACGTGTACCCAGTTAGTTAACTATTGCTATTCGCTCTGACAGGTTTCTGAAACACGTAGATGAGAACTGATATAGTTTGTCCATTATCAACTTGCTATCCAGACGGCACACAACGTCAAAACAATGTCCATGTGCCATTCATAACGTCCAAATAACGTTATTTGTGTTGTTATTTATGTGTGCCAGCTGGGTATCCATAACTACTTTAAAATGAAAGAAAAAAGCTATTTTTCAAACGATGTTGATATTTTTAGAACCGTGACAATGAAAATCACAAAAATGAATTTAATTTAGCCTTTCAAGGTCGGAGTGTCCATGTAATAAGCAATTCTCAAAAATTAATTTTAGTGAGTTAAAAAAACGAATAGATGGATTTCATGCTAAAAGTTTTATTCCTTACACATTATAGAGATTTTCACTTCAAATGTCAAGAGCTTCCAACCAGTAGATTGGGCCCTAAAAACAGATGACCTCAGCTAAAATTTGAGCAGTAATTTTTAATCAAAAGTCTTCACTAAGTGAAAAGTACTCTGACATTTTTTTCAGCTATTTTTTTGGATCAAGCCCACATTTTGGTCGGTGTGCTTATTTTTCCGAAAAAAATTGGGCTATTTAAAATTAGAAAAGAAAAATAAGCCTTTGCAAGTACACAACCCAGAACAATGACCAATCATTAAAGCTCACTGAAATGCTATTTTTCAGGGTTCAGTATGCTTATAAATGTTATGCTTATAAAAAACATGTTGCTCAAAAATTCAAAAAGGCCGAAGATTCTTTCTTAATCTTACTCGTCAGAAAAACAACCCCTTCTCACCGACTCACTGGGACCCCTTCACGTAAAGTAAACCCTTGATAAGTTCTATCGATTCACTAAAAATAGGGGTAGAGGTGGTACAGTCACTTTCGGTCGGGGTTGTGGATGATTAAAATATGTCGTTCTTTATTGTCTTTTTTTCGTTTTTTTGTCGTTTTATTGTCGTTTTTATTCGTTTCTCGTTTTTTCTTCGTTCTTTCATTCTCTTTATGGTGGTCTCCTTTTGGCACCTCCACTCCCTCTTAATAAATACGTTAAGCACATCAGCTTAAATTTTTCAGTGTGAATACACCCTGACAGAAGGCAAATTTCAGCATTACGAAACATTGAATATCGTAAAAAGATTTTGGCGTTTTGCCAATAAAAACAACCATTTAAATCTAATGGTTTAGGTATAATTGCTCAGTTTTGAATTTCGATAATAATTAATTGTAGTTTGACTTTTTGACCTTTTATTTTCTTACGTCAAAAGAATACATTAGTATCAGACAAAATGAAACTCTACATCAAGTTCCGACTAACCTGAATTCTGATCATTGTTTTCTCCACGCCACGCTGAAGCTCTAAAGAGTGTATAAAACAAACAATCGACCTGAGGAATTTGTAAGGACCGCGCTCGTCAAATAGCACTAGAAATGACCACAAATTGCATGATTATGTTTAGCCGTTTTTTCTGGTTTTTTCCGAAAAGTTTTTTCCACCGTTGAGATTTGGATTTTCTCATTTGGGGATTTCACGCGATTGCCTTGGTTATTTTTTCTGATGTTTTAGCTTGCATTTTCTTATAATTGTTGCCATTTTTTCTATTTTCTTATTACATAAGCCTTCAGGTAGGTCCCGCATTCAGCATGTGGCTTGCTTTCTATTTGGCAATATTCCACTCCTGAATATATTTTCAACAAAGACAAAGCTATTTTTTTTCAAATTCTATCAAAGGTTACAGCCTTTTTTGTCTCCGCTGCAGATAGTAGTATTGAGACAAACTTCAAATTGATAGATAGAGAGTATTTTACGTAGATAGCTTTAGAATTAGATTTAGATTTAGCGGTATTGTTTAATCCAGGTCTTCGACCGTTAATTCAGGTCTTCGGCCGTTAATTCAGGTCTTCGGCCGTTAATCCAGGTCTTCGGCCGTTAATCCAGGTCTTCGGCCGTTAATCCAAGTCTTTGGCTGTTAATTCAGGTCTTCGGCAGTTAATTCAGGTCTTCGGCAATTAATTTAGGTCCTCGGCAGTTAATTCAGGTCTTCGGCCGTTAATCCAGGTCTTCGGCCGTAAATTTAGGTCTTCGGCAGTTAGTTCAGGTCTTCGGCCGTTAATTCAGGTCTTCGGCCGTTAATTCAGGTCTTCGGCCGTTAATCCAGGTCTTCGGCCGTTAATCCAGGTCTTCGGCCGTTAATCCAAGTCTTTGGCTGTTAATTCAGGTCTTCGGCAGTTAATTCAGGTCTTCGGCAATTAATTTAGGTCCTCGGCAGTTAATTCAGGTCTTCGGCCGTTAATCCAGGTCTTCGGCCGTAAATTTAGGTCTTCGGCAGTTAGTTCAGGTCTTCGGCCGTTAATTCAGGTCTTCGGCCGTTAATCCAGGTCTTCGGCCGTTAATCCAGGTCTTCGGCCGTTAATTTAGGTCTTCGGCAGTTAGTTCAGGTCTTCGGCCGTTAATTCAGACCGTCCGCCGTTAATCCAGGTCTTCGACAATTAATTCAAGTCTTCGGCCGTTAATCCAGGTCTTCGGCCGTTAATCCAGGTCTTCGGCCGTTAATTTAGGTCTTAAGCCGTTAATTCAGGTCTTCGGCCGTTAATCCAGGTCTTCGGCCGTTGATTTAGGTCTTCGGCCGTGAATCCAGGTCTTCGGCCGTTAATTCAGGTGTTCGGCCGTTAATTTAGGTCTTCGGCCGTTAATTCAGGTCTTCGGCCGTTAATCCAGGTCTTCGGCCGTTAATTCAGGTGTTCGGCCGTTAATTTAGGTGTTCGGCCGTTAATTCAGGTCTTCGGATGCTATATTAGGTCTGCATCCGCTGATGGAAAAATTGCAGCTCAGTAATCTAAAGACTATTTCGACAGTCTTTCGATTGTTTTCACAAGGTCAGTTCGGCTAACCAAGAACTGAGTGGGACAATGGAAGGAACGGGGATTTGAACTGCGAACACCTAATTTGAGGAGCTGATAGCTTAACCACTCGGTGATCTTCCTTACTGAACCTTAAGCTCAGAACACATCGAAGAAACGGCCAAACTCTACTGTATTCATCAGTTCAAGTGAATATAATAATTAATACTAGATTCAAATCAGTAACTATTTTTATTTTCTGTCTTAGCTAGCTAGGAAGTCATGAATAATTTAGCAGCAATTGCTGAAGAAATGGTAAAAATAAAACTTGGTTGCCATGGCTTAACTCTTCGAGTTGTAAATTCTTTCTGAATCAACTTCAGTGATAGAGAGACTAAACAGATTTTTTTGTTATTCGTAATAAAGATGGAAGCTATTTTATTTCTATATGTTTCACGCGATTGCTGTAAAGTCTATTTCAGAAAACATTGGCAGTTTGCACCATTTTGATACATATCTCTTGAAGGAGGAAATATTTACTAGTTGAAAATATCATTCTGAGTGGATCATGTTTGAAAAGTCTCAAAATAGGCTAAGCTTAGAAGCCTAAAGGAGACTAAAAGTGGTCATATAGACCCACTTTGGAGGGCTTTAACCTTGGGTCAGATATTAATATTCTGAATGCATACTTTAATTCAGCGGAGTTTAAAGTTTGAGGAAGTGTAAATTCGAAACTTTTGGTCAAGTAGAATTTTTTTTTTTTTTTTTTTTCATTTTTGAAAATTTTTCTAAGATTTTAAAAGCTTTCAGATTTAAACAAAAGTTTTTTTTTTGAAAAAGAGTGATATCGCTATCATCTATTTTGATTTACAAGCTTTTTCACATTGGATTGACACGGATATATGGAGCAAGATTGTTAAGAAAGAGCAAAACACAACATTTTTTTGTTTATATCAGCATAGTATAACAATAGACAGACACTGTCCCGATATGAAATATGTGTCTGATATGAAACGGAACAGTTATGTAAAAATAAAACCTTTAACTTCGAACTTCCTTTTACTTTCCAGGAAAAGAACAGAAAGAATACTGCTGAATTTTAGAAGAGTACGACCAAACCATATTACATTTGCTCACCGAACAAATAAGACTAGACTGTGTTCTGACCAACATGGATTTGATTACAGCCTGTGAACACAACAATCAAGAAGAAGTTGAACATTACTTGAATCGACACCCCGAAGATTTGAATAAAACTTTCAAAAAGCATTTTGAGGAAGCTACTCCATTATATTTTGCAGCACAATATGGTCATTTAGGAATTGTCAATCTTCTCCTTAAGGTAGGTTTTTTTCTTACATTTATCCCTTCCGTAAGTTGGTCTAATGTCGACATCTCTCTTCTAATTATGACACCCAACTTTAGAGCCGGGATTTATAGGAATGTCGGAATCCGTGATTGAAACTTAATTTTTTTGCTTAATGGGGTGAAAAACATCTTTTTTCAATCTGTGATTTCGACCTACCTATTTTTCCTTATCTCTGAAAAGGGTATCGGAATAAGATGAGGGATGTCGACATTAGACCAATTTACTATCTGGCCTAGTGTAATTAAAGTTTAGCGAATCGACGTTTAATTCATTCAGAGAAAAGTATTCTTGACCACAGTTAGATTTTGTACCAAAATTTCAGTGCTATTTCTCCATTTCTCCTTAACTTAAACAAGTTGTATGTTCCCCTCAGTTAATGCCTCAAAAACCTTATTCCATGACTTGAAATTTCCTTTACCAGAACAGAATTGTGTTCGCCGTGAGTGTTCGAGATATGGAGACTTCACGGCGACCAGGTCAGATTAATGATTTCTCTTTCTTCGTTATTCTGTTATGTTGTTTTTTTTTCAGAAAGGAGCCAATGCAGATTTATGCTGCACCAAGAAGAACCGCATACCGTTACACGTTGCCTGTTTCTCTGGCTTTGTCAACGTTATCAAATTTCTTGCAAAGAAAACTTCCGATGTTAATCTGCCAGATTCGCAAGGTATGTAATAATGCTAAAGGGTATGGGACTTAGATTCTACAATATGTTTGCAACATCAGATAATAACGTTGTTCTGAAGACGTTTAATAGACTTTTTGGGGTTATCTAACTATTAATGGAAAAGTAATTTTACACCAGGGTCTTCGGACTTTACTCTTTTCCCTTGTGAGAGGGAACACGTTAAAATTAAAGTTTGCTCAAGCTTTTTCCTATATTTCAGATACACAGGAGAACCTCAACCCCGCTGGGAGGAAAACCTTTTCAGTTTAACACACAATGCTCAATGGGCTTTTCCAGAAAAAAACCGTGCACCCCCTGTTGAGGAGGTCCAACCTTTTGTGACCTACCCCCTTGGAATTCCAGACAATTTTAGGATCATACCCCTCTGGAATTCCGAATTTTTACAAATTTTCAATTATTACCCCCTTGGAATTACGCTTATTTTTGACGGATTTTTGTCTACCCTTATGGAATTCCACTGCATTTCAAACCTTACCCCCTGGAACAGAAATGGACCTCCTCAACAGGGGGTGCACGATTTTTTTAAAAGCCCAATACAAGGCACGCTGTATTTATATGATAATAATTTTGACTCGCTTATATCCTTAGGATTAACACCGTTTCATTTGGCATGTCAGTCGGGAACGCAAAGTTGTGTGGAAGCCATCATATCAGGAGGTTGTAACGTTTATGCACAAGACTCACTTGGAAGGACTGGACTCGACTTACTGTTACATGAAGATAACCTGAAAATTGTGAGGTTGGTAAAGTTCGTCGTACGGCCAAAAGTTTTGAAGCCTTTGGATGTTCTAAGCTTTCTGAGCTCTTTGCCCTTAAGGGAGTTTGTTTCGGTTAATGGATTTTTTGTTGTTGTTGATTCTTACTTGTTCTCGATATTTTGCCATTGAAGTCCTGTGTTCTTATATAGTTTGTTCTCATACGATACAAATCTGGATACCGGTAATGATTTTAAGCGAAAACATTTCCACTATCTAAAAAAAGGCTTGTTAAAGAGCATCATTCAGATGGTAGTGGACAAACTAGGTATATCATGAAATCTATTTTTGTTTGATTAAAGTAAGAAGGCCCTAGCTTTTTTCTGGAGTTTGATATTTTAACTTTATTTCGGTCCGCACGCCCCAACGCCCTCGCAGCATCTAAAGCAAATCACGCCATATCAGAGGGCGCTGTTCGGCCCTAGCTTCCATTCTCTTCGGATAAACAGAGCGTCTAACCTTATTTCTGTAAGTGGAGCTGTATTTATCTTCATTTTCTTTGCTAGCTGGGGCTTTTAGCCTAGGTACCTTAGACGCGAAGTACATTGTACGGCAATTTTATTGTTTTTTTAGGGTACTACTGAGCCGATATCCAGATCTCATCGAAAAACAAAGCCAAGAAGGCCGTAACTCGTTTCATTATGCCTCGCAAGTTGGTGCTCTTGTGTGTTTACGACACATGATTCAATACTTTCGAGATAGAGCATTGGCTACGGACAATGAAGGACGTTTACCTGTTCACTATGCAGCTCTTTATGGTCACGCGCCTGTTGTCAAAGAATTCTTAGTGAAAGGTAGGATACAGTAGTAGAAAAAAGCCCAAGTGACTTTCAAATGAATTCAGCTTGAACTATTCTTTGCCACAAAATACCACGTGATGCAACCTTAAGCCAATAATATTTAAGTGTTTGGGAGGCAAAACAAAGCACAAGTTTAAGTCACTAAGTATTGATAACAATTAACTTTGAGTAAGTTCTTCCTTATAGTGCTTGACTTCTTCAAGTCTTGCTTCATGTCTTGGCAAGAATAGCTTCTCCAATGAAAAATCGAACATTTATTGGAATTGTGAGGATGAAATCACTCGGGAAAAGCCCGTACTTCTTTCCGAAAACCATGCCAACAAAATCGACAAATTCAGAAGGACCAGGAAAATCCTGCACGCTTTTGCCTCGCGCGAAAGAGATTTTGCTTTATCTTCTTTATCATTTGTATGTTCAATTCCTTTGCAATTCTCAGGTATCTTCCAAGTGAATGAAGCAGACTCTTTTTGTCGTACGGTCGCTCATCATGCCGCCAAATCGAGTTCTTTCGAAACGCTGCATATTACACTTGAACATAACGCTGATTTAACAATACAAGATAGTAAGTAGTTTTTTTATAAGAACATCCAAATTTTTTCGGATAATCTTAAGTTTCTGAGTTTTGAGTCTTAAAGTGTTCTTATTTTTAGCATTTTTTGAGTATTTAATAGTCTCCAAAGCCTTGAAATGTTCTTAACTTGTAGTTTAACTCGTATTTTAACCATTGAAGCCTTGTGTTGTTATATAGATAGCGCCTGATTGCGCTAAGGAATTTTCAATGTTGAATCCGACTTGGGATTCCGGCACGTCAAAGGGTGACTCCCTATCGGTGGAAAACTGAACCATTCCTTTAGAATTTTAGCGTAAACTGTCATCGGAATTATAAGATTAGAACTAATCCTAACCATGCTGCAAAATTTTTATCGAATACAAATCCATCTACGGTTGACTCTCGCTAACCGAACTTGAACGGAGAATCATATTTGTTCGAATTACAGAGAGATTCGAATTATTCAAGATATTTTAAGAGGATTTCTCCTGGAACTGGAAACAATACAAGGTCGAATATAAGTTCGAACTATAGAAAAAGATTCAAATTATAGAAGCATGGTATGCAGAGGGGTTCTAGGTCCCCCCAGAAAATTTAGCCCCCTCCCTAAAAATTAGGTACCCCCTGACATAAAACCTCTCAGCCCCCAGTAGAATAAAAATATAACGGGACAGATGTTTAAAAACTTTCTTGATATACAAGTTGGACTAAAACAATGAATCTGTGGATTGAAAGCAGAAAAAGATTACTCCCAATTTTAAACAAAGCCAGCTCCCAGATCTTTCACATGCAGTTGTAGGTCCCCCCAGCAATATAGGTACCCCCTAAAAAATTAAATTTTGCCAGCCCCCAGCCAGAATATGGTAAAAAAAAATTAGGTCCCCCCTAATCTCTGGGGGGGGGGGGTTCATACCATGAGAAGTTTAAATAAGCGATAGTTTACTGTATGTGTATTTGAAACTCTACTAACAATCATTTAAGAACTGTACATTTTTTACTGAGCTTGTTTTTCAACCAACCTTTTGGAAGTCACATTAAATACCAATCTGGTTATCCATTTTCAGGAAATGGGAATACAGTGCAACATCTAGCTTGTATGAATAAACCAGTTCCCGAGATGTTGGTCTGTTTGAAAAACCACGGTGCTGACTTCGATACACTTGAAAACGAGACACATGACACTCCTTTATATAGTGCAAGAAAAGCTGCTAACCTTCACAACCTTGAGAAAGCTTGTAAGTATAAGAGAATTTCGTCTTTAAACGATTTTATGTCCAATATAGAATAACACGTCGACATTATGTTATTTATCTTCTAGATCGCAGTTGACTTCTTAAGAGAGGGAGAGATAGTCCTTCAAAAGGTCTCCCTTGCTGTAATTAAAATGTGATTTAAGCCTATGTTAAATCAACAAGTCTCTTTCTACACGAAGAAAACACAATTTTGTCGATACACATAAACACAAAAATTTCTGAACAGTTTACACAAAGCTACTAATGGATCAGTGGTGATAAACCATGCTTTTAACTAAAAAAAACTTAAGGTGCTGAATCGGCCACATCTATCTCTATTTCTGCTTAACTTTTAATCCTCTCCCTCTTCTGCTTTTCCAGTAAGGGACGAATTGAAATGTCGCCATTGTGAAGAACGTGAAGCGAAAGAGCAACGCGAAGCATCCAGGAGACGTCTGACAGTTCACAAGAAAATTTCCGACCACGGCATTGGGTTATATGAAAGCTCACTTCCGAACACGAGGTATGTTTTTTTTCATAAGAACATCCAAAATTTTTGAAGCCTTCGGATGTTCTGAACTTTTTTAGTTTTAAGCTTAAAAATGTTTTTAACATGTTCTCATTTTCACCATTTTTAGCATTTTTCTAAGAAATCACATGTTTAATGTCAGCACAACCTTAAAATGTTCTTAACTTGCTCTTAACATTTTGGCCATCGAAGCTTTATGTTCTTATATAGTTTGTTCTTACACAAAAAAACACGAGGTATGTTTTCTCTTTTAAGGAACATTATAAAGTTTTCCCTCTCTTTTCATCTTGAAAATTATTTGATCTTTTCAACGCTGCAATGTGCAGTAACTTCTTTTTCTGCGTCAATGATTTTTTCTTTTTTGCGTCAAACAATTTTCTTCGAATTTTAGATGGATTCAGGTCACTTAGGCAATTTGAGGTACATGGACGTGTCGTTTGACAGGGTAAAATAAATCTGACAATCTCGCAAATTTACTAAATTTCGACGTAGCTTTGAACCATAGTCACTAGAAATATACATGGTCAGGAAGTCGGCTTGGTTCGGAACTCGAGGTTGGATTTCTTTTTATTTTGGTCACGTGATCGATTCGTATGTGGAAGGTGCTACTTCAGGACTGAAATTTTTGATTATTATTATTTATTATAATTTATTACTGATCACCAACACAACAAAAACTAAACAAAAAAAAATAAAAACAACCTCAAAAAAATGGTGAGAACGAGTGGGACTTGTTGTGTTTTTCCTGGTTGTCCTGTCTATTCTGGTTTACCTCAGTACAAGGGAGTTAGTCTGTTTAAATTACCTTCCAAAGCAATAGATAGGGATTGGAAAAAGCAATTGGTTGATATTATTAAAAAGTATCGTGTTGTTGACAAGTGCCTTCAAAGTAGAATAGATGAGTCGAAGGTCTGGTTTTGTTCCCTGCATTTCACCGAGTCTGATTTTGAATACACAAGGACAGGATTAAGGAAGCTCAAACTTTTTGCCTTGCCTACTGAAAATCTTCCAAAGAAATCATTTGAGAAGGAAGCTGCTACAGTTCGCAGGCAACTTGTTCGAGATCCCCTGCCCTTGCCAGTTTCAGACCCAAACCCTACTGCTGTTGTTGAAAATGTATATGAAAGTTTTGATGAGTTTGTGTCTCACTGTTCAAAATGGGAACTTCCAAACTGGAAAGTGCTCTCCACTGCAGATCAATCTTTTGTAACTTACAGACTTGAAAATTCGAAATTTTCCATTCCAAAATTTGAAATTATTGTTAATACTTCTTTGGAATTTACGGTTCGACTTTATGGATGGTACTTGCCTGATGATCACAATTTATACAAAAGACATAAGAGATCTCTTAGAAAAGTCAGTTTGTATGATTTTTGTAAAAGTATCTTAAAATTCAATGTTTGTGATGGAATTTCTTCTTCTGTTATTGCACCAAAATCTGTTATTCATGCCATTCCTCTAAAATATGACGAAGAAAATCAGGTTCCTACTAAAATCCTTTACAGATCTTTGGCATGTGGGGCTTTGATTGAAAGTGAAGAGATTTGCTCAGCTTGTAAGTGTTGTGTCAAAAAAAATGTTTTGAAACCTAAAAAAGAAATCACTCCTGCGTCTAAATTTGCACCGCTATCAAGAACTAACCGTGCCAAAGTGATCTTAGCCTTAGTAAAGGAAAGAGCCAGAGTCAAAGAACTATCAGGGAAGGTTGAAAAATTACAAAACGAAATGGAAACAAAAGGGATTTCTGTATCATCAGGGATGGCAAAGGACATCAATAGAATCATGAAAAATAATGAAGAAAATTCATCACCCTTCATGAAGCTATTTTGGAAAGAACAGAAGAAAATGTCAGCCCAAGGAAACTTTGTTTACCATCCCATGTTAATTCGTTTTTGTTTGTCTTTAGCCTCAAAATCAGCCAAGGCATACGATGAGCTACGGAATTCCAAAGTGTTAATTTTACCAAGCAGAAGAACACTTCGGGACTACAAAAATGCTATTCGGCCTGAAGTAGGTTTTAATCACGAGGTTGTTGAAGAACTAGCTGAGTTGACAAAGAATCTCAAAGGTCATCAAAGAAATATAACCTTGTCTTTTGATGAAGTTAAAATTCAGGAAGACCTTGTATTTGATAAACATACAGGTGAATTGATTGGTTTTGTTGACCTTGGAGATTCTGACCTAAACTCTTCTACATTCAAGGAAGTAGATACCATAGCAACACATTGTCTTGTGTTTTATGTGTGTGGCATTTCCACTGATCTTAAATTCAGCTTTGCATATTTTGCCACAGTAGGTGCAACAGGAGCCCAGTTGATGCTACTTTTTTGGAAAGCTGTCTCCATATTAGAGCTGACTTGTAAACTAAAAGTTGTTGTAACCGTATCTGATGGAGCTTCCTTCAATAGAGCTTTCTTTAAATGTCACAAAGAATTGTCTCAATCCAATTCAAGTGTTATCTACAGGACGATTAATATTTTTTCTCCTGAACGCAGGTTTATTTATTTCATATCTGATTCCCCTCATCTTATGAAGACCATGCGCAATGCGATGTACCATTCTCAGAGGGGTGGGGTAGGAACTAGAGATTTGTGGAATGGCAATCCCATATTGTGGAATCAGATTGTTCACATTGTTCAAGATGACATGAACCGCAATCTGAAGCTGCTCCCCAAGCTGACTCTGGCTCACATCAGTTTGACATCCTATTCTGCAATGACTGTTAATCTGGCAACTCAAGTTCTAAGCTCAAAAATGGCAAATGTTATCTATCACTATTACCCTGAGTATAAGACCACAGGGGACTTGTGTCAATATATGGATTGCTTTTTTGACTGTTTCAATATTAGGTGTCAAGAAGAGGGAAAATTGAAAAGGAAAATATTTTTGGAGCCATTCCGTGATGAAAATGATTGGAGGTTTGATTGGCTGCAAAATGTTTTTCTTGTCTATTTTAATAACTGGAAAGCCAAAGTTGAGGCCAGAACTGATAAAACCGACAAAGAAAAGGAGAGGATGTTCATACCATATCAGACCTTTGAAGGTTTGTGTATAAATGTGAAATCCCTCGTAGAATCAGTGAAATATCTTTTGAAAAGTGGTGCAGAATTTGTTCTGACTGAAAGGTTTTGTCAAGATGTTTTAGAGGAGTATTTCGGCAGACAGAGAAGCATTGGAGGGTTTAACACCACACCAAACCTTTATCAGTTTAGATACAATGCCAATGCGCTTCGTGTGCAACGACACATTGTACCCACCAGGACAGGAAACACCAGAGGGGTCCATAAAGTGTACAAGAAAACAAAAAGAATGCCTTCATGGACTAAGGTTGACAATTCCTCAATCAAGAAAAGACGCTTGTCAAAAAAATTGAATGAGGAATAGAAGATGAATTGATGTTAATGCTTTTGTTTGAAATTATTTGTTTATTTTGTATGTTACTATTTTAGAACAGGGTTTGGGTCTTTGTGTTACACTCAGATGCACCAAAAGTTAGTTTAGTGGGAGCTATCCCTAAAAATAGTATTCAATTGACATTGTTCGAACCTACGTAGTCGATCGATTCGACTCTAGCCTTCGACCATACTTTATTATTATAGCCACTAGTTTCCTATATGAGTCGCGCGGCTGACGTGGTTTTCACACAGATGATAGATTGGAAGTAACATATACCTCTAAATTATCGAAAATGTGCCACGCAAAAAAAAAGAAAGCGCTTGATTCAATACACCTTTTCGACCGTAGTCGCGTGGTCAGGCGCGTGCCACTTTCTATTGTCTACGGGTGCGAAAAAAAGACTGGAACGGTTTTAGAGTGGTAAACAGATTTCTGCTTGTGAATTGTTGAAGATTCTTCCCTAGTTTCCTGCTTTAACTTATTTGCACCAGGTGTCCATTTTTGAGCTTAGTAGTATGATAGCAGCGTGATGAGGATATCTTTTTTCTTATCTTTCATTTTTGTTTGAGCCTATCTCCCTTATTTTTACAAGTAATTGACATTATCTCTTGTAGAGATGGATAAAGACCATTATATTCCGAGCTGATCGATTAGTAATTAGCCAAAATCATAACCCTCCATGGTGCCAACAATTCTTTTAATGTTTTTTCTTAACATGTGTAAACAAAAGAATAGGAGGAGGTATTTTCCTTTTTTTTATAAACTCAAACCCCATGAAGCGCTCAAAATTCCTCTCACGCTTTTTTATTCTAAAACCTCTATCTGAAGGAAATGCTTCGGGAAAGAAATAATTTTGGCGAGCAGCAAAGATCTTTAAAAGTGTTTGAATTTTACGGGAACTAATTTTGTTGATTAAAACTAAATTTCAATTAACGGACACTCTAAAAGGCGGACACCTCTGATTAGCGGACAATTTTATTTTCCCCGGCCGTTTCCTAGTCAAATCCTCATAAAAAAGTTTCTAAAAGGCGGACACTCAATTAGCGGACCCTCTGATTAGCGGACAAATCTTCTCGCACGAAAGGGCCAAAACCCCTATTTTAGCTCTCTAATTAGCGGACATTGAATATCAAACGGTTCACAGACGTCCAAGATTGAAAAAAAAATTAGATATTTTTATTTCAATCACTTATTAGTCATATTATTCAAATTATTTCTACAAATTTCCAGTTTTCCCTTGACCCATTCAACGAATTTAGGTGGGTCAAAGAAATCACAAATCACATCACTGGTACTTCAAGTCCGTACCCACCACCTCGATTTAACCTCTTGCCAGTCACTCGAGCTCTTCAATGACCTAGTGTCTGCTGATTAGTACTTTAGACCCCAATTTTGTATTTTCGACACCCTGGGATGGCCTAATTTCAAAATTGGAGCTCCGAGATCAAAAGTTTCTAAAAGGCGGACACTTCTAATTAGCGGACACTGACCCCTTTCCCCGATGGTGTCCGCTAATTAGAGGTTCCACTGTAGTAGGACAATTTGCAGGTTTTTCTGAGTTAAATCAAGTTTTTAGGGCAGAACAAGTAGGATTCTATCGATCCTGGAGAAAACTAATTCGCCATAATTAAATGCAATTTAAAGACGTGAGAAATAAGTAAAAAAGAAAAACAAAGTTTTCTTGGCGAAACTTAAGAAAATCAAACCATTTGCGGCGGTCCACCCAACTATTTGCCTTCAAATCGAGTGTATCAACTCCCCCGTTTACGGGTTAACATAAAGTGGGGAACACAAACTTTGAAATATTGGATCAAAATCTAATTATATTTTTCGATCATAGAAACATGCATCATATCTATCATAGCAGTTTTAACAATATTTACATTACAAATAATTTACTTCTTCGCGTACATAAATGAAATAAAACTTCAAATACAACTTATCGACCGTAGTCACGTGGTCAGGTGCGTGCCACTTAATTATTTGATTATCCCTCTAAACTCGTTCCAATTCTTTTTTGAGACATTTTGACATATTGTTTATAGGTGCGAAAAAAGGACTGGGACGGTTTTAGTGGGATAAAGCAGACTGTCCAGCAGCAAAATGTCCGCGCGGCAATTGGCGGCTACGGTCGAAAAAGTGTATTTTATAATCTTTCATTGAATATGTTGCATTGAATTTGCCAAATGGTCTCCTGCACTTACGACATCCTCGCTAAATGTGATTTTTCGAAAACTTTTAGCTTTACTTCGAATCTCTTCACGAAACAAGTAATGATATCCTAGTTCATCGATAGCGTTGTAACAAATGTTCTCTATCGTGGCAGAAAAATCAAAATTAACCTCCGCCCTCCATTGGTCATGTTTGATTTGAACTTTACCCAAATTGTTTGATACGCCGAAGCCTGTTTTTACGAGACTAGAAATCTCGGATTCACTCGTAAAGTCTTCGTATCGATACAGTTCGTAACCGTCTCTCATATTTTTTCCGAACAACAAATTTTCTCGTAACTGTTTACAAGCAAATGAAACTTTCTGTCGAACATTTTCGAAATAAGGGTTTCTCTCTATTCGACCTTGCATTGAAAGAGCGTACATCACGGCCCTCGGGTCACGTACTAAATGTAATACTTTAAAATCACTCATATGTCGGTCAGAGAGTTGTTTTTGTAGGGTTTGAACGATGACCATTCGTTCTTCATTTTCGCGAATAACGACATTGTATTTTCGGTCACGGCAAATTTGATTTAGTTTTTGATGCGGTTTTTCTTGGATCGAAATGCAAGCCCAACGAAAATGGTTAACAATAGTGCAATTCACAACAGAACGAAGTATAACGATTTCTGCCAGCATTTCGGGGCATTTTTCTGATGCTTTACTGATCAACGTATTAACTTTTGGTGAAAAGTTACACGTAAAGATTTCATGAATGAATTCAATAGAACTGTTATAAAAAGTATCTTTGCTCTCTGGTATCTCGAAATTCTCAAAAGGGTCCTTATCGAAAACCATTAAATCGTTACCGCGCCATTTTGCGCTTAATCGTTCAACCAATTTGATTGGCTCGTTCCAAAATATGACGTCATTATTCAGTTCCAGTCCCTTTTTCAATACTTTGGTGAATTCTTCATCTCCGAAAGTAAGAATGAGTAACTTACCATGTGACTTTCTTCGAGTTGTAAAACTCGGTCTAGGTTTTTGGATCAACTCGTATGCTTTCAAATCTTTTCTTTTCAAAGTACTCTTTCCTCTTCTCATTAAAACTCTGGCGCTGAGATCTTCTGAGTCTTTTTGTAACAAACTCAATCTAGCTTCAGTGGACTCGATATATTTGTAGGTTCTCTGAACACTGTTCAGCAAGCTCCACCAAACAATGCCAATGAAAATTGAAACACCTAAGAGGATGATCAAGAACTTACTTCTATGTACGCGAATGGTCTGCATGATGGTACAAAGTTCCAACGAAATGTTCCTTTTGGTTGTGAGTTACGTTGTGAAAAGATCCACCTGTCTTTCAGTTTTCGTTGCCTTTGCTCTTGTGGGGACTCTTGTAGATTCACGTTAGCTGGACATCAATTCTTCAACAGTTGAAATGGATCTTCGGATATCTCTTCTCTCCAAGTTTCCTGTTTTGTCAAAGTGAGTCAGCAAGTTTGTCGATATTCCCAATAGTGTAAAGTGCAACAAATCTGTCAATGACCTTGCCAACAATCACCCGAAACTTCACCTTAAAATCACCAGTCCTTTATTACGAGGAGACCTTATCTCTCATCTTGCTACAGCATTATCTGTTGATTTTAAAAGCATGTCATGTCATCCACTTTATACTCTGAATCTTAACGAGTTTTATCCTTATCAGCAATTAATATCTTGTTTTCTTAATGAGGCATCATTAACTGAGAGGGCTCTCTCTCTCTATCTCTCTAAGGTTAAATAAAGATCTGTTATATTATTTTTTTATAAGCAACAATGCTAGAAACGCCTGGTGTAAAAAGAAAAAGAATGGGGCTGTTATAATAAGTGAATTAAGTCCTAGTAAAATGCATTATAAGGGCAAAATACTAATATTTGCCACGCCAAAATTCCTTTTTATGCCAAGTGGTTATGCTTGATGATGATAAATTTTGTCAAGAGTAGCTTCTTATAAAAAATTATTAAGTTTTCAGACGTATTAGATAACGGCAAAACTAATTAGGATGCTGTTTACTATGAAGGGCTTTAAATTCTTTTGATTTCTTTTCAAAAAGCGATAATCCTTTTAACAATAGCTCACTAAGTGCAATTTATTTGAGGACCGTGTATCTGAGTCATTTGCTTAGATGCAGATTTCCTTCTCTATTGATGTTCTTCAAATGTTCCTGTATCTAGCCTGTACCTAGCCTGTTAGACAAAAACTTTGGTTTGTGAGAAGGTACTGCATAGCCTGTACTCAACCCATTGCAGGTTTTCTGGTTTCTTTATCTGTTTGAAAGTTTGTAAAGTTCAGCTGATTTCCTTAATGAGAAACTAACCCGTTCATCCATGATTTATAATGCTTTTTTTATAAGAATGTTTTTTTATTTCATCATGGATATTTTTATTTTTTTGTGGAAAAAATCATCCTAAAAATATTCTTTACAATATATTCCTAGATTAGGATCAAAGCTCGACCTAAATTTAACAAGAAATCCACTCCTGAAGCATAAAATGGCATTTTTTGTGCGAGTATTGAGCCTTACTTTGGAGTAATTAACGATTTACAGTTAAGTATGCTCTTTAAATGGCATTCTTATGTTTCGTTGTCAAATTCCATGATGGTGATATAATATGGTAATAATTTTTGGCCAATTTCATCATGAGTATTCTTATAAAGTATAATATTATAAAAGAAAAAGCGTACACAACTGACTTTCTCTAATTCGAGCTTTAACGTAATTGTAATTTAAGCATTTTGACCAGAGAAGTTTGGAATATAGTTTATAGAGAATATAGTGCAAGATGGTCAAAGGAAGTTTCACATCATATCAACCCTTCTAACAGCACCACGCCCTACTTTAAAGAGAGGTGGCGAATATGATGAAATGATAAGCTAGTTCTCAGCCTAAACATTCTTAACTGTGCTGCCATCTTCTTTCGCGAATATCTGGTGTTATTTTTTGTTCAAACTAATCACTACAATCAAAAGCTCATTTTTAATATTCATCTAAGAATCTAAATGAGAAATCTTCGAATCGGACCTCTTGCGGATCTTGCCTAGTAACCAGGATCTACCTGATCGGACACCTAATCGATCGGACACACTCTTCTCTAAACTCTTTTTACTCCTTCGCATCTCTGTAGAAAATAACTCCGAGTTTCGTTTTTCAGTCGTTCAATGCTAAACACCGGTGGGCGTAGTGGTGGAGTTCTGACCGACCGCCTGCAGGCTACTTCATCGCGAAACGGAACACAGTCTAAATCAGGTCGAAACTCAAACTTTATTGATGACGTCGATCATTATATGGATAACAAAAAGAACGCTGGAAACTCACATGGTAACCGAACTGATCAAATACAAAATGGAGGCAATGTGTTGAATCGCCATGGCAACAATGGCCACGCACAAAACACTAGCAATGGTAACCGATCATATAGAAATCAAAATGGTGGTAATGTATCCAGTCGTCATGGTGACGCGTCGGCCCGAGATCCGTATGAAATGTCGCCAGGACAAAGGGACTTGGTTAGTAGATTATACGGTGAACATAGCATCTTCATGGTTTATAAGGAAGATGCAAAATAATCTATCGGAGTTTTGATCGAAATGTCAGAAGTACGTCATTTGTTTTTTGTCTTGTCAATTTTTAGATTTCATTCATAAAGAATGCTTGTTCTTGACAATACATGTTTTTTATAAGCAAAGTGTCTGCCCTTTTTCCAGGCTCGTGTATGCTTAAGCTTTCAAAACATCCAGACATAGTTTATGCTTATTACATGCCTCTTAATCATATTGCTTATAATTCACCCCGAGCCAAATATGTAAAATGTAAAAATGAATTAGGTTCTGGTGATTGTTTGTATTTAAAAAAAAAAGTATAAACTGAATATTTCCAAAGCTAAATAACTGTTCTAGGCGTGGTTCTGAGCTTTGTAAAAGTCCTTTCTTGGTATAATTGAGTATCAATGATCAAACTAAGCATTCAAGTCATTCAAAGATCTTCCATTGGTTTAAATTGTTCACTGATTCTGTGAAAGTGGAAAACGTGTAGTTATTTTAGAATTGTAAATCTTTTGATTATTTTCTATGATTAATATAATGCACAGTAACATATTTTTGTAATCTCAATTTTTAATGATTATCGACCGCGGAGCGGTGTATTCAGAGACGTTTGTATGGTGAAAAATCTCGCATTTTTGCGCGCGGTAATCCGTTCTCTAAATCAACAATCTCGTTTATCTATCTTTGAAGTCGCTGAATAACACTCGCTCGGAAAAAGTAATTATCTTCCTTAGATTTGTATTCTGTATTTGCAAAGTATTACGGAGATAAAACAGTTTTAAAGGAAATAGTACAATATACTCCATAGTTTTTCGACCCGACTGTACAAATTCATAAATTTCATAAGATTTGACCGCGGTCGCCTCAGTGTCTTACATTGTGACCTAGTAGTTAAAATACGTTGCGTTTTTCTCTTTTTTAGGTCTTTTTAGCTGCTTTTCTGGTTCATGCTCAATTTCAGAGCTAGGCTGCTGAGGCCAAGTTGCTAGCCTGGGTATCCAGACTCAAAATTTCAGAAAAAAAACTCTTACCTCAACATACAAACGGCAAACGGCAGCAGTGCGCGCTGTTTTTAAAAACAGCGGTGTCTAAAGGTTAAGATTAAAAATTCAAAATGCTCATAATGTCTGAACTACTTTCCCGATCATAAATATTATTTTAATAACCCTATTATAAATTATAAACAAAATATCATATGGTGGGTGCAAATCTAAACCGTTTACGCTATCCCAAGGAGTTAAACAGGGTTCGATTCTATCGCCTTACCTTTATAACCTATATACTGAAGATTTACTTGATACCCTGAACTAGGAGTCGGCACCATGCTACCTGATGGGACTGATACCTCAGTGCATTTTAAACATATTGGAAAAGGTACCCTTAGGACCCGCACATACCCGTCGGTCCTTTTGCCTAGCTGCCCCCCTCCCCAGGGGTTATTGGCTAACAAATGTGTTGAATATGGAAATAATCAAATCATAACTTGAGATTTAACCACTCTAAAACTCAGTTTGTGGTATCTGGTCAGAGTATTGTAACTAACCCAATCCTACTGCTTGATATGGCAACTTTGTTCAAACACAACACACTATGAAACACCTTAGTTTTGCTTGGAAACAAAGAAGAGATAAGCTTGAACTGCAGTACCACATGAACTATCGTCTATCCGAGATGTGGTCTGTTGTCTCTTCTTTGGTATATCAGCAGGGATCCGTCACCTCCACCCCAATCAAATTGTTTCGTTGCGCAACTCGCTAGTCATACCAAAATTACTATACGGTGTTTATTTGATTGATCTCACCCACTCAGACAGAGAAACCCAGAATAGACAAGCCCGTTGCTCGCTGAAATGCTTATTTGGAGTGTCCAAACATGCAGTTTGCGTGAATGCGTGAATGGACATTTTCGGTTGCGTGAATGCTTGCGAAAATTGAAAAAAAAAAATGTGTGAATGCGTGAATTGAAAAAACTTGCGTGAACGTGAAAATCCACTTTTTGATTGCATGTGTGATCTGGGCTATTTTATGCGTGAATACGTGAATTTTCCATTTTTCTACCGATTGTGTGCAGTGTTCCCGATTTTCCAATGTTTCCCCGATTTTTCCCGAAAGTTTTCCAATTTTCTAAAAAATCGGGTTATTGCGTGAAACTCTATTTCGAAAAAAAATTACGCGATTGCGTGAATTGAGGGTCCGCTGGGGGGCCTCCTTAAGGATGTTTCTGTTTTGCTAGACAACAGGAGAATAAAGCTGATCAGCAAGTTGATTCGAAATACTAATACAATTGATTATGTTTTGAATATCACGAGTCTACCAAGAAAGGAACGCTCTTTCTCAGTAGTTGAATCCATCAGAAAAGCCTGTGTCGACAATGGATTGGACATATGGAGTTATATTTTTGAGTGTAAACATAATCCAATTGAGTATGATATGATTGGATGATACAATAACCGTGATGAAATTCAGTCCCTGACCGAATGCATCAGTAATTGGCATATGCCTGAAAACAGGGAAAATTTTAAACGGATTTTAGAATCGGCTATACCACAATAGAGTACATGATTTTATATATTCTATATTTTTCCCTACGATTTTGGGATCAGGTGACGTTAGCGTGGTCGGTGTCGTTTAAGTGAACTAGTATATTTTACAAGTTCACTTAAGCGACACCACCCAAAATGATAGTACCGAACTGACGATGGCACATTTCAGAAAGTGGGCCACCGTCTAAGATATAATTTACTGACCAGCCAGAATTCACTAGTTCACTTAAGCGACACCAACTAGTTCACTTAAGCAACACCCACTAGTTCACTTAAGCAACACCCACTAGTTCACTTAAGCGACACCCGCTAGTTCACTTAAGCAACACCCACTAGTTCACTTAAGCGACACCCACTAGTTCACTTAAGCGACACCCACTAATTCACTTAAGCGACACCCACTAGTTCACTTAAGCGACACCCACTAGTTCACTTAAGCGACACCTACTAGTTCACTTAAGCGACACCCGCTAGTTCACTTAAGCGACACCCACTAGTTCACTTAAGCGACACCCACTAGTTCACTAAGCGACACCCACTAATTCACTTAAGCGACACCCACTAGTTCACTTAAGCGACACCCACTAGTTAACTTAAGCGACACCAAACTTTACAAGTTCACTTAAGCGACACATTCTAGTTCACTTAAGCGACACCCGCTAGTTCACTTAAGCGACACCCGCTAGTTCACTTAAGCGACACCTACTAGTTCACTTAAGCGACACCTGCTAGTTCACGCAAGCGACACCCGCTAGTTCACTTAAGCGACACCCGCTAGTTCACTTAAGCGACACCTACTTGTTCACTTAAGCGACACCTTCTAGTTCACTTAAGCGACACCCGCTAGTTCACTTAAGCGACACCTACTTGTTCACTTAAGCGGCACCTACTAGTTCACTTAAGCGACACCAAACTTTACAAGTTCACTTAAGCGACACCTACTAGTTCGCTTAAGCGACACGAAACCTTACAAGTTTACTTAAGTGACACCCGCTAGTTCACTTAAGCGACACCAAACATTACAAGTTCACTTTGCTGCCTTGGATGATCTGCTGGCTTACCCAAGCCTGGCAGCAAGTTTAGCTAGTTCCGGACCATCGCGCCGTATTCATAGCGGCTATATCGTCCAGGATAGATTGATTTCTCTGGCGGGCTTGCAGTTGCACAGTCGCACCCAAATTTCATATCACTGAGATGCTGTTTGAGATGTTGTTACAAGGGAGTTTTGTACAAACATTACGTCAATAAAATCCAATGCAATGCAATGCTTCGCCCCCAGGAAAAAGTAGGTAAATCGTAATTATTATAACGGTCATTAAGTAAGCCATAAAAGATTCTATCGGTGGGCAGTATTGAAAGGTTTTCTGACTCATAGTCATACCCGTGGTGAGGAAAATAAGGCGCCAGGCTTCAGATGGCTGAAATATCATCAACCGTTCGGGTTAAAGGGCAATAACGTCATTTGCGGCCCGCTCGGAATTAGATTGAAGTCGTTGCATTGAAGCGAAGAGAGACTTACGAAGAGACTAAACTAATCAACTCTAAAGCTTGAAATTGAAAATGACGTCATTACGAAAATAAAAATGAGTACCTTAGAGGTGGATTCTTAACTGGAGGTCAAGATTTTGTTGATTAGCATTTTTGACGTCAGTTTTGGCTGTTCAAAAGAAGACATTATCAAGTCAATCCTTTCTATTGTTAACCGGTTTGTATTTTGACGCGGTCTTACATGACTTTTACGTCCAATTTCGCTTGACTACAGGCCTATACACTGCACGAGGTTGCCCGTCAGAGACGTCAGTTTTTTCAAAGGAAAATGAACACAGCGTTGAAATCATTCGTTCATTTTTTCATTTTTGACGTCAGAAATCAAAACTATTTTCAATTTTTTTTTTTTTTTTTTTGCTTTCGTTATTTTCCCCTACAGTAAAACAGTGCGAAAAATCAACCGAAACTGAAAGAAAAGGCTAACAAATACAAAAATGACTGTTTTTTTTTTTTGCAATACTGAGAAATATTGCCCTCGGTCAACGCAACGACCTCGGACAACATTTCTCATTGTTGACCGGTTACTTTTTCGAAGCGGGCTACACGACTTTTTGCGCAATGCAATTGTTTTTTTTCGCATGACGACGGGCCTACATTGTCCAGAGTTGCCCGTCGTTAGGAGAATTCATTGTGACGTCTCTTTTTCAAAGGAAAATGAACAATGCGTTGACATCATTTCTCTCATTTTTTATTTCTGACGTCAGAAATTATGATATTTTTTTATCTCTTTTCACTTGTTTTTCTCGCTTTATTTCGCTATTTTTCCTGGATAAAGCGCTAAAAATAAATCGAAGCAGAAGGAAACGGTTGACAAATACAATAATAACCGGTCATTATTGTATTAGCATAACCCTCAGTAACCGGTCCTTATTGTATAATAGTAAGAAGAGCCATTTTCTTACTAACTATTTATGAGGGCAATACCGTAAAATATTGACCAAGCTTGCGTGGGCAATGCGTTTGATAGAGGTAAATATTAGTAATAACATGATTTGGAAAACATTCCAAAATATTACTGTATATAAATACTAATTTGGAATGTTCGTGAAACGAAGATTACCCAAGAATACCATGTTATTCCAGAAGCAGCCAACGAGCCTATTTCCCCGAAATATCTGTTTCCCTCTTCCAGGAGAGAGCTTTTTTTCGAAAAATGGGGAAACAGATCTGGTTATCTAGGAAAGACCTTTTCCTTAAAACTATATGTTTCCCCGCTCCAGCTGAGACGTCATTAAAGAGAAACAGATCAATATTTCGAGGAAGATGACATGATAAATTGGGAAACAGACATCTGTTTCCAAAAAGATGACATTGCATTGGACTCGGCATTGGAAACAGATTGGACTTTCTTATCTTAGGGAAAACTATTATATGGTCACGTGTCTCCTCTATTGTCTTCTGTAGTTTGATTTTTTTCCTTTTCTGTTCCTTATTTTTTTCGGAAATTATTAAAACATTCCAAATTATAAAAAACATTCCATCGACTCTTATTTTGATTGGCTTAAAAATTTCGTGCGATATTTTACCAATAAAAATGCTCCAAAGATATCGTACGATACTTTTCAACTACCTTATTGGCTCTTTTACGCCGGCCCTAATTTAATGCTAGCCCCTTTTACGCCACAATTTGGGCTTACGCCAATTAGGGCCGTTAATAACGCCAAAATTTGTAAAAGCGGCTACTCATGCTTCAAATTAGTATTTAATTATATATATAGTAAAAAAATTCCATTGGGATATCCTTCCATTGAAAATAACTGATTTTTGTGAAGTTTTAGACACCGCGGATATCCGATAACGCATTATTTCGAATAAACGCCCCCTTCTTTTTAACGTCCCTCCAAAAAACGCCCCTCTTTAAGGGAAAAATTTTTAATATACGCGCCCTCAAATTAACGCCCCCTTTGAATAACTGGGAGGGGCGTTTGAAACAATCAGCTGTAATTAAGTCTCTTATGGAGAAAAGCTTAGATACAGTGTTAAAGATTGTATTCTTTTAGTACTTAAAGTAATTTTGACACCAGTTCTACATCTCTGAAAGAACATATTTGTACTAACAGAAGAACAAAAAGGCAAAAAAGCTCCCAATTTACTTTAACAAAATGGCCTTGGATACAAATTATTTAATAAACGCCCCATTCTTTTAAACGCTCCCTGGAATAAACGCCCCTCCTAAAGGCCAAAAAAATTAATAAACGCCCTGGGCGTTTATTCGAAGTGATACGGTATGGAGTAAAACAATGGATAATTTTCGTCTTTAAATCGCACCTAAAACCCTTCAAATTGAGAAATAATGATCAAACCTTAACGCCGATTTTAGGTAAAAATTGCAAAATATCTTGGCCCTTTTTATGCCGGTCCAAAAATAACGCCAAAGGGCCGGCGTAAAAAAGGCCGATTAGGTAATTGAAATCCTCGTTCATATCAGGGCGATTACAAAAAAAGCGGGGCTAGTACGGACTTATAGCCCCGCTTTCCTTTTCAAATCTAAGCTGAATGTATTCAACCAAGAATTTATCATAGACACTGGATAGACAACGAGCAAGATTTTCATTGATTTCTCATGTTCTAGCCTTTTCCGCAGTAAGGACATTATTGTTTACTCTCCTTCCTCCATTAAACCATTTTTCGTAAAAATTTAATCATTTTTTCATCTGAATACAGTCATTTAAGTTTTCCTTAGAGAGGCAAATGCATCAAAAGGGAAAGACAACGAAACGACAACGAAACGATGACGAACGAATTATACGATTTCTTTAGATGAAACTAAGAGGCCCCCCAACATTTTTGCTGAATACCGAATGCGTGGTTGTTGAATACGGTTTCAGTACCATATAAGACAAAAAAACACCCGACAGGAGCCGAGGGAAACATTTATGACCGCAATGATTATTCAATTTATTTATTAGCGTTTTACCGTTTTCCATTCCTCTGGAAACCTAATGTTACTCAATACCTTATCGGTAAAAAATTCACCGGGAAAAATATTCTTCGGCAAAAAGAGGAATTTTTTTGCTGACATATTTTCTACCGATAAGGTATCTGGCACTTGATGTAGAATCCCTTTCCCACAAGCTAAAGCTTTGACTGTTAGAAAGAGTTTAAAAACCTGAAAGGTTTGGATTATAGTTCAAGTGACCTAGCAACGGAATGAGGCATTGCAGAATGAGGCCCCGCCGGCCCCAATTCTGATTTTCGGGGATTATCAGGTCCACCTCCTTATTATTGGTTTGCTCCAACAAGAACAATTGAGACCGACTATCATTTCCTCTCCGGTCGGATACCGGCCTCAATCTTTGAAGTTTCAGCGTGAATTGGAGTGGATGTAAGCTACTTTAATTTCAGAAATTTTCGCGTCCAAATATTTCGCGAATCAGGCCATTCGCAAAGATGCTCGTGTTTTGATGGAATCTTATTTTGCCAATCATTAAAATTGACTTATTTCATAGGAATTAGTTTTCGCGAAATTGGATTTTCTTAGAAAAAAATTTTCTTAGGCATAAAAGCTTAAATACGTTTTCTCATTTTGTCCTAATAAGCAAAAATGTCCTTTTTTGCTGAGCCAGCAAAATTATGCTATAGAAAAAAGCCAAAATATAATGCTATATCAACGAAATCTCGACCTCAAGATAAGGATCCACCTCTAAGGTACTAATTTTTATTTTCGTAATGACGTCATTTTCAATTTCTTTTATATTTGATAAGTGTGAATGGTAATTACGATTTGCCTACTTTTCTTGGCGGCGAAGCATTGCATTGCATTTGATTTTATTTACTTTATTCTTGTACAAAACTCCCTTGTAAAAGCATCTCAGTGACGTGAAATTCGCAAAGAATTCGACCTATCCTTGACGATATAGCCGCTATGAATACGGCGCGATGGTCCGGAACTAGCTAAACTTGCTGCGAGGCTTGGATAAGCCAGCAGATCATTCAAGCCAGCAAGTGAAGTTTTGTTTGTTTAAAACTTGCTTTGCAGGTTGGATCAAGCCAGCAGTGTGTAAACTTAAGTGTGTTAAGTGAAGGGTTTGGCTTGTGAACTAGCGGGTGTCGCTTTAAGTGAAACTAAAGTGTCGCTTGAGTGAACTAGCAGGTGCCGCTTAAGTGAACTAGTAGGTGTCGCTTAAGTGAACTAGCGGGTGTCGCTTAAGTGAACTAGCGGGTGTCGCTTAAGTGAACTAGCGGGTGTCGCTTAAGTGAACTAGTGGTGTCGTAATTACTAGGTGTTCGCTTGAAGTGAACTAGTGGTGTCGCTTAAGTGAACTAGCGGGTGTCGCTTAAGTGAACTAGTGGGTGTCGCTTAAGTGAACTAGTGGGTGTTGCTTAAGTGAACTAGCGGGTGTCGCTTAAGTGAACTAGTTGGTGTCGCTTAAGTGAACTAGTGAATTCTGGCTGGTCAGTAAATTATATCTTAGACGGTGGCCCACTTTCTGAAATGTGCCATCGTCAGTTCGGTACTATCATTTTGGGTGGTGTCGCTTAAGTGAACTTGTAAAATATACTAGTTCACTTAAACGACACCGACCACGCTAACGTCACCTGATCCCGATTTTGAATCTAGGCTCCTATGCTAAGATTAGGTTGTGTCCTCTGCGGATTTAAACCCACCTTCTACTTTAATAATTTTCCTCTCGTAACTTTGCAAGTCCTAGATTTATAATTTTCCCCCTGATTTCACTTAAGTTGCCTGGAATTGGCAGATTGTGTTTTGAAAAACAACATTTTTGAGCATAATGGAGCAATTTACAAATAAAAACAGGGTACGGCGATAGGGACTAAAATGGTTCCATGCTATGCGATTTTGTTCATGGCGGATCTTGAAGAAAAGTTTCTAGAGCAGTCCTCCCTGAAGCCATCAGTATTGTGGCGTTATATTGATGACATTTTCATGCTATGGCAAATGGGCAGGATTCTTTGGATTCTTTTCTTGAAGCTCTAAATGATGACAAAACGCACAAGGCCATCAAATTTACGTCTAACTATTCTAAGGAGCGGATCAATTTCCTTGATGTTGATGTCATGATTCAAGACAATAAGGTTCTTACAGACCTTTACATCAAGGAGACTGATACGCACCAATACTTGTATTTTCATTCTTACCATCCATTTCGCTGTAAGACCTCTATTCCTTTCAGCCAAGTCTTAGGTTGAATCAAATTTGCTCAGAGCCTCAATTCAGGGTTTGCTGGCTTGCAGCAAGGAACACCAGAAGGTCTTTTCTCGAGTCCCTGTCCTAGGTTTTCGTAAAGGCAAAAGCCTCAAAGACCTTCTTGTTCGAGCTAAAGTTCCTAGTCTGCAAGCTAAGCAGGAGGGGAGGAGTAGATGCAAGGTTTGTCATTTTGTCAAAGACTCGGATTCTTTTGCAGACAATAAGGGTAATAAGTACCAAATTAGATCAGGTACTATGGACTGTAACTCAGATTTTGTTGTATATTTATTAAGTTGTAAAACATGCAAGATTCAATATGTAGGTAGTTCTACTACAAAATTTAGGCTTCGATTTAACAACTATAAATCCTGTCACAACACAATGTAAGACTCAAACTGTGGGACAATCGGAGCTACACGTTTGTTTTTGTCAATCGGATCATAAAGGTTTCGAAGACTGGGACTTTACTCTCATTGATCGAGGTTCCGATCTTAAGTCTGTTCGGAAGAAGGAAATGTTCTGGCAGTACAAACTAAGTACCTTTAAACCTAATGGCTTAAATGATCGTAAAGTTAACATCAACCATTGAATTTACTGTTATTTCAATTTCAATTATTTTTTACTTTTACCGGAATTTTATATCCTTACTTAGATCCTTAGATCGATTTCCAAAAAATTCGACCAAAATATGCTAAAAATCAACCAAAATTTGGAGAGAATCGACCACAATTTGGTGAAAAATATATCTAAGGGTCCCAAAAATGTCAAATTTTAGTCTTTCTAAGAGTCGATTTTCGAACTTTGGCTCGGACATACCCGTCACCTCACAAACCTAGTACTCCCCCCCCCCCGGGAGTTTAACATGACATTTAAGTATTTGGAATGCATTTTATTGTTTGTTTTCATTGTAAAAAGTTAGCTACATCAAAATTCGGTTGCAAATTTGTAAACAATTTACTAGTAGCCGAAATAAGCACAAAAAGTTATAAGATTAGTTCGGCAAATTGCATAGCTTCACAGCGCTGCAATATTCCGCAATGTTGCAGTTTTTTGCAACGTTTCCAAATGGTTGCGCTGCTATTTCAATTCCAATTGTGATTTAAAATTATGATCGCCGACCAATTTTCTCCTAAACACAAGCAAATCAAGCACCCTCAATGGCTTAACCCCCTTCCGCTATCGATGACTCTGATGGACGCGTTGACTGGGGATATACCAGGGCCGTAAAAGATTCCTCCAATTTTACGGCACTGGCCTCTTTACGTAGAAGAATCGGTTATCGATCCTGGCTCGCGAGGATGGCACATCAGGCAAAAACTCGCTTTCTTAAACAAAGTAGCGGTTTTTTGAACGAAGTAGCCTGGCTGTCAAGTATGATTATGAAAGTTTGTCAGGCAGGAAATTAAAATGTCAGGGTGAAAAGTCTTGATCTGTTCTGCAAAATGTACATTATTTTGGGACCCCGGTCCAGGCCCTGCGATGCTGATTTTGGTCCAAAGACCAGAGCTGCGAAATTATGCAGCGGTAAAGCTGCGGAATTTCGCAGCGCTGTGGAATATCTCAACGCTAAAGATGCAGAATTTCTCAACGTTGCGGATCTATGCAGTTTGCCGAACTGAGATGATGGTTAAAACAGGAGTAGGGGGGTCATGCCAACTCATCGTTTTTGCCAAAGAAATCTATTTTATGGTTCAGTTCATATTTTTTATATAGGTTGTATGCATCGAGGGGTAAAAATCATAACTAATAAAAGTGTATTGAAGAAAGATTTTAGATTTTATTCAAATTTTTTGAATTATTGCTATTGTTGGGTTTTTAAAAGGGCAGGTCTAAAACGCCTAATACCTACTACTAGTCCGGGAGCCAAACCCAAAAAATGGCATTTTGCTTAACCCAAGATTCTACAGGATAAACTATACATTTTTGGAATCCTCAACTATCCTAGTTTTGGAAATGGTCGGTCCCCAAAGCTAACTCCTGGTCAATTTTTCATACTGGGCCCGAGTTTAAGGGGTACTTTTTACCCTTTGTAAGGATTTGTTAAGGAAAATGCCATTCCAGGGATATAATTTGCTGTATCTAGTCAATCAGTTGACCAATTGCTTTGAAACTTTGCAAAAAGTTTCAAGGTAGGCTGATAATTATTTTCGGCAAAAAATCTTTGTGAAAAATTATTTTTATAGGTTTGCCTGGGGAAAAATTTGGGTATTTTAACTAAATTTTGACCCTTTTTAAGTCTGGGACCTACCCAAACAACTTTTAATGAGACACAAACTAGGTGTTATGATAGACTTTGATGCAATACATCAGAAAAAATTCAAACAGACAGTATTTAGTATTATTTCAGGGCTGCAGGGGGTAAAATTGCCCATTTTTATGGGTTTTTACCTTATTTGAGCAATTTTCACCACTAATCTTGGTTAAAACGTCATCAAAAATAGTTTTAACTTGATTTTCGTGTAATATATCCTGAAAGATTACAATGTTGACTTAAAACTAACAAAACCAGGGTGTAAATGGACAAACCAGGGGGTAAAAATGCCCATTTTAGGCGATTTTTATCGTTTTTGGACCTATTTCACCCATAAAGCGGTTTTATGGTGTACCAATTTTATTTCTGACCACTGAAACAAGGATAATTTTGTAGTAGGAGCAATGGGAAAGTTATTTGTGGTTTTCATTGTCTGTAATCAGGGTCACTGTGGGCAAATCAGGGGGTAAATACACCACTTCTTGGTAGTTGTTGCCTGAATTTGGATGTTTTTATTGTATGGTAGCCTCAAATTTATGAAACTTTGAGATAGAAACCAGTTATATACCCATCAGTCATTTCTTAGTACTTTTGTCGACAACTACACAAAATAATGACGGATTTAAAACTTAAGTTATGCCCAAATAATAACATTTATTTGACGTAATTTTGTCAGTTTTTGCTTTGAGATTCCACTATATTGCTATTCAGAGCTTCCCAAAATGGTCCCAGCTACTTGTAGAATTATTATCTTGAGACTAGCTACCAATAAAAGGTCAGTAAAACGGCAAAAATGATCAATCAAATTATGAGTATGTAGTACATTATGAGTATGCAGAGGACCGTTCGTTTTGTTTTCACAAAACGATTAGAAAATCTTTCATCAAAGCAGGCCTTAACAATGACACAGCACTTTTATTTCTACCCAAGTTAACAATATTTTACAAATTATTAGGCTCCAAATAACTATTCTACTTAAAAACCAGTACAGGGACCATTTTTGGAAGCTCTGAATAGCAATATAGTGGAATTTCAAAGCAAAAACTGACAAAATTACGTCAAAAAATGTTAAAATTTGGCCATAACTTAAGTTAAATCCGTCATTATTTTGTGTAGGTTGTCAACAAAAGTACTAAGAAATGACTGAAGGGTATATAACTGGTTTCTATCTCAAAATTTCATAAATTTGAGGCTACCATACAATAAAAACATCCAAATTCTGACAACAACTACCAAGAAGTGGTGTATTTACCCCCTGATTTGCCCATAGTGACCCTGATTACAGACAATGAAAACCACAAATAACTTTCCCATTGCTCCTACTACAAAATTATCCTTGTTTCAGTGGTCAGAAATAAAATTGGTACACCATAAAACCGCTTTATGGGTGAAATAGGTCCAAAAACGATAAAAATCGCCTAAAATGGGCATTTTTACCCCCTGGTTTGTCCATTTACACCCTGGTTTTGTTAGTTTTAAGTCAACATTGTAATCTTTCAGGATATATTACACGAAAATCAAGTTAAAACTATTTTTGATGACGTTTTAACCAAGATTAGTGGTGAAAATTGCTCAAATAAGGTAAAAACCCATAGAAATGGGCAATTTTACCCCCTGCAGCCCTGAAATAATACTAAATACTGTCTGTTTGAATTTTTTCTGATGTATTGCATCAAAGTCTATCATAACACCTAGTTTGTGTCTCATTAAAAGTTGTTTGGGTAGGTCCCAGACTTAAAAAGGGTCAAAATTTAGTTAAAATACCCAAATTTTTCCCCAGGCAAACCTATAAAAATAATTTTTCACAAAGATTTTTTGCCGAAAATAATTATCAGCCTACCTTGAAACTTTTTGCAAAGTTTCAAAGCAATTGGTCAACTGATTGACTAGATACAGCAAATTATATCCCTGGAATGGCATTTTCCTTAACAAATCCTTACAAAGGTTAAAAAGTACCCCTTAAACTCGGGCCCAGTATGAAAAATTGACCAGGAGTTAGCTTTGGGGACCGACCATTTCCAAAACTAGGATAGTTGAGGATTCCAAAAATGTATAGTTTATCCTGTAGAATCTTGGGTTAAGCAAAAGTGCTTATTTAAGGAGATATAGGATTTGGCTCCCGGACTATACTCAATACTTACTACCTAATACTTAATACTGACTACCTAATCCGTTTGGATACTTTACAGACCATAGAACTTCCAGGCCCTGACTCTCCTTCGCATGTTCAAAATCTCTATTCTAAGTTTCGTGGAATTTGAATTTGAAGTCTTTGCTTTATATTTACCTAAATTCTTTAAATGTGTATGGTGGCCGAGCGTTGTAATAGTGAAATTAAGAAAATTTTTGAAAAAAAACTAAAAAATAAATAAAAAATAAAAAAATAAAAAATGGAGTTATTCATAACTCAGGTTAATTGAAAAGAGAGTCTTTGACGGTGCCCTAGTAAACGCCCGTTACACCCTGTCAGTCGTATGCGTTCACCAGATCTACTTTGACCAGAAAGTCTGGGTTCTAAATTTAGCCGACCTCGTGCGTGGTCTCATATATAAAATACCTCAGTCTCTAGTAACGCTTCTTTCGAACATCGTCAGTCTTGGTTACTCTAAGCAGTCATGAAGATATTTGTTTTTATAAATCTCACAATTCTAACCTTGTGCTTGGCTGATCCTTCGGGTTCGAGCAGTTCGAGCTCTTCAAATTCATCCTGTAGTTCTTCTGATGAGGAACCACCACCACCTAAGAAGAGAGCAAGAACAATGCCGTTGGTGGACGATGAATCGGTCTTGTCAGACAACCAACACGAGCCACAACAAGACACAAGAACAACTGATGCTATAACCCATTCATCTTCATACCAACGTTTCACTAAAGAGGCCCTACAAGACGCCTGCAAATTACGAAACATTCAAACTTCAGGGTCACGCCCTACATTAATTCTACGGCTTGAAGCGTTTGATCGCGAGCAAACCATCTTAAATTCGAACAGACAGAGACAGCAAGAAGAGAATTTACATCATGAAACCCCAACCGCCTCTGCCACTCGTCGTCGTTCGAGGAGAAACCGAAGAAAAACTCGTCGTACGAGAAGACACCGCAGGAGGAGAGAAAATAATAACAATAATCCTGCACAACTTCGCCGCCATTTTGTACGCAGTGCTGAGGCTTCCCCCTATACTTTCGAGGCTAATCTACACCCTCCACCGTTTTCAAACCGTCAAAACATTGCCATTCCTGGAATTCCACAGCAGCAGCTAGATAAAATTCAGAAGGGTGAGTTTGTTAACTTTAATTTGCTTCTTCCCCGGCCAGCTTCTGCCTCTAATTCAACTCAGTCATTTACCCTTTCTGTTTCGGAGGATGCTCCTGGGAGTCTTTCTATTTCTGGGACTGGGGACTCCATGGACTGTCAAAAGGTAAAGTTAAAGTTTCAAACCCACAATTGTGGTTTCTTGCTTGGTCGTTGTTTTTTGGTGCTATGATGGTGTCCCGGGGGGGGGGGGGCAGCTGCGCAAAAGGACCGACGGGTATGTGCGGGTCGTAAGGGTACCTTTTCCAATATGTTTGAAATGTACTGTAAGGGTCGGAAAAACTAGAGATGCACTGTAAGGGTAGAAATTTCAGAAAATTCTTGAAAAATCTAGATATTTTGACCAAAAATGCTAGAATTTTGACCATTTTTTGCACGAAAGGGATCGAAAATTTGGGGGAAAATGCACTCTAAGGGTATGATTTTCAATGATTTTTGCTGCACTGTAAGGGTGCAATTTTAAAAGCCAATTTTTGGCCCGCACATACCGTCAGTCCGCAAACCCAGTGCCCCCCCCCCCCCCGGATGGTGTTTCATGAACACTTAGCCCCCTTACTGATTAGATACCAGGAAAGGATTTGCAGATTTTTCACGACGTATCCCTTTCAATGTGTGGCTGATTATGACGTCCAATTCAGAAGGAAGTTGGCTGTAAACCTAACCGAAACCTTCTGGGACAGAATCGATCTGGACATTTTTTCTTCGACTTTGAGGCCTCAGGTTGGTAGCTTTTCCTCCAGCCAAGCTGGTTCGTTTCCTGATGTGACTTGCTACAAATGTAAGAAAAAAGGTCATTATGCAACTAGGTGTCCGAACCCTTTGTCCTCACAGGACCAAACTACTAGTACTTTCACGCAGTCTCGACCACCTAGACCTCCCATTTCTGGTGTTAATGCACAAAATCCCTTTCAAGGAAGTGCCCATGATGCATCGACTGAGGCATGCCCCTATTTTAACTCTAGCTTCTGCAAGAGAGGCGCCACGTGTCGTTATGCCCATAAATGCTCCTACTGTGGAAGGCCAGGTCACCCAGCACACAGCTGCAGAGCATCCAGGCCCTCTGGATAGTGTAGCAGGATTGTTTGCCTTACCTCCTTCTGCTATTTGCAGGATTAATTTACGATTGTTTTTTGTTTTTCTTGAGGGTCATCCTGACCCCTACATTGTTGATTTTCTTAAGTCTGGTTTCACAGATGGTTTTCGTGTTGGTTTTATTACAAAAATGACACCAGGAAGGAAAAGACCACTTTCTTCGTCCAATGATGTTTCTGAGGACATTTCTACAGCCATTCTCAAAAAGATGAACAGGGGACACACAAGAGGTCCCTTCACTATACCTCCTTTTAAAAATTTCCATCTTTCTCCTTTGGGTGGTGTGCCGAAGCCTGATGGTTCGATCAGAGTTATCCTTGATCTCAGCAGCCCAAGAGGGTCATCAGTCAATGATGGTATCTCTAGGGAAGCTTTTTCTGTAAAATATTCTAAGTTTGATGATGCGGTCGATTTAGCTGCTACACCTACAGGTTGTTTCATGGGAAAAAGGGATATTAGGCACGCTTTCCGGCTCTGCCCAATTCATCCGGAAGACTGGCCCTTAATGGTTTACTGGTGGAAAGGCAAGTATTACGTAGACATTGTGTTGCCTTTTGGTTTGCGCTCTTCCCCATACATTTTCAACACATTTGCTGACTCCTTGGAGTGGATTTGCAAAGTTAAAGGAGGAATTAAAGACATGTTACACTACCTGGATGATTATTTCTTCACTGGTTCATCTGTAGATATTTGTACACAGGCAATGAACCAATTTGACAGGATTTGTAACAGTTTGAACATTCCCCTAACAGAGGACAAGAAAGAAGGCCCTTGTCAGACAATAACATTTTTAGGCATAGAAATAGATACTCTAAACAGGTGTTGTCGATTACCAGACAAAAAGTTAAAAGATTTGTTAGGTAAGTTACAAGGCTGGAATAACGCTTCTCAGACTTCAAAGCGAGAATTGCTCTCGTTGATTGGTTCTTTGTCTTTTGCAGCCAAGGTCATTAAGCCAGGTCGCACTTTTATGAGGCGGTTGATTGACCTCTCCACATCGGTGACAGAGCTTAGTGACATAGTGGAAATTTCCGAACCTGCTCTTGAAGACATCAAGTGGTGGAGTGATTTTGCTCCGAGATGGAACGGGACCGCTTTTTTCCAGGATCCTGTAGTGACATCAGAACACTTAGATTTTTTCACAGATGCGTCTGGTTTCGGGATAGGTGCTGTCTTGGGTCCTAAATGGTTTTCTGTTGCCTTGCCAGCTTCTGCACAAGGAACTCCTATTCATATCTTAGAGTTGTTGCAGTTGCCATGGCTGTAATTACTTTGGGCGGATAACCTGGTTAATAAGCAGGTCACTATTTCTACAGATAAATTTAGACATTGTTCTCGTTGGGCGTTCAGGTTCCTGTAAGACAAACTTTTTATATTACCTTTTGAGTTTTAAGCCTAAAATGTTCTTTATATGTTCTTATTTTCGCCCAATTTTTTGAGTATTTTTTGTGTATTTTTCTAAGGAATAGGGCTTTTTAGAGTCCACAAAGCCTTAAATGTTCTTAAGTTGCTCTTAATATTTTGCCATCGGAGCCTTATGTTCTTATATAGTTTGTCTTTATAAAAAACGTGTAATGCATATTACTACAACTTATACTTTGTTTATGACCACGCTCCAAATGTTTCATAAATATCCTGCGCCACAGTCAACAGGTTGATACTTTGATTTTCATCTGCATTGTACAACTATCATTTACGGTACAGTTATGACTGACTTGAAAACTGTGTTCTTTTTTAAGATATGGGTTTTGACTCAACTTTTTGTGAGTGTTTTGGGACAACCACGACCACCAGCACCACCGCCATCTACCGAGACACTGTTACGAGAATTAAATAATTTACTGGATAATGTCGTCATATTCGAAGCTCAGCCAGATTCAGAACTTGATTATCAACAAGCACATGACTTTTGTAAAGCTCGAAATGCTGTTTTGGGAAAGATCTTGAATGTTCAAGAAAACAAAATTGTCAGTAACTCGCTGGCCTCTTTTGGGTAAGTACTTCTACTGAATTACCTTATCACTGATTAAGGAACTCTTTCCAGGTACAATTGGAACTTACGCTGAAAATTAACTTAAATGAAATTGAATTTTTAAAAGTTACCCTGAGCCTTTACGAAACTTTTCCGTTAAATTTCAGTCTACATACAAGCTCCCCTTAGTGACAACCAGGCCTTAATTTAGAAATGATGATTCGCTATTTTCAGTGGTTAAGATGAGTTATAATGGCTCTATTGTATCCTTCAGATGAAAATTTAGTGTCGTTTTTCCAGGGGATGTGAGAAAGACTCTTTAGCCGTACCCTGGTTTTTCCTCATAAGGGGCGATTTCGGTCCATTGTTTTAAGCTCTTTCCTTTCTTTCCTGTTCTACCCAGGACAATAGTTTCCGATAAAAAACATCTAGTTAGTTAGAATATTTGACGATTTCATTTTACTTTCTCTTTTGCAGTACAATGTGGATAGGACTTTTGAACGATTTAGAAAACGGGAAATTTAAATGGAAAGACGGAAATAAATCGGCATATCGAAGATGGTGTTCTGGTCAACAGCCAACAAACATGGCAGGATGTGTCGTGTCTAGAATGGATAATTTAGTGAATGGTCAAGGTTGTTTTGATGTTGTTTCATGTGATATGAAATTCTTTTTTTATTGTGAACGAAGATCGTGCAATGCTGATAACTTCAACTCACTGACCCAAATTTTAAGACAAGGATTAGAGCAAATTTCTCAAAGTTGCAAATCGTGCCATGCAGCTAATTAATTCATGATGATTTTGATCATGAGTCCGACAATATCTCGTGACAATTTTATTTCTTTGAACTACTTATATTTACTAGATATAGCTTACACTAACTGCCACCTTTCGAATAATATGTTTAAATATTGTTACTATTATTTATTTACCTATTTTTTTATCCTTTTATTTCTAGACGGAAGAACCCTATTTTTATTTTAGGGAAGTCGATTTTATGATGAAAAAAAAGTTCTGTAATGGGAGATTAACTTTCTTTAAAATGGCAATTATAAGACAATAAATCGGCATGCATGGGGAATAAAATATAAGCATACGTTTGGTTACATGAAGAAATAAATGTGAAGATTTTCTTTTTTTTTCTAAAAACTAGGGAATCATAATCAGACTATAAATTGGTGAAGCGAGTCTTCATAAAAAGTGCTCAATGTTACTAGAGCTGTTTAAAGTTAAGAAACACGAGCCGATGCGGTTAAAATTTCCTCAGTAAGATCCATACATAACGAAAGTGTCAATCCAAAAAATAACCTGTTAAATCTACACTTTCTGATGCAAAGTGACCTAAATTAAAACCATTACAGGTTCGCAACATGTTAAGAACTAGAATGATATCAAAGTTGATTTTCTATTCAATCACCAGATAAAAATCACTTTTGAAAACCCAAACATAAGAATGTGTACTGTGAAACTGAAAGTGCTTCCCTCTCATAAAGAATACATAATGCAGATTAAAGGTGAATTCCATTAAATTGAATACAATTTCAGTCATTTGATTTGGAATTTAAAAAGTAAGTAACTTTGGACTGGTGGCATACTGTAGATATAATTTATTTGTATCGTAAAGGTTACTGAAAATTATCTGGAAAACTTTAACAATCTTTATACGTGTTTCTGCAAAAAGTTTTTAGTTAGAATCTGAGAATAAAATTTCTTCATGGTTACTAAAAAGATATGAATTTGCTCTAAAGATATGCTCTAAAAATTGGCAGTTGAATCAGATACTTTTAATAAAGGTATTAATTTTCAGGGATTAAAAATTTCCCGGATTTCACAGCCTTTCTTCTTATTTACGAAAGACTATATTAAAATAAAATCCTAAGAAAATCTGAAAAGGTGCCTTCAGCGAAAATTAGTCACCATGAAAATATTAAAAACATCATCTAATCCGCCACTGTATATACACAATTTTTTCTATTGCTGTAATCCACTTCCACTTCCCTGGCAAGCAAGAAAGCGGATATTCTTCAACAAAAGGGACTGTTAGTACATAAAAATACCAAAACGTATTTTATCACTTTTTGAAAATAACTTATGGGAAAACACGAAAATAAGTCCTTGCAAAAAGCTTAAATTTTGTGGATAGTGGATGCCCAACCGTGAGTATAAATTAATGGTAGAATAAATAATTATGTGGAATTATTCAATGTGACTGGCTGAAAAATTGCCAAATCTAAATAATGCGAATTAGGGCCTAATTAATTAATTCTGCATTAATTAATCCTGTATTAATTTATCCTCGCATAAATTCATACTCTTAAGGTAATTCCTGCGAAATATAAATTGATCCAATTAAAGTAGTGCCAGACTTTGTATTTCAACAAGTGTGTTTGTTTCGCTCCTATAAAAACAGATTCATCTTGTCTTCAATCCATATGTTTTGAAAATAAAGGCTAAGGGAATTTCAGATACCGTGTCCCGTTGTAACCACCGTCAACATGGTTAAAAACTTTTCACTTCACAGGTAGGTACAACATTGTGTTTGTATTTTCTTGGACGTCTGCAGTGGCGGCCTGGCAGGGGGTGCAGGGTGTGCAGTGCACCACCCAGAAAGATCTGAGAGGGGCGCCAAAAGAACTTTTCAAGGGGGCGCCAAAATTTTGTTCATGTTTAATTGGGCAATTTGGCGCCCTTCCGCACGTTTATAGCGCTTTCTATGAGTAAAATGTTAATTTTTTTCGCCTGCGGCGCTTTATTTTACCCTCTTACAATCTGTTCTCTTTAATTTTTTCAAAAATTCGATCACTATTGAATCAGAAGTAAGAGAACTGTTGCGTATCCACCAGGGGTTAAAGAGAATGCTCACCCCCAAAATGAGAGATTGCCAAAATGATCAAAACTTGTTAATTCTCGCTGTGGTTTTTGTGATCTTATACTGACTAACTTTCTCCGTTTTAGAAGATCTTTTAGACTGTTTGACCTTTCTTACATCAAAATTTTTTGCCTGCGGCGCCAAAGTTACAACGAACCCTTCCACCCCACTTCTGAATTTTGGGGGCCTCTTTCAGCCATTGATTTTAATGGAGAGTAAAGTAAGACCATCTCGCGTTAGAAAGTAGTCATGTTTAATGTTTGGAATTTTGTGTACTGATAAGGAGAAAAAGTTAAGATCTTCACTTAATGATGGGGGGCGCAAAGAAGGACAAAAATACCAGGGGCGCCAATTTCATAGTTTGCACCACCAAGAAATTTAAGCCAGGCCGCTACTGGACGTCTGGTTCTAAAAAGTCAAACAGTTTGTTCAGTTTTAATTTGAGCAAAGTAGGCTCCTGCGTTCAACATCAACAAGGTACAGTGTGCAGTGGTGGTATTAGTAGAGAGAGTGTTCGAGTCTGTTCATAATATGAGGCTGAAAATCTTCGGCGTACATACATATCGAAGTACCGTTCTGGCACAGTGACATTAACAGCATTTTTAAAGTTTCCTAAAGCTTCAATAATGGCGTAAAGAATTATTCACAAAATAGCATCAAATACTCCATAATCCATTGTTTTTCGGCTTTTGTTCCGCTTCTGTTTACATTTTTCTGCTCGCTGATCCCCATGCTCAACCATTTTTTGCTGTAACACTGTGCTTCAAATGTCCACGAGAATGAATCAGTTCATGTTAATCATAGTATATTCTCATTGGCATGTCTCACTCACTAAACCTTCTGTAAGAAACTCAATGTTGGTATACCAGTTTTTGGCACGTTTTGGCGCAAGGCTTAAAGAAATTTCAATTTAATTTCCTTCAAAATGAATTTTTTTTTATTTTATTTATTATTAATTGTATTTCAGGCACTTCCATATATCTCAAAGGCTATTCGTCCTATTTATAATAAGTAAACTAAATAAATAAATAAATTATTATGTAAAAAATTATATATAATTTTCAATTTGCAAAAATATACGTACGACCAAAAGTTGATTCACTCAATTGAGATCAAAATCATAAATTGAAGCTTGGATAAAATTGTACAACTGCCCTATCTGGGCAAGTTGAAATACAGAGCTATATATCTCTTCAGTGAGGCCTATTCACTTCTAAAGATATAACTCTGCAGGCAAGGCTTTGAACTCGGAGAAATTCCAAATGGTGGAGACTAAGTATAGTATCAGGCAGTATTCATCAGAATTGAATTGAGAAATATAAAATAAATTAAAAATCAATAAAATAAAAATTTATTTTAAACAATAATTATTTGTCGGAACAAAAGAAGAGCAAAAGTAGTGTTGTTGAATGTGAGATTGATGCTTGAAAATAACCTTGTGAAAAAAAAAGAAGTGAGATCGTGATCGGCTATTGAAGGTAAAAAAAAACTCGATTGCTTGAAAATGGCTAAACATGAAGTACTAAAAATATAATAATTTAAATTTGAAATATAGAAAATAAACTATTTATTATCTTATCGACAACTTGGGAGACTAGAGACTTAAAAGAAAATAGACAAAACTAGAAGTAAATTGCAGCTTGGATTGGAGAATTTGTGGAGATATTAACTTGTTGTTTATAGAAGTCTTACTAGTAGTAGTAGTGATTGTTAAAATGTCGAATTTGTCGAGTGTCATAAACTAATATTGCATAATATATATTGCAAGACTAACATCTAATAAATATTTTTTTAAAGAATTGCGAAATTTAATAGAATCAACCTCTTCCCGAATAACCTTTGGGAGATCATTCAAAAGGCGACTTGCCTTACCAATAAACAGTTTTTCAGATACATTGCATACATAATTAGAATCAATCTCTTCAACATTACGTGTTGGTCTACCAGCAGCTCTCAGATGGAAGCCCTTTAGGTATGATGGGAAATCCTCCAGATGAATCGACTTGTGGGCAAGTTTTAAGAGTTCGAATTCAACCCGTTGTTGCATTGGTAACCAGCCAAGGTTTATTACATCCTCAGTTGTTGAATACTTTAGCGTTACAAAGGATGCGATTCGACATAGAAGCTTATCAAGTTTTTTGAATTGATATTGCGGAAGGTTCCAGAATAACGAGCAACAATAGTTGATCCTCGGTAACAATAGTGATTCTGCGAGTTGCTTACGTAAGCGATACGATGCAGTGCGACGAAGGTATCGAAGAACATATAGCTTTGCATATACCGATTGACAAAGTTTGTTGACATGAGCCTCCCAGTTCAAATTTTCGTCGGACTGAACACCAAGCAGTTTATATACGGTAACTCTTTCGATCAATTGGTTTGCGTGATGAATATGGAAGGTCGGATGGGTTGGGTTAGCGAGATCGCGCAGCTTACCCATTCTGGAAGTCGATAAGAGCATGATCTTTGTCTTTTTGTTGTTGAACGCAAGATTGTTTTCGGTCGACCAATCTTTGAGTTGATCTAGGCGTTGTGTCATTCTGATGATTGCGGCTGGTACTTCTTTAGGTCTACAATGTTCGTAATTTGTAGTATCGTCAGCATATTGGTTGGTACTACCACCCTCGACGTTGTCTTGTAAGTCCACGGTGTATAGATTAAACAAGATCGGTCCGAGGATGGAGCCTTGTGGTACACCAAACTGAACATTGCCTTGTTCAGACTGCTTGTCGTCGACCTGAACAAATTGCTTGCGATCGCTGAGGTATGATAACATGAGCAACGCGGCCTTGTCGGAGAAGCCGATTTTCCGTAGTTTGGTTATGAGTGTCTTATAATCAACCGTGTCGAAGGCTTTCGAATAATCAAGAAATGCTGCGAGTGTGATTTCCCCTTTGTTCATTGCACCAACGATATCATCTCGAATTTTCATAAGCAACGTTTCGGTCGAGTGACGTTTGCGAAAGCCAGATTGGGTTTGCTTATATATCTAATGTTGGTCAATGTAGTCTACGATTTGTTTTGCCATTAAACGTTCAAAAAGTTTGGAGAGTATGGGTAGCACGGTGACAGGTCTGAATTGATCTGGAGTGGTGGATTGTTCTGTTTTCGGAATAGGTGTTACTTTGCCGATTTTCCACTGTTGATGAAATGTGTTCTCGGCGATACCAGTGTTGATTATATGCGTGAGTCACTATATAGGTAAAAACAATATGAATTAACAGTCAATTTCCCTTTTTTCTATGCCTTTATAATATCAGTAGGGTTTCGGTAGAGCAGCGCATAACTGGGGTTAACTCGGTGTGTGTAGCACACTTGTATGGCGCGCCAAAGCGGAAATAAATACTATCTTTTTAAAACAATACTATCTTCGTTTAAAACATACTATCTTTGTTGTAAACATACTATCTTCGTTTAAAACATACTATCTTCGTTTAAAACATACTATCTTTTTTAAAACATACTATTTTTTGCTTAAAAAATACTATTTTTCGTTTAAAACATAGTATCTTTAAAAAATAATACTATTTTTACTTTCTTTCATACTATCTTTTTAAAACAATACTATCTTTTTTGTATAGTATAGATAGTATTGTTTAAAAAAAGATAGTATCATTACAAAAGATAGTATGTTTTTAAACGAAGATAGTATGTTTTAAACGAGAATAGTGTTTTTTCAAACGGAAATAGTATTTTTTCAACGAAAATAGTATTTTTTGAACGAAAATAGTATGTTTTAATCGAAATTAGTATTTTTTTAAAAAGATAGTATGTTTTAAACGAAGATAGTATTGTTTTAAAGAGAAATACTAAAAATCGAAAATACTATCTCTTTAAAACAATACTCTCTTCGTTTAAAACATACTATCTTTTTAAAAAAATACTATTTTCGATTAAAACATACTATTTTCGTTCAAAAAATACTATTTTCGTTGAAAAAATACTATTTCCGTTTGAAAAAATACTATTCTCGTTTAAAACATACTATCTTCGTTTAAAAACATACTATCTTTTGTAATGATACTATCTTTTTTTAAACAATACTATCTATTTTAAAACGATACTATTTTTTTAAAACATACTATCTTTTCGAAAACAGTCTGGAAACGAGGTTGGCACGTCTTGCCTCGCTCATTAAAGTTTGCATGCATGACCCGCGCATGGTGGGACGGCGGGACCATGCTTGCTGGATGGAAAGAACAACATGCTTTATATGGAAATGGCGGAACAGAAAGTCCAAAATGTGGTGAAAACACCACTGTTTTGGTTTTGATCTCAATGTTATGTGGTCATGTCCTTTTTTTCTTCTATTGATTATGGTGTAAATGCCTGAAAGCTGCTTTAAATGGAGTAGTTAGTTGAACAGGAAGTATTCAGCCCTCAGACAGCGATGAGATTTTAGCTACACCAAGTGTAATTTCCAAGGCAAGCAAGCGGGGGGGGCTAATGCTACTGTCAACTGCTCTAGCTTGGGACTACATGCCCTACATGGGATGTCATAAAAGAAACCAACGCCCATTACACGCCCCTCAAAATGAAAATTACACAAATTTGAATAATCGAGGCAACCTATATTCGAAAAAAGATAGTATATATTAATAGCGGTGCTTTGTGTGTCTGTGTGTCACTTTCGTTTTCGCTTTCGCTTTGTTTGTGTTTTAAAATTATGACTTTTAGTCTCTTGCTCCACAAATTTGTTCTATTGGATTCGCGCCATTCGCAAAAGATCGGATAGAGCTTGGTTTAGACTTTATTCAGCCTTTGTTTTGAAATTTAAGGTCCATCTACATTTAGTAATTTTAATTTCTGCCGAGACTTGCCTTTTTCTCTCTTCTTTTGTTTTAAATGTTTTCGAATGTATTTAACGATCCTATTTATTAATGACATTCGAATTCTTTTCAAAACAAAACAATTTCATTTCATAGAAAAGAATATTTCAAAAGTAAATCAAAACATAAAAATCGAAAAGCTTTTGGACAACAACAGCATTCAAAAGGGCGATAAAAAGCATAAGATAAAATTGGATCACTTCTTTCTTGTTATGAAAACATTCAAGACGTCGTTACTGTTAAAAAGTGTGTACGTCATTTTCTATATTTAAATTGGAAAAGTTATGACAAGGGTTTAAAAAAGCAACTTAGAATTGTCTTATTTTTTTCTCGATCTGATAAAAACAAAGAGTTGCACTATTCTTTGTGACCTTCCCACTTTTTCCTGAAAAATTGTCATTTAAACTGGACGGCATATTTAACCCGAGCGAAGCGAGAAAAATAGCTACCTGCAGAGTCGTTTCAAACGACACAGGTACAGTAAAGTAAACGATGCTTTTTCTGATAACTTTTGACTTAAACAAAAAATTATGTCACGGGGGGGGGCAGTACGGGAGGTCGTCAGTAGTCCGACACTTTCTAGTCCGACAGTAAAAATGTCCGACGTTGGGTTTGACGAATGCGTCAGTATTCCGACAACAATTTTGTCCGACAACGAGTCAAAAAAAAACATATAAAAAACTTAATATGAATCGCGGAAGAGGAGGCACATCTTTTATAAAAATCCAAAGTTCCGATTTTGAGGTTAGGCCCCTAAACCCGACTTTTCTTAAATTTTGGGAAGCTTGTTAGAATTAGGCTTTCAAGAGTCAAGAAATTGGATTTAGCTGTTTTTACGACCCTTCTTTAGTGATTTACAACCCTGACTGTTCTTTTATTTCTAATTATGTCAAAATTCCGCCAAAATGAACTTTTATTAATATTATCTCAGTGAAAAACCCTTATTCAACATTCGACACTTTAAAATCTTTCGTTTTCGGACAAAAGTGACGTCGGAAAAAAAGACTTCCAAATTTTAAATTTATTTTATAGATTCGGACTATTTTACTGTCGGACTAGAAAGTGTCGGACTAGTGACATGCACCCGGCAGTACATGATCCAAATATGGTTAAAAGATAAGACAACCGGGGAAGGTTAAAGAGTTAAACGTTGTGGAGATTTCTTTTTTTATTTGATCACTTTTTAAGCCAGCTTCAACATCCAAAGGACTTTTAGTGCGTTCAGCTACAGTTTAACCGGCGTGCGACGCCGGGTACCGGCTAGTATTTTTTAAAAAGATAGTATTTTTTTAAAAGATACAATCCGTGCCATAATATATTTGCACTTTTGGCTAATTTACCATTTTTCGAAAATTGAAGTTCGAGCGAGAATGTCAATTTTAGGCCCTCAACTTGATTTCATCGATTATTTCGATCTGGGAGGGATTTATTGGTTTCTAGGCTATATTTCAAGCCCTACTGGACCATTTTTGAACTTTTGGATCCTCAGATCCAAAAGGTCCTAAGTCTTACGTCTAGCGTTAAAACTCAGAGTTAAAACTCTACCCTTCGAACCTACTTTAGAGCACTTACAAATCGATTATGGCGGATTGTGGTTTCAAAACACCCCGGTGAATTTGCCAAGTATTTTGTCCTTGATTGTAGTATTTTTTAAACGAAGATAGTATGTTTACAACAAAGATAATATTGTTTTAAAAAGATGGTATGAACCGTAGATGAAAATACGGTTCCTCATACGGCTTAACAATCTGATAAAAGACAGAATTGTGAGCGCAGAAGAAAACAGAGAGAGATCGTTGAAAGTTTCGTAAACGTGATAATTTTTTTAAACATCTGATCGCGGTATTCGTAATTGATTTAATTGGAATTTTTTTAATTGATTTGATGATGCAACCTCGAAAACAACTTGATAACCAGACGGTGGCCAATGCCCTCCGACGAACAATCCTGCCATTGGTAAGAATATCTTTTCTTTTTTTTCACGTGGCATGGGATTATTTTGCTTGAAAGAAGCGAGGATACTTTTTTCTCAAACAAACTAATGCTAGATATTTGAATCCGGGTAGTTTTTGGAAACCGTCTTAAAAACACTTCACGCCGAAAGTTTTGAAGAAAAAAAATTAAAAATCTTATTTTGAAACTTTATGACTTAAAATTCAAAAAAGAGCTTCTGATAAAACGATTTCCAAGAATGTATCCATCCTCCATAAGCTTATAGTTCGGCAAAAAACTTTATTTAAATTTTACAACCTAACCAATGCTCTCCGCAGTCTAAAAATATGTGCTCTAAATTTTTGGAAAATTGATTGCTTTTTAGTCTCTTTTAAAACAAGATCTTTCAAATTTTTTTAAAGTACAGCCTTTTAGGGACTTAACTTCTGGGAAAGTAGGGTGTAGTCTGAGTTGTTCCTAGGTCCTACCACACCCTTTTTATCTTGAGATTTGAGCTGAGCCGTTCATGGCTGATAAGCCATGTGCTAATCAGCCATATAAGCCGTCTTTTTTGCTTGAAAATGCCAGTAGGCCGTAAAGCCGTAGGATTTCTAGATAAAACTCAATCGATTATAGTCTGTGTAATGACCTATGAAAATGACACAGGGGTATTATATTTTTTTACTAGTCTGTGTAATGACCTTTCGGACTTAGAATTTTTCCATAGTATGATATTTCGTTCTCTTATAACCTTTTAAAGACTTAATTTCTGGGAAAGTAGGGTGTAGTCTGAGTTGTTCCTAGGTCCTACCACACCCTTTTTATCTTGAGATTTGAGCTGAGCCGTTCATGGCTGATAAGCCATGTGCTAATCAGCCATATAAGCCGTCTTTTTTGCTTGAAAATGCCAGTAGGCCGTAAAGCCGTAGGATTTCTAGATAAAACTCAATCGATTATAGTCTGTGTAATGACCTATGAAAATGAGACAGGGGTATTATATTTTTTTACTAGTCTGTGTAATGACCTTTCGGACTTAGAATTTATCCATAGTATGATATTTCGTTCTCTTATAACCTTTTAAAGACTTAATTTCTGGGAAAGTAGGGTGTAGTCTGAGTTGTTCCTAGGTCCTGCCACGCCCTTTTTATCTTGAGATTTGAGCTGAGCCGTACCTGGCTGATAAGCCATGTGCTAATCAGCCATATAAGCCGTCTTTTTTGCTTGAAAATGCCAGTACGCCGTAAAGCCGTAGGATTTCTAGATAAAACTCAATCGATTATAGTCTGTGTAATGACCTATGAAAATGAGACAGGGGTATTATATTTTTTTACTAGTCTGTGTAATGACCTTTCGGACTTAGAATTTTTCCATAGTATGATATTTCGTTCTCTTATAACCTTTTAAAGACTTAACTTCTGGGAAAGTAGGGTGTAGTCTGAGTTGTTTCTAGGTCCTACCACACCCTTTTTATCTTGAGATTTGAGCTGAGCCGTTCATGGCTGATAAGCCATGTGCTAATCAGCCATATAAGCCGTCTTTTTTGCTTGAAAATGCCAGTAGGCCGTAAAGCCGTAGGTTTTCTAGATAAAACTCAATCGATTATAGTCTGTGGAATGACCTATGAAAATGAGACAGGGGTATTATATTTTTTTACTAGTCTGTGTAATGACCTTTCGGACTTAGAATTTTTCATTAGTATGATATTTCGTTCTCTTATAACCTTTTAAAGACTTAATTTCTGGGAAAGTAGGGTGTAGTCTGAGTTGTTCCTAGGTCCTGCCACGCCCTTTTTATCTTGAGATTTGAGCTGAGCCGTACCTGGCTGATAAGCCATGTGCTAATCAGCCATATAAGCCGTCTTTTTTGCTTGAAAATGCCAGTACGCCGTAAAGCCGTAGGATTTCTAGATAAAACTCAATCGATTATAGTCTGTGTAATGACCTATGAAAATGAGACAGGGGTATTATATTTTTTTACTAGTCTGTGTAATGACCTTTCGGACTTAGAATTTTTCCATAGTATGATATTTCGTTCTTTTTTAACCTTTTAAAGACTTAATTTCTGGGAAAGTAGGGTGTAGTCTGAGTTGTTCCTAGGTCCTACCACACCCTTTTTATCTTGAGATTTGAGCTGAGCCGTTCATGGCTGATAAGCCATGTGCTAATCAGCCATATAAGCCGTCTTTTTTGCTTGAAAATGCCAGTAGGCCGTAAAGCCGTAGGTTTTCTAGATAAAACTCAATCGATTATAGTCTGTGGAATGACCTATGAAAATGAGACAGGGGTATTATATTTTTTTACTAGTCTGTGTAATGACCTTTCGGACTTAGAATTTTTCCATAGTATGATATTTCGTTCTCTTATAACCTTTTAAAGACTTAATTTCTGGGAAAGTAGGGTGTAGTCTGAGTTGTTCCTAGGTCCTGCCACGCCCTTTTTATCTTGAGATTTGAGCTGAGCCGTACCTGGCTGATAAGCCATGTGCTAATCAGCCATATAAGCCGTCTTTTTTGCTTGAAAATGCCAGTACGCCGTAAAGCCGTAGGATTTCTAGATAAAACTCAATCGATTATAGTCTGTGGAATGACCTATGAAAATGAGACAGGGGTATTATATTTTTTTACTAGTCTGTGTAATGACCTTTCGGACTTAGAATTTTTCATTAGTAAGATACTTCGTTCTTTTAAAACCTTGAGGATTTAATTTTTGGGTCAAGATGAACATTTTAGAAGAATTTTTGTCATTCGATTGGTCGTTAACTATTCAAACAAAAAGACTTTTATCATGTCTTTCTAAAGAACGCGTCATCTCTATTGTTTTGAATAACCAATTATGTGAATAGCTTATAAATACTTCAACACAACTGTAATTTCTGGGAAAGTAAGGCTAAGTCTGAGTTGTTCCTAGGTTTTTGCCACACCCTTTGTATCTAGACACTGATAACTCAATTAATGTAGTCTGTGTTATGACCTATAGAGAATGATACCGGGGTTCTATATTTTTTTTATTTTCTAGTCTGTGTAATGACCTATAAAAATGCCAATTTTTTCCTTGTCATGTTCTGTTGCTTTATAGATTTCTGATACCGACCAGGTAATCGTATGCAGAGCATTGCACCCAACACCAGGCATGAATGTTGACATTAAGAAAATTCAAACAAAACTAGACCAAGCATTGAAAAGTCTGAATGGAGTGAAATTCTTTATCTCTTGTGGCACGGCGACATGCACAAAAGTGAAAGCTGATGGGTACAATTGTGGTGTTGCGTACTTTATTGTGGCTCATCAATCGAGACAAATAACAGAAGAAAAAGTATTCCAGCTGATGTATGATCAAGAAGACTTGGAGCTTGACGTTAACAAATTAAAAACAAGAAGCAAGAACGCAATGGAAAAGAATGAGTTGATTTTCGCCAAATTAAAGCAAGCTGTCAAGGTAATAGTATTTATTTACGTTAAAGTGTTTCAGTTTTGAATATGATAGTTGGTGCAGCTTTTGAATCTCGACGGGCTATCACTTTCTTTGGAAAATTTAATAAATTGAAATACTATTTTGTTCTTCAGGACCACAAAAACAACATGATTAAAGAGATGGTACCACAGAACTATGAATTTGTTCATTTGACGTCCTGCCAAGCTCGCATTGATAAACCAATAGAAATGGCTTCTAAGATGCTGACAAGAAAGAAGTTCCAGCACAATCTTAGTTTACGAGGACACGACGTAACTGATGAGCCAATAGAAGAAGATCGCGAAACCCAGTTTGGAAGAACCATGAGCTGGGTTAAAGAGTTGATGGTGAAGCTGGATCATCGCATCCATGATGGGAGCGTCTACAGAAAAGTTAAAGAAGGTAGATTAAACTTCATTATCCTTATCTTGAATGCAGCTATGAACTGAAATTGTAACTTACCAAACTTTTGTTTACGAAAAGACTTTTTCTAAAACAGCTTTTGTCTTCATTTTCACAATTCTTGGATGTCATTTCTAACTCCCTTATTTATTTTGTTCCTTTTGTAGCAACGTACGCATTTAAATTTTACAAGAGTGTCGAGGCATACGTTCACCAAATGTGCAACAATCAAGAGCGAGGTGAATTCATCATGAGAGACAAGAAAAATTTGGAATCTTTTATGTCCTCAAAACATATCCAGGTAAACCATTACGTCTATTCTGCAATTTGAAATTTCTTTTAATAAAAAATGTTCGTACCTAAATTTAATTTGAATAAGGTATACTAAAAAGTACAAGCTCAAAAAACCTTTTCTCTCTGTTTCCAGGTACTTCCTGTCATTGAGTTTGATTACGACTACATCGAGATCGCTGAAGGCTGGTTCTTCAAACTCTCTTCACGGCAATTTGTAGAGTGCCCTTTCACTGCTGAGGACTTTGGGAAAGTTAGCCCCAGAACTTACAGCAATTTCAGAAGAGGAACCGTATGTGACGGTGGTTTCTTTGCTGAATCCGTAAACAACAGCTTCCCTGAGCTGAGAGAGAAGGTGCAGTTCCTGAACAGAATGTACCAGTGTATGTTATGTCACCAGTTCCCCCACAAAGTACCAAGATTAACAACTGTTGGTACGTAATTATCTTCTATCATTTTTTTCCTCATACCCTTCGATAATTGTGACTTGGATGATTATATGGCCTTATATCAACAGAAATAAAAGTATGACCCGTGACCTAATATCATCATGTATCATCATGAGTCTTTAATCTTGTCATGTTCTTTCGTTAGGTGACAACAACTCTGGGAAAACATCATGGGGTAATGTTTTGTTTGGGTTGATACATCCGTCAAAGATCGCTGTGCTAAGCAAGGAGAAAAATTTTGGAGCAAGCATGATCACGGAGCGAACCGAACTGCTCTTCATTGATGAATGGGTCTACGAAACCATGGCGCCCGACCAGATGAAAACGATCCTCCAAGGTGGCTACTTCTCACAGGCAGTGAAACATGAGAAGCCAAGAATGACCAAAATGAATGCTGGCATTTACATCACTTGTCAAAAGATGCCTCACTTTGGGGATGACGAAGATGCCATGCGATGCAGGTTGGCTGATTTTCAAACGAAAAAGTTAGTCAACAAACAAGCAGCTGCACCGGCGTGGATCTTGAAAAACGCCTTTGAGTGTCTGATGTGGATGACGGACATGATCAACGCTCATCGTCACCTCCTCACTGAAGAAGAATTATTTTATGAGCTACCAACCAGTGAAGATGCCAACGCTCGTCTACCAATTGATGTTGAAGAAGAAGAAGAATCGCAGAAAATTGTAAACTTTAAGCAGAACGAATTAACGGGGATTGACCTTTGCGATGGTGATATCAACCCTATTGTTGAAACAAGTGAGTAGAATGCCATTGTTTTTTTTTTATCTGGTCTTAGATATTATGTATAGTAGAGGAAAATTTTGTTATTCTGGTTCTCGTTTGGTTTTCTCAAGAAATCATCATTTCTCTTTAATAATCGTATGCGGTTTAATTTGAAGGTCAAGAAGAAGCTCAAAGCCCATCATCCGTCATTGACGTCATTGCTTTTAGTCCAATCAGGACTCCGGTCACGCCTTTTACACCAACAGCAAGCCCTGCTTCTTTGTTAAATTGTAAGTCTTGGTTGTCTCATTTCTCTACTTTCCTTCGTTTTCAATTAGGATAATAAGCCAAAGAAAACTTTTAGGTTAATGTAGTTCAGGCGCCAACAATTCTGCTTTGTACTTGCACATGAATGGAACATAAAAGTTGAATCGTGGTCGAAAGCTCTATAGTCAGATTAATTTAAATTTCTTCGTTTTGCTTTTTTTCAAGATCAAGATGTTCTCAAGTTCACCAGTTCTCCAAGCAACTTGCTTGCCGAATCGACGCCAGTTCCAACTACTAGCTACACTTCTTTTACCGCAGGTAAGCAGTTTTTCTTTCTTATTTTACCTGAGGTATGCTGATTTTTCAAATGGGCTGATCTGTTTTCAATTTGGATTTTCCTCATTTGATGGCTTTTTGCTTGACACTTTTAGATGACTTCTTCTCGTGTGATGAAGATTATGATTGTTTCAAAGCTCGAGATAAGGAACGAATAGTGGCCGAATTGAGAGCCAAATTTGGTACTGACGAAGACGTGGACACCGATTGTAAGATATTTCATTTAGTATCCCCTTACTCCTTGCATATTTTAATTTTTTTAAACGCTCGAGCACTTATGGAAAACAAAATTGTGTACTGTAAATTATACGTTTCCTCTCTATTCTATTGATAATCTTCACATGTAAAATATGACGTTTACTTCTTTCCAGCCCCAGATATCCATTTCGAAAAGTCAAAGCGAAACAAATCAAGAATGCAGATCGTTTCAAGTGATGATGAAAACTCAGATGAAACCCAAGTAGTTGGTACGTATACTTATACATAGTCTTAGCGATTAAATTTTTCCTTTTCCCTCCCTGATTGATATCATAATTTTTGGATACTCCCAATCCTCCAGTGTAAACAATGTCTATCTTTTTTCTTCCCAGAACCTCATAATCATAAGCGTCGAAGTGAAGATAACTTTTCTGACGTAAAAACGCCAAAAATTACAAGGATGGCAACATTACCAGAGAAATCGAAAAACAACCACCTGTCTTCTGATATTGGTAAGCAGTTTATTCCAAATTAATCAAATGGGATTCGATAACGTTTTCTCCTCGTTTTACTGCCAATCCAGCATGTTGCTCTAATTACTAAGCACTTTTCACTTTTTTTCTTAGAAAGGAGATCCATCACATCTATCGTGACGAATCAAGTCAACAATATGTTCCAAATGTTAACACCTGGTAAGTGGGATTATTCTTTTAAATGGTGTTTATCTTTAGAAGGTTCATTGAATTTGAGGCATCTTTTTTGCAAGTAATTTACTTGTGGTGAATGAAAATTAGAGATATTGACCTCTTTTTTTCTGATTTAATTTTTCTAGCAAAAACGTCATCAACAACGAACTGTCCACTAACAAAAATCAACCCAGCAACGCCTTTGCTGCAACTGTCTACGCCAGGTTAGTTATTATGAATTTGATTTATTTTTTGAATTTCCAAAGAATCAAACCAACAAGTTTGAAATGTCTGATTGCCTTTGTTAATTTTTATAATTGAATTTGAGAAATTTAAGAAGAACTAATTTTGCTCTTTACTTTGTTCAGATCGTCAACGTCAGTCGATTTACGAAGACCTTTGCAACTCTGCTGAAACGTTGTAAACGACAAGAAATAAAAGATGAGCACGTCGTGGCATCGCTCAATTACCCGTTGCGTTTGGATCAATTTAATTGTTCATTGTTTTGTATCTAATTTTTAACTTTTTCAATTTTAAAACTCCATTCGATTTAATTTTACATTTTATTTCAGTTTCGGGGAGATTTCTAACAGAATCTTTGAGTACAATTGCGTTTTGTGGATTTTCAGTGGGGAAGAAGTTGTTGCGTTTTAGAATGCATTTCACTTTGAATTTTGTTTCTACTTGTCTTCAATATAACGTCTACGGGTTGTGTTCGCGGAGGTCTAGAACTTGTAGTTTATAATTTAATTTAGGTTAAGTTCGTGCTAGAAAAAGTTACGAAATGAAAACATGAAAAGATTTAATTCAACTTTCAATGAGTTGAGGATGGTACAAAAAATCTTCTTGCATTCGTTTTCTTTTTTGGGTGATACTTTCAAAATTTCATTAAGTTTTCTTGGTAACGGAATTCTATTGCACCATTACAATTTTGGATTTACAATGGTTTCGGACAAGTAAAAAGAAAATTTAAAACGAAATGATGGATTTTAATGATTGAATATAGGAATGGTCTCTGCTTGTTCCCAAATTTGATTCGTTATTTAGAAATGAAATGCTATGCTGTAACAATACCCGTCCCCAGTAGGTGCCACGCCTTTTAAGAGGACTATAGTTTCAAACAATGAGGGAACAATATTAATTTATGATTTTTTTTTCTTGAATAAAAGGGACAAAAAGATTTAGTAGACTTGTAAAAATTAAATGCTATCTGACAATGAAAAAGGCTTTAAAATCTAGAGGTCAATGAAGGTCTTGTCTCACATCACGTGGCCTACCACCAAAATAAAATTGCCTTTTGTGGAAAAGGGAATAGTAAAATCGTTCATGTTTTTTGGTGTCGATCGAATCGTACAGACTCTTGATCTGTCTTTTTCTTGCGTTTGTCGTACGTGTGTCTGCTTTCAATGTTTGATACGACGAAATGATCCATTCCGCCGTTACTATTGGGGATACACCATTACCTGAATGATTGAAATGAGAAAAATTAATTTTAAAGAATAACCCTTTTCCGTTGGAGTTATTTACAATAATTTGCTGAGTAGCTCTTTGCAGGACGTAAAGTTACTGTGGTTCAATAATAAGGTACTTACCAAGAAGAAACCAAAACAACGTGGCAGTATCTTCATCCCCCAAAGGTCTCTTGAAAAAAAGCAAGCGGTATTTCTCTGGCCAAAGAGAAATCTTGGGCAACAGGTCATCCGAAATTAAATCGAACAACTCCTTCCGTATTTTCGTAAATGTTTCTTTGCTGGAAGATTGAATGTACGCTGTGAAGCCGTCTATTTTTTCTTTAGTTATTGAATCAAAGATTGTTACTCTTTCCATGCTGATGGTAACGATTATAATGAATGACTGAATGCGTAAAGGGTTGGCAAAGCCTTTCTATTTATAGCGTTGACAAATCGAGTGGTTTCAAAGAACGCCGCTTCCCCATGTGGAATGAAATATTGAAAATTGAAAAACCACCTGTCAACCAACTTTCTTGTCATTATGTAGATGCTTTGTTCTTAAAAAGAAACTTCAATATCAATTGCTTTCAAAGAACGCAGCATCCCGTGTGGGATGAATAAATTTTCGAAATTTCAAAATGAAAGTACATTGACATAACATTGAACCCTATGAAAAGCCTTTACGGCTTATAAGCTCTTTCAAGCAAATGATACGGCTCGATCATCGGTTTAGCATACGGGTTTAGTTCCAATGACAGCTTAAAGCCTGTATTAGGGCGGAGGCGTTCTTGGGCGCTTTTAATAGTTTGTAAATGCTTGAAAACGATATCAAGTATCAAATCGAAAGTGATAGTTTCGAACAAAATGGGCGTGGTCTTAAATAGTCGTGGCCCCTTTGCCAGAAAATATTTTTTTTGTATTAGAATGAAGATTCGTTCTTTAAAGACATTTCCATAAGTAGTGCTTATAAAGAACGAAGTATTCTATGCTTATGAGTGATTTCTTTATGCTAGTATTCTTCGTTTTTTAAAAGCATTTCCATAAGTAGTGCTTATAAAGAACGAAGTATTCTATGCTTATGAGTGATTTCTTTATGCTAGTATTCTTCGTTCTTTAAAGACATTTCCATAAGTAGTGCTTATAAAGAACGAAGTATTCTGCTTTATTTGAAAAATCCCAAGTTTAAAATCGAAAGTGTTTACTAAATTTTTTTATCTCCAAAATGTGACGGCTTTACGGCTTATAAGCTCTTTCAAGCAAATTATACGGCTTAACCTTCGGTTTAGCATACGGATATAATTCCATTGACGGTTTAGGCCCAGAGGGGTAAATAAACTTTAAAAAATGAACAAAAATTTTCAAAGTTTGAAATCGAAAGTGTTTGAAAAAATACTTTATCTCCAAAATGTGACGGCTTTACGGCTTATAAGCTCTTTCAAGCAAATTATACGGCTTAACCCTCGGTTTAGCATATGGATATAATTCCATTGACGGTTTAGGCCCGGAGGGGTAAATTAACTTTAAAAAATGAACAAAAATTTTCAAAGTTTGAAATCGAAAGTGTTTGAAAAAATACTTTATCTCCAAAATGTGACGGCTTTACGGCTTATAAGCTTTTTCAAGCAAATTATACGGCTTAACCCTCGGTTTAGCATACGGATATAATTCTATTGACGGTTTAGGCCCAGAGGGGTAAATTAACTTTAAAAAATGAACAAAAATTTTCAAAGTTTGAAATCGAAAGTGTTTGAAAAAATACTTTATCTCCAAAATGTGACGGCTTTACGGCTTATAAGCTCTTTCAAGCAAATTATACGGCTTAACCTTCGGTTTAGCATACAGATATAATTCCATTGACGGTTTAGGCCCAGAGGGGTAAACAAACTTTAAAAAATGAACAAAAATTTTCAAAGTTTGAAATCGAAAGTGTTCACTAAATTTTTTTATCTCCAAAATGTGACGGCTTTACGGCTTATAAGCTCTTTCAAGCAAATTATACGGCTTAACCCTCGGTTTAGCATACGGATATAATTCCATTGACGGTTCAGGCCAAGAGGGGTAAATTAACTTTAAAAAATGAACAAAAATTTTCAAAGTTTGAAATCGAAAGTGTTCACTAAATTTTTTTATCTCCAAAATGTGACGGCTTTACGGCTTATAAGCTCTTTCAAGCAAATTATACGGCTTAACCCTCGGTTTAGCATACGGATATAATTCCATTGACGGTTTAGGCCCGGAGGGGTAAATTAACTTTAAAAAATGAACAAAAATTTTCAAAGTTTGAAATCGAAAGTGTTTGAAAAAATACTTTATCTCCAAAATGTGACGGCTTTACGGCTTATAAGCTTTTTCAAGCAAATTATACGGCTTAACCCTCGGTTTAGCATACGGATATAATTCTATTGACGGTTTAGGCCCAGAGGGGTAAATTAACTTTAAAAAATGAACAAAAATTTTCAAAGTTTGAAATCGAAAGTGTTTGAAAAAATACTTTATCTCCAAAATGTGACGGCTTTACGGCTTATAAGCTCTTTCAAGCAAATTATACGGCTTAACCTTCGGTTTAGCATACAGATATAATTCCATTGACGGTTTAGGCCCAGAGGGGTAAACAAACTTTAAAAAATGAACAAAAATTTTCAAAGTTTGAAATCGAAAGTGTTCACTAAATTTTTTTATCTCCAAAGTGACGGCTTTACGGCTTATAAGCTCTTTCAAGCAAATTATACGGCTTAACCCTCGGTTTAGCATACGGATATAATTCCATTGACGGTTCAGGCCAAGAGGGGTAAATTAACTTTAAAAAATGAACAAAAATTTTCAAAGTTTGAAATCGAAAGTGTTCACTAAATTTTTTTATCTCCAAAATGTGACGGCTTTACGGCTTATAAGCTCTTTCAAGCAAATTATACGGCTTAACCCTCGGTTTAGCATACGGATATAATTCCATTGACGGTTCAGGCCCAGAGGGTTAAATTAACTTTAAAAAATCAACAAAAATTTTCAAAGTTTGAAATCGAAAGTGTTTGAAAAAATACTTTATCTCCAAAATGTGACGGCTTTACGGCTTATAAGCTTTTTCAAGCAAATTATACGGCTTAACCCTCGGTTTAGCATACGGATATAATTCCATTGACGGTTTAGGCCCAGAGGGGTAAAGTAATTTAAAAAAACTAACAAAAATTTTCAAAGTTGAAATCGAAAGTGTTTACTAAATTTTTTTATCTCCAAAATGTGACGGCTTTACGGCTTATAAGCTTTTTCAAGCAAATTATACGGCTTAACCCTCTGTTTAGCATACGGATATAATTCTATTGACGGTTTAGGCCCAGAGGGGTAAATTAACTTTAAAAAATTAACAAAAATTTTCAAAGTTTGAAATCGAAAGTGTTTGAAAAAATACTTTATCTCCAAAATGTGACGGCTTTACGGCTTATAAGCTTTTTCAAGCAAATTATACGGCTTAACCCTCGGTTTAGCATACGGATATAATTCCATTGACGGTTTAAGCCCAGAGGGGTAAATAAACTTTAAAAAATGAACAAAAATTTTCAAAGTTTGAAATCGAAAGTGTTTGAAAAAATACTTTATCTCCAAAATGTGACGGCTTTACGGCTTATAAGCTTTTTCAAGCAAATTATACGGCTTAACCCTCGGTTTAGCATACGGATATAATTCCATTGATGGTTTAAGCCCAGAGGGGTAAATAAACTTTAAAAAATGAACAAAAATTTTCAAACTTTGAAATCGAAAGTGTTTACTAAATGTTTTTATCTCCAAAATGTGACGGCTTTACGGCTTATAAGCTCTTTCAAGCAAATTATACGGCTTAACCCTCGGTTTAGCATACGGATATAATTCCATTGACGGTTCAGGCCCAGAGGGGTAAATAAACTTTAAAAAATGAACAAAAATTTTCAAACTTTGAAATCGAAAGTGTTTACTAAATGTTTTTATCTCCAAAATGTGACGGCTTTACGGCTTATAAGCTCTTTCAAGCAAATTATACGGCTTTACCCTCTGTTTAGCATACGGATATAATTCTATTGACGGTTTAGGCCCAGAGGGGTAAATTAACTTTAAAAAATTAACAAAAATTTTCAAAGTTTGAAATCGAAAGTGTTTGAAAAAATACTTTATCTCCAAAATGTGACGGCTTTACGGCTTATAAGCTTTTTCAAGCAAATTATACGGCTTAACCCTCGGTTTAGCATACGGATATAATTCCATTGACGGTTTAAGCCCAGAGGGGTAAATAAACTTTAAAAAATGAACAAAAATTTTCAAACTTTGAAATCGAAAGTGTTCACTAAATTTTTTTATCTCCAAAATGTGACGGCTTTACGGCTTATAAGCTTTTTCAAGCAAATTATACGGCTTAACCCTCGGTTTAGCATACGGATATAATTCCATTGACGGTTTAGGCCCAGAGGGGTAAAGTAATTTTAAAAAACTAACAAAAATTTTCAAAGTTGAAATCGAAAGTGTTTACTAAATTTTTTTATCTCCAAAATGTGACGGCTTTACGGCTTATAAGCTCTTTCAAGCAAATTATACGGCTTAACCCTCGGTTTAGCATACGGATATAATTCTATTGACGGTTTAGGCCCAGAGGGGTAAATTTGGCCTTGTACCAGCTATCATAAAAAGGTTCAAACAATGAATTGAGTCATCTTTTTTAAAAGTTACTTTTTATTTACAATATTTACAGAAAATTTCACTTCAGTTCCTTCTTCAACTTCAATTGTTGCCTTTATGTTGATATTATGTTGTTTTCTTGGCGGAGTTTTGTTTGTTTCGGCTTTTTCTTCTTTGTCGTCATCGCTGATTTCGATAACTTCTTTGATGGGTTTTTGTTGTGAGTTTCGCTGTTCCTCAATAGCTGGTAAAAAAAGAAGAAGAATTGACAAGAATTTTTCATATGAAGCTCTGAAAATAATCTTCGTCTTGTTATTAAATGGCTGATTTTTGCCATCCCCTCTTTTCAGTTTTAACATAAAATGATCAAATTGAATGGAGGTTTAATTGTTAAAAATGGATGAAACTCACCTCTTAATTGATCCGCAAGCGTGCCTTGTGAAAAGCATAGCACGTCTCTTTCGAAAAGTGCTGAAATGGCACGTTGATGTTGACTATTTGACATATTGCTGGTTATTCTATTGGTGATATTCTTGCTGTTTGATAATCTGGGCGTTGTATTTATAGTCCAGATTAGACAATACCTATTACAATCTACTATACAAAACTATTGTTCCTATAGTGACAAATTAATGGCCATACCACTGCCTTATCGATTCCCCAAACACCAGCCCACAGCTTAACCCACGGCTTATCTCACGGCTAAGCCGTTCACTTTTTATAAGAAATTAAAATTTCAAACAGAAATTTGAAACGGAAAAAATTTCTTCAATCAGCGCAAAGCAAAGTAGAGTCTAAAATGTGTTTCAATTATTTGGACATTTAAAGTTAGTGGTTCAAATAGAAAATATTCAAAAACTTGGAATTTTTTTCATGAGAATTATTTTAAACACGATTTTCCTAGAAAAAATTGGTTCTAGTTTTACCTCAAATTCATATAAAATTTTAGAATCAATATACAATACTTTGAAATTTATCACTCAAATAATATTCAATTTTTTTGCCCTGCCATAAAGTGTAGCTATCTGCCTTGAAGGGTGAAATTTGTAACTTGAGTCCGATAAGATGGATGTCCAAGCAGAACCATGCTTTTTAAAACCAGTTCTTAAAAAATTATCCTCTATAGAAGAAAAAGGCACTTTTTTCCTCCTTGGTTGTTTTCCTATTTTCGATGTTTTCTCAAAATTAACTGAAGGGTCTATTATCGAGTTTTTGCTGGGTTGAAGAATCGAAGAATCGTTCGGTAGAAGTGGGGCTTCTTGGGTTGTGCTTGTATCGGTGGTTCCAATAGGAAAATTGTTCACATCAAAGGAATAATTCGGCCAAACTTCAAACTGCCCAGTACTTGAATCCGAGACCGACGTTTGAAAAGCTGTATTCATTGGTGCTATATTCGAAAACCTTTCACATATCTCCCCCATCGCATTTAAAGAGGGCTGTTCATTTCTTAATTTGTTCATGGATTCCTTGCCTTTTAAGGCTACGTCACGCGATTGAAGCTTTTGATAGTGAATTTTGGCCACAAACGAGGTGTGTTTTTGATCTTCAGACAAATTTTTTTGATCCTCAACGCTAAGGGATTCGGCGCTTTTTGTTTCGATAATTTGACGATACCTTGTCGGGTTGATATATTTTCCTATTGCTTGAAAGACGATTCTGCCGAAAACATCTCCGATTCTTGTCAGTTGTGTGCCGTTGCGAGTAACTAGAACGTAATTGCATTTAGGGTTGAGCCTTGAGCGAATATACTTGATATACCTGTGAACTATTTCTATGATTTCCGTAGAAAATATTAAAGTGTCAAAGCCATACTTTTCCTGTGTTTTAAAAACAGTTTGGTCTATCATGCCCCCTTCGTTGATATTTTCCACCATTTCGACTGTAAGAAATTGAAAAGTCATCGGCCTAGTAGCTTTTATCACGATGAAAAATATGGCCGTTAAGAAGGAAGTAGAGAAAGATAAGTCGTGTGGTGGCAGCGGAAGGGCTTCATCCGAGGCATTCAGTAAAATTTGGGAAAACCTGTCCGTGTGATATGGCACGACTTTTTGCATTTCGTCGAGAGTGGCCCAACAGTTAATTTTTGATAGGTATTCGGCACTTAACAAAACATTCCATTCCGATCTCATTTTTTTAGATAGTGAAAGTTTTACCCGGTCGATATAGATTTCCGACGATAAAAATGTTGTTTGTGAATCTCCTCTTTCAATTCTGCGGTAGTCTAAAACATGAGATAAAGAATGCATATATCCAATAATACCAGCGTAGCCAACTTCCCAGCGGGTTTTAAGGTAATCGATGAAATCTGATATAGCGGTCACGTTTCCCAAGCAAAAATCTACTACTGTAAACGGGACATCCCAGCTCGCACAGCAATCTTGGCAACAAAATTTGAGGAATTTCAAGACACGGCAACTAATCTGGCTTGCTTGGCTAAAGCTCTTCATTCCTCCGCCAGGGCTGCAGAGCCAGAGCTTGAACATCTTATCAAATTTACAGTCTTTCGAAAACATTGGCATATTGTTTGTTCTACTTCTCCTAGATTTATTTGGTTTTGCACTCCGTGTCGAAAGTTCTGGCAAAACAACTTTTGGGTCAGGTCTCGTTTCGAAAAAGTAGTACCATCCATGCCTGGTAAAAACGTGTTTACGGCACCCTCTTTTTGTTGTAAAAGAAAAACTGTCACAATTTGGAACTGGGCAATAAAAAAGTCCATCCAAATCTTCTTTGAGGTGTAGCCTTTTTGCTTTCGAACTGGCCCCGACGGCATTCTTCCATATCTTTTTAGAAAATAGTTTTCCTGGCATTAATTGTCCACTTACTTTGCTATATGCGATTGTCCTTCTCTGTCATCCTGGACATGTCAAGTTTTTTCTACTTTCTTGCACATTTTTTGTTCGTCCTGTGTGATCCTTTTTGTTACTAGGCATTTTATAGTGAAAAGTTGACCGAAAAAAGGCGAAATTGCACGAAAATATGGTAATTTTTCCTTTGTTAGGGAAACAAAATTGGGAGTAATCAACAAATGTTATGCTTGAAAATTGAGAGCACTATGTCACGTTCCTATACATCAAAGTTATGTAATCATCAAAAGTTATGGAAAGCACGCTAATTGTAGAACTCAATCTTACAAGAATTTTTCTGTGTGCAAACTCGTTAAAAAAATTGTAGAAAAAAGCATTCCTATCTGAAGTCTGTAATTTTGTCATCAAAACAAAAAGCGTTCTGGAAACTATAAATCATTACCCTTGATAATTATATTTTAAAAAGGAACTGACTGGGTCATCCCATGAGGATCACTGAGTGTCATTTGACTCTCTTAATCAAGATACCTATTCAGAACAATGTGTTCCCTTTTCTTCAATCATAATGAATCACTGTGTTCCTTTCAATGTTGAAAACAATAGATTGCTAAATATTTTCAAAAGGTATTGTGAGTACCGAAAAAATTGTTCCCAAAAGGATAAATGGTAGCCTCTAATTATTTCAAACTTAAATTAAAGAGACCTTCCTCAAGGGAAAAAGGAACTCTTTTATTCGAAAACGTATAAAATGATACTATCTTTTTTTAAACAATACTATCTATTTTAAAACGATACTATTTTTTTTTAAACATACTATGTTTTCAAAAACAGTCTGGAAACGAGGTTGGCACGTCTTGCCTCGCTCATTAAAGTTTGCATGCATGACCCGCGCATGGTGGGACGGCGGGACCATGCTTGCTGGATGGAAAGAACAACATGCTTTATATGGAAATGGCGGAACAGAAAGTCCAAAATGTGGTGAAAACACCACTGTTTTGGTTTTGATCTCAATGTTATGTGGTCATGTCCTTTTTTTCTTCTATTGATTATGGTGTAAATGCCTGAAAGCTGCTTTAAATGGAGTAGTTAGTTGAACAGGAAGTATTCAGCCCTCAGACAGCGATGAGATTTTAGCTACACCAAGTGTAATTTCCAAGGCAAGCAAGCGGGGGGGGGGGGGGGGCTAATGCTACTGTCAACTGCTCTAGCTTGGGACTACATGCCCTACATGGGATGTCATAAAAGAAACCAACGCCCATTACACGCCCCTCAAAATTAAAATTACACAAATTTGAATAATCGAGGCAACCTATATTCGAAAAAAGATAGTATTTTTTAAACGAAGATAGTATGTTTACAACAAAGATAGTATTGTTTTAAAAAGATAGTATGTAAAGATAGTAAAAATAGTTTATTTTTTAAAGATACTATGTTTTAAAGAGGCCTGGAAAACCCGAGTTACAAAAACTCGAGTTACAAAAACCCGAGTTACAAAAACCCGAGTTACGACGAATGTGTCGTCATAAGTCTCAAATTATGATGTCATAAGGGAACTTCTTAACTCGAAAAAGTTTTTTACTGTTGTTTAAAAATTTTGTTTTAGAGTTACGTAACTCGAAAATAAATTTTAAATTTCATTTTTCGAGTTACGTAACTCTAAAACGAAATTTTAAAAAAATATTTCGAGTTATGTTTAAGCGCAACCAAGTTGGCCAAAAATTCTAAAAAGCGCTCTTTTTCTTTTAGTTTACGAACTAGCCGTCACCCGGCGTCGCACCCGCCGAGGAGTAGATAAGCTGAACGCATCCTAAGCCCTTTAGATAGTAAAGAAGAAACTATAGACTGAATTAATACCTAAGATTTAAGAACGAAAAATTGCCACTTGAGACCGATCAAAACTCGAGAAATCGCCAATTTAATGTTTTGTGACGTCATTTGGGCCCTAAATGACGTCATCCAAAGGGTAATAAACTTTTCACTTCACTGAAATCAATATTCTCTTGATGATTTCCGATCCATTGAGGGGTCAATCATTGCTTGAATCCTTCTCTAACTCCAGATATTGGATTTTCAGGTTTTGATGACGTCATCGGACCCAAAATGCCCCAGTTTGAATATATTTATTTTCGAAAGTTTCTATATACCCACTCTTACCCCTCCCAAATTATTCTCCATTAAATTTCCAATCCAATGAGGGGTCAATGACGTCCCAACTCCTTTTCAAACTCAAGATATCGCATTTTTCCTTTTTTAATGACGTCATCAACTGAAAACGCCTAAAAATTCAGCCAAATTTCAAAGTCCCATTCAAGCCATATAAACCCTCCCATGTTATTCTCCATAAAATTCTCGATCCAATGAGGGGTCACCGACCTCCCAACTCCTTTTCAAACTCGAGATATCGCATTTTGAAGTTTTTCCCAAATCTGGGACGTCATTAGGTCCCCTAATGTTGTCAACGGTCAATTCGCGAATTTCGGAATTTTTGCGGTGAACGGGTAGTTTATGCCCCAAGGGTCCCAAAAAACCAAAAAACGTCAATTATTTCCACGGGAAAGTGGGTTTTTAAATTTGCGAAAGATTTGCACTGCAACGACTTCTTCACAAAAACGTTAATTTCCACACTCGATCACGTCGAAGCATTAGAGAGGAGACTGCTCCAATGGCGAAGAGGAGATATCGAAGCCCTTGTCAAAGAGGCCGAGACGCTTCAATCGAGATTGCCAAAGCCGGTCGAAAAGAAAACTATCAAAGCTCTATCGAAGCAATTTAAGATAAAAATGAAAAAAGGCGATGTTAACGGGGCAATCAAACTACTCACCAACAACATGAGTGGAGGCGTGCTACCACTGGACGATCAAACGATCAATCTCCTTCGACAAAAACATCCTGAAGGTCGCGATACCAATGAAAACAACCTGCTCAATGGTCCAATTCAGCATATAGATCCGATTGTTTTTGAGTGTATTGATGAAGAGATGGTATCGAAAGCAGCCTTATCGACACAAGGTGGATCGGGACCATCGGGTATGGACGCAGAAGGATGGCGTAAACCACTTATATCGAAAGTTTACGGCGATTGTGGAAAGGATCTTCGAAAATCGATCGCAAAGCTAACGCGAAAACTTTGCACCCAAGAAACTAACGATGAATCATTACAGGGTTTCTTAGCTGCACGACTAGTCCCGCTCGATAAACAACCAGGAGTACGACCAATCGGCGTAGGAGAGGTTTTGAGGCGCATCAGTGGGAAGCTCGTAATGGCAGTCGTTAAAGAGGACGTTATCGTCGGTGGCAGTAGAGTACAGATGTGTTCCGGCCAGAAAGGTGGCAGTGAAGCAGCAATCCACGCGATGCGATCTGTATTTGAAAACGAAGCAGCCGAAGCAGTAATACTAGTTGATGCTGCTAACGCTTTTAATAACATTAACCGGAAAGCTCTACTTTACAACGTCCAGGTGCTATGTCCAATATTTGCTCGCTATGTAAATAACTGCTATCGCTCTCCAGCTAGACTTTTCGTTATCGGTGGTGTCGAGCTTAAGTCAAATGAAGGAACCACTCAAGGAGATCCGATCGGTATGGCAGTGTACGCAATTGGAATACCACCTCTTTTGAATATAATGCTATCAATAATTGCAGATATCCCCGATAAAATGGCAGCATTCGCCGACGATATAACTTCTGTTGGAAAGCTTCTCTCGTTAAAACGCTGGTGGTCACGAATTACAACCGTTGGTCCTCACTTCGGCTACTTCCCACAGCCGACTAAATCGTGGCTTATCGTTAAAGAGGAATACCTAGACGAGGCTGAAGAAATTTTCTGGGAAACGAACATCCAGGTTTCGAAAGACGGTGAAAGGCATCTCGGTGCAGTTATTGGTAGTATAAACTTTAAAGACCGTTACTGTAAAGAAATTGTTGATAAATGGTGCAAGGAACTTACTCTTCTTTCAGAAATAGCGGTTACTCAACCACAATCAGCATACACGTGTTACACCAGCGGTTACCAGCATCGTTTTTCGTATTTTTTAAGAACAATTCCAGAAATGGAAAACTACTTAATACCCATCGAAACAATCGTCAGACACCAACTCATTCCAGCCATTACAGGGGGTAAAATTGTAAATGACTTAGAAAGAGACTTGTTATCATTACCACCTAGACTGGGAGGCCTCGGTCTCAAAAACGTATGCGAGATCGCACCCATCGAACACGAAAACTCGAGACAATTCACCAAACATCTACAAAACCAAATCTTGAACCTCCAACCACCAAATGACAATGAAACAAAAACTAAAGCAGCGATCAAAACTGAGAAAACCCGAAGAAATCAAGACAAACAAGATCGTATCAGGGCGGAAATGACTGATGATCAAAAACGAATCCACGAAGCCAATTGCTATACCGGAGCATCGAACTGGTTGACCAACCTTCCAATCAGAGATCAAGGCTATGATCTTAACAAGGAACAGTTTCACGATGCACTGCGAGTTCGTTATGACTGGAGTATCCCTCGTCTACCAAGTGAATGTGTCTGTGGTAATCGTTTTGATATCAGCCATGCTCTGTCCTGCAAGAAAGGAGGCTACGTTACTCTTAGACATAACGAGGTACGAGATATCACTGCTAAACTTTTGGATGAGGTATGCGTCAACGTACGAAACGAGCCGAGACTAATCACCCTTGACGGCGAAGGACTGACGCACAAAACCGCGAATACGTCCGAAGGAGCACGACTTGACGTTAGCGCAACTGGGTTCTGGACACCTGGCCAAAGAGCATTTTTTGATATTAGGGTCTTTGACCTAAGCGCTCGAAGGTACAGGGGTTTGGAGCTCAGCAAGTGCTTCCAAAGAAACGAAAACGAGAAAAAGAGACATTACAATGAACGTGTGAACAGTGTCGAAAATGGTACCTTCACCCCACTAGTATTTTCTACAAACGGAGGTATGGGACGTGAATGCCAAACATTCTACAAAAGATTGGCCGTGATGCTTGCTGAAAAACGTGGTGTACGTCTCCATGAATCAATTTCGTTTATTCGATCAAAAATATCATTCAGCTTGTTGAGATCGTCTTTGTTATGTATTCGTGGATCCCGTTCCATTTGGAGTAGAGAACTGAATACAAATGATATTGAACTGACTAACTCTCGTTCAAGAGTTAGCAATAATTAATGTTTCTTAATTAATTTTTTTTTTTTATAAATTTTATTGAGTTTTTATGAAATTTTCAAGTTTCTGTTTCTTTACAGCCCGGCGCAACTACTTAGTTGTGCTATTACATTCTTTTTCAATCGGTCATTTTCGTTAGACCCTAGGTTAGACTCATTGTCACTTGCTGCTAGCTACAGTCTAGTGCCACTAGCGGTTATTGTTTTCAATTATTTATTTTATTTATTTATAAAACCAAATTTACTCTAATTTATTGCCCCTATTGTAAGTATATATGAATAATATATCCCAATTCCCTATATCAAAAAAAAAAAAAAAAAAAAAAAAAAAAAAAAAAAAATTTCCACACTCTTCCCCTGACCACTTTCGCTTTCGTTTTCAACCACCCACCCAACCATCAAACCAAAAAATCGGTCACGTAACTCTCGAACCCCCATCTCAAAAATCCATAATGGCCCCCCCATGGCTCACTCACATTAGACTTTTAGTATATAGATGGGGTTTTTGATCTATAAAACTAAAAGAAGAGAGGAAGGGAATAAAAATGAAAGGGGACAGTAAACAATCTTCTATTTTGATGGGAATTTCTGAAGGTTTTGTTGGGCGAAGTAGACTTAAAATCTAAAAGATTCGATTACTCGAAATACATTTTGTATTCCACAATCTATATTTGTTAAATTCAAATTCATTGTCCTTTCGCTAAAAACTAAAAATTTCGGTAGAACTTGTAGTTTCTTTAGGTTTCTCACACATTTTTACGAATAAACCATAAGAGAACAGGTTTCGAGGGCTAAAATTATAACAATAAGTTAAGAACATTTCTTGACATTCTAAGGCCTTATGGACTCAAAAACACCTAATTTCTTAGAAAATTACAGAAAATAGTCACCTAATGCTAATAGTGAAATAGGAACATTTTAAGAAAATTTTAAGGCTCAACTAAAAAAGCTAAAGACCCGAAGGCTTCGAATTTTTAGATGTTCTTATAAAAAAACACAACACATATTTCGTTGAAAAGATTCTCGATTGGACAATGTACAAAATAATATAATGAATTGTAATCGTTAAAATAATTGCTTAAAATATTCTTCTGATTGTTCAAAATCATGTTTATGACGTCTGTTCTTTTATTTTATTATAATTATTGTTTTATAAATTAGATCTTTTGACGCTGTTTCTATCATTTCCGCTTCAAAGTAAGTTTCTATTCTAATCGGATCTATTGATTCTTCTCGAAAGAAATGGTGTATATTTATAATCGAAGTAACGAAAGTGCCAAATGAATTTCAAATTTTGAAATTTGAAAAGAAGTAAAAATTTTCAAATTTCAAAATTTGAAAAATGAAAAATACAAAAAAATTTTGATTTTCAAATTTTGAAATTAAAAAAATTGTTTATACCCCAATCGACGTAATAAAAGTGCCAAAAGAGGTTTTTAAATTTTAAGTATGAATAAATTGGGCTATTCCATTTTTAAACTGTACAGGGGTATTGACGAAATTTTCAAGGGGGGTCTAAGCCTTGATTTTCCAAGGGTGTTATTCAAGGTTTATAGGGGGTTCTCCCCTCATAAACTGACATCAGTTGTTTTCCAGCCCTTTTTCACAAAATTTAGTTTTCCAGAGGGTTTGTATCCCAATTTCCAGGGGATAATTTGCTATTCAATATTTCCAGGGGGGCTAGTGAAAAAAGTTCGTCAATACCCCTGTATAATTTTTTTTGGAATAGCCCATTAGAAGGTTAGCAATCTGTGTTGACGTCAACAGGAGGTACACTAAAAGTGCAATAATCACCTAAAGCCCTGCAATTCGAGTGATTCTATCTTTGAGAGAATTGATTGGTTGATAAACGTCACGTGACCCGTCAATAGACTTTTTGTTCCTAGTATACAGAAGTGTGATTTGCACACACTGTAACATCATAATTTGACCTTAAGAACGTTTAGGTAATCAACTTTACCATATAAGGCAAAGAAACCACGTTATGGGGGTTTAGAACGATGTTTACTTTCGACTAATATAGCCTAATATCTGAGACAATAGGCAAAAAACAGGTGGATATTTTGTCCCTTCAATTTCACGAATATGTTTTTTCAAAGATAATTCTATTAGTTTGCTTCTTAAATTTCAGATAAATGAAAAAAGTGTGACAAATATAATTTTTAAAATTTAAACCTTTAATTGGCACTTTTATTACAACGAGCTTTGTCCAATTTTAAGCAATACTAAAAATTTTCCATTTTTCATTTTTCAAATTTTGAAATTTGAAAATTTTTACTTCATTTTAAATTTCAAAATTTGAAAATCATTTGGCACTTTCGTTACTTCGATTATTTATTAATAATATGAATTCTAGAATTTTTGGCCGACTTGGTTTCACCTGAAGATAACTCGAAAGTTCAAATAATGTAATACAATTTCAAGTTACGTAACTCGAAAAATGAAATTTAAAATTTATTTTCGAGTTACGTAACTCTAAAACAAAATTTAAAAAAAATATTTCGAGTTACAAAACAACAGTAAAAAACTTTTTCGAGTTAAGAAGTTCCCTTATGACGTCATAATTTGAGACTTATGACGTCACATTCGTCGTAACTCGGGTTTTTGTAACTCGGGTTTTTGTAACTCGAGTTTTTGTAACTCGGGTTTTCCGGGCCTCTGTTTTAAACGAAAATAGTATTTTTTAAGCAAAAAATAGTATGTTTTAAAAAAGATAGTATGTTTTATGTTTTAAACGAAGATAGTATGTTTACAACAAAGATAGTATGTTTTAAACGAAGCTAGTATGTTTACAACAAAGATAGTATGTTTTAAACTGTTAAACGAAGATAGTATTGTTTTAAAAAGATAGTATTTATTTCCGCTTTGGCGCGCCATAAGTTTGATAGTTATTCATTTAGTAGCAAACAATGTCCCTCAAGTAAATCCAGTTGAGCAACTACGTTAAAAAGATATTAACCAAGCAGAAATCTTGTGTGCTGTTTGTTGTTTGTGAAAGCTTAGCTGTGTGGACTGGAGACGGGACTTTCGATTTCTCGCTTTCACAAATGCTCTGTGTAAAATGCACGAAAATTAAAAAACGAACGCAAATTCAACTCTATGTGTTCGTTTTGCTGCGGTGGCACCTTAATGAAAATTATGGCTAGTATAGTATAGTATAGTCTATAGATTTATTAGCTTGCATATATGTTTATTCTGTTCGTTCTGTAATATACCACATTTACAATCGTGGTCGAAATATATTGAGATTTTCTTTCAGTATTTGAAGTTAGGGCGAGATGCTATTTTAATACAGTGGGGTTATTTTTAACTCGAACCTCTATAACTGTCTAGCTCCTTAATAACTTGAACAAAGTTTTATATGGTTCCATCAGTTAACAATGCCTTAATAGACCTTACTATGGTGGCCGAGCGTTGTAATAGTGATATTTGGAAAATTTTTGAAAAAATAAAAATGAAAAATTCTTTTTTTTTTAATTGTTCCCTATGACACGACTTTAAATTTCAATATTCTGAACTTTTGTGAAAAGAGGCTTTTTACTCAGGTGTCTCAGAGAGAGGGTGGTCTTGTCATAGAAAACAATGACATGTTTCCAAATTTAAAGCTTGGGAAAATTACTTCAAGATTATAAAATTGTTAAAACCTACGCATTTTCCGAAAAGTTAGTCGAGTATTTACTACCCACTCATCGAAAATAAAGTACACTCAAGAGTATGTGATGTCATTTTAACAAATTTAGTCTCCATTTCCTTTCCTCGCCCATGAAAACGATATGGATATTTCTAACTTTGGGAAAATAAGAATAGGTATGGAAGAAAGGAAAGTGTGAAGATGTAAGATAAAACTCCATGTTAACTAAAAAATTTTCGCTTATTATCGAGACCAAAAAAATAAAAGCTACAAAAATATTTTGTAAAAAAATAACAATAAATTCCTATTTACATATAAACGACACTGATATTGTTTGTTTCTCACTTTTATTTTTGGTCTTTTGAAAACACATAGTGTAGGAGAAAAAGCAAAAATTCATGATTGCGGTTTATCTTGGGTAAAATTGATCCCCTAGCGCAAGATGGAGGATACAACCTGCTTCTTGGTACAAAAAGGACATTTTAGATTATTGGACATTATACACTATCTGCTTTTTGGTAAAAAGTAAAAATTTTGACATCGAAAAGGGACAGCAGAAAAATATGAAAATATACAAAAATATACAACAGATTAGAAAGAAATAGTTGCAGGGCAGGAGTGGTTACAAAATTTTCATTCGCATAAGAAATGAAATAAATAATGAAGCTAAAATACTTAAAATTGTACACTTTAATTCGGCTCTGCCTCACAACAATAGACTTAAACGCATGCGCAGTGACTTGTTACAAGCCAATGGTTTACGTGCCAGACAAGAGTTACGTAAAACACCATAATACGTGAACGTGAATATTTCTCGACCTCATCCGTACGTCACGTATGAATAAAATCGAGAGAATTCACGTACAAAAAATAGAAAACTTAGGATAAGTTCCACACAAAGCACGTTCCCATAACAACACGAAGTTACTCTATTGTAAGAGGCCAAAATGGAAGCAGAACCAAAGTCGAAACAAGATGAATAGAACGGGGGGCTATGTTTTAATGTTTTAAACATTCATTTTTCTCTTTCTCTTTTTTATGATCTTGTTTAAAGGTTTTAACTTATTAATAAAAGACGCCGCCTATTTAAAAAAGATGTTCCTAACTTTACGTAACTTTAACAATGCCGAAAGATCAGCTGTTGAAAATCTTATCTTTTTATAAGAACTGTTACAGCTAATCTGCTTGGTTAATACAGCAACAGAACCAAAATGGAAGCACCGGTAAAACTCGGACAAATCTTAAAGAAAATTGATTCTAGGCAATAGAGATTCACTTATTTTCGTTTCAATGTGTTCTCTGATGTCAGAATTTTCCTGAAAGATATTCCCAAGTAGATTTAGGTTCTGTAAATGAGTACATAACATAGAATTCTTATGATTTTACTAGTGCTTCCATTTTGGTTCTGCTATATTCAACACATGAACCAAAATGGAAGCAGATTCTAAATTAGAATACTATGAGATATGTTAGGGAGATACTGAGGGATATTGACATCCAAAACACTTCAAATTAAATCAAAACGAAAATAATTTTAATTGTTTTAATTTTCTTAATGTTTTCACAAGTGCTTCCATCTTGGTTCCGTGATATTCAAAACCTAAACCAAACTGGAAGCAGAACCTAAATCCGAATCTTTAATTACATAACGCCTTTACATTGCTTAAAAGACTTAAACTGCTCTCTTCAATCCACAAAACTTACGCTCACTGTAAGTTCTTATAAAAAGTATATTAGTCTCATTTCTGATTTTTAAGAAATATATGATTACCCCCTGAATCGTTATTTGATCTTTCATAATAATTTCTCACTTCAAGTGCGTGTAAATAACTTCTATTGTTAAATACAATAGAATTCATCGAGGCGATTAGCTGCTTCAAGTTTGGTTCTGCTTCCATTTTGGCCTCTTACATCTATCCATCAATCTTGAGTTATGTCGTCATACATACACGTTTTTTTATAAAAACAAACTATATAAAAACATAAGGTTTCGATGGCCAAAATGTTAAGAACAAGTTAAGAATATTTTAAGGCTTTCTGACTCTAGAACATCGATTTTCATAGAAAAATGGACAAAAATACTCAAAAAATGCTGAAAATAACAACATGTTAAGAACAGTTTTAGGCTTAAAACTCAAAAAGTTTAGAACATTCAAAGGCTTCAAAAATTTCGGATGTTCTTTTAAAAAAACACGTATCCAACAAATAGATATGGAATGGTAAGGTAGATGCGGTCTTAAGATATACTATAATATCTACATGTGGAAGCTCCAAAGAATCCCTTAAAATTGTTTCTATTAGAACAAACAGAACCGGTTTTTTAACAACAAAAAATATGAAAAATAAACTAAAATTAAAAACATACCAACAAACAAAAAATTTTAATCGAACGTAAAAAAATATACGTAAATGAAACGGTCCAGCCAAATTGAGCAAAAAACTTCCAGTGTATATGAGTTGGTATTAAAAGGAAGATGACAGAAAACACAAAAAAGTAGAAAATAGTTTATAACCAATTGCATTTCTATTTAGACCCAATGAACTTCAGGGTTTGGTACTTTCGCCGTCGATTGTTCCGATGTGAAAAACCTCATTTTGTCTTGAAATCCTAATACGGTAGCCTGTTTTGGATTGGTTTTTGCTAAGTTGGTGTATTTGGGGTTGACTATTGACGATAGGCATGATGTTTGATCGGAAAGTGATGCATACTGTAAAAAAAACGAAAGTAGATAGAATATTATAGAAAACTGTCACATGTTTACAATGTTTTGAAATCCTTTGCTTTAGAAGCTAAACGTTGTGAGCCGCTTGTTTCATCATTTGGCCCGTGTATTTCCGAACCAACATTTTGTGAGTATGCATGAATATGCAAAATGAGAAATACAAAATTCATACTAAATAAGGTATTTGATTTAGGAAATGCAATCACATTTTAATTTAAATGCTTTAGCAGGGAAAAATCTTCTTAGTTAGTAACTAGGAGTAAAAAACGTGCAGAGTTGCTAAGCCGAGTATGGCATCAGGATACAGAAGCCACCTACTAGTGACGTCACTGCACCATTAATCAAAAGCTGACCGAAAAAGATAAGGGAAAAAGGAAAGACTGATAAACTAATTAGTTAGCAACTCTCACAAAGTATAAGGAGCAGCTTGTAAGCACGCTGCGTGATTTCTCATTAACTAGAACAATTTAAGACGATAATTCCCACCCGCTATTGTTAAACAAAACAAAGCATGAAACGCGCAACAACAAACAACGAAACGCGTTTTCACAAATGAAAGAAAATTAATTTTGATAATTTAATAGAAGGCTATCATTAGCATTAATCGTTAATTGCACTCCAAACCATACGATTACTAGTACTAATTTTGTAAAGGAACAGAACACACGAAGCATATAACGTGGTAACCGGAAAATTGATCTAAACTGATTTTAACATTACAACACCTCCCGCAGCAGAAAACATCATTGCGCAAAAAAAAAGCACTAATCACAAAAAGCCATTACTGTGGTCTATTATTTCGAAAAACTGAAAATGATGATCATTCGATGCATCCAGAACGCCTATGCGTATAATTATGGGTGAAATTGTGTAACTTATAAAATTCTTTAATGAACTGCATATCATATAAATGAACCAGAAAAGCTAGAAAGACACGTAACACACGTGTAATACAAATTCAAAAGCTATAAAGAGCTTTAAGCTGACATCGTCAGCTAAATATGTTATGTCAGCTTCATATGGATTCCTTTAAAGACGAAAACAAAAAATTTACCTCTCGTTTAGCGTCAAGTAACAGCGCGTCAAGGTTTTCTCCGTTTTCGAGCAGCCATTGTGGGTATTGTAACGGTCCGCCATCTCCTACGCCCTGCTGTTCCTCTATAATGGTCTTAATTTCTTTTAAACGTTCGATATCTTCGTTGAGCTTATTCTATAGGAAGAGAGAGATAAAACAAATATTACAATGTGAATTACAATTTTCTTTAAGTTTAAACTTTAAAGCCGTTGGAATGTAACACAGGAAGTCCAGTCAGAATTTACGAGCTCTGTGTTAAATCGTTAACGACTCGTATGTGAAACCCACTTTCTATGGAATGTTGGCAATACGATAATTCTTCAAAATGAACAGATTAACAAATTGTTGTAAAGTATGTATATAAGCCATATCGAAATACTTCACTAAAACATTGAAGTTAAAAGATTCTACTCATAGAACTAAGTGCCCATACTAGAATGAATAAAAGCCCGTTCGAAAAGCTGATAAATCTAATAGAATAAAACTTTCCGCTGAAACAGAAAAAATCAACATACTTTTTTAGTAAAAGCCGCTTGTAACTCCATTTCGATATCGACTGACGTCATTGTCGGCGTGAACGGAGCAGCGTTGGAAGATGCTTGTGATGAGCGACTGTTGGTTGAAATACGACGTTGAGTAGATGGTGAATGCTTAGAAAGACTGTTGTATTTCAGTTCCGCTAACCGACTTTGTCGGATACTTCGACGTCCGGCACCCATCCTTTCGAACGGTACACGGAAAGAACGTCGGCACCCAGTGCAGTCCGACACACTTCGACCGACGTTAGCGTCTAACGGTAACTGTTCGCTCTCCTCAGATTTAGAACGTCCATGTTGTAAATGGAGCGACGATAAAGATGATTGGAGTAACGGTAATTGTTCGACTGACCCGTTGATGGAGTTTGTTTCTGCGCTGTTGTGAGAACTTAATGAAATCTTTTCTTGCCACGAATTGGAGCGGAGTCGCTGGTGTCGCCCGACGGTCCCCATCTCAGGTTCACAAATACGGTGTAGAGTTCCACTGCGCTGTTGTTGCATACTTTCTAGTGATACGGATGATATAGAGCGACGAGAGACGAAGAAGGGTTCCGTTGACTTTCCATGAAAGATGAACTAAGAAGGTTGTACCATTTCATCGTGTTCTGTTGATTGTAGTCGAAGTCTGCCAAACTGATTTGTACGCTTCCCTAGAAAATAAAAAAAAAATGACCAAATAATATAATATGTTAACGCAACCTTTTAAAACAGTTTATACCAGTTAGGATAAAGATTTGTCTATTGGTGAAAGCCTATTAATCAATCACTTCAAATTTACTCATTGTAAATGTCTTTAGACAGTTAGGCCATTTTTATTCAATACTCGAGAGTCTTTTTGTTAGAATTGGAGGCCCTAATGATTCATGATTCAACTAACCAGACATTCTTCTTTACCGGTATCGATAACATCCGCATGAACGTCCAATTGTAGTACTTTGTTCGACAACTTGTTACGGTCAATTTTAAACAGAAACTGCTGGTTAAACGAAGGTTGATTCGACAGTTCAGCCCGCCTGGTTTTAAAGCGTAAAGAAGAGTCCGTACTAGGTAATAAACGTCCTTTTAAAAATATCTGCCGTACTTGTTCGAAGCATAATGCTTTCATGTTCCGTCCTTTACCTACTGATATCACTAGTTTCCCGTCTTGGGATTTGTATTCGAGTCCTATACGAACTTGTGCCGTTTCAATACTGTCCTCGCTACAGTAAACACCACTAGAGTGGCCACTATCCTGTCGTGTCACGGACACTTTATGGTGTCGGTTGCCGTGTTGCGATGCTTCGAAAACGCCGCTGTCTGCAGCTACGGATTCGTTGGAAACGGCTGGGTAAACGGAACGCGAAAGATCGGAATTACTTCCCATCATGAATTGGTATTGGTTTACTGGGTTCGAATAATGGTTCAGTCCGTCTTCAGCCTAAAAACAAAAGAAAATGAAGGATTTATGAGCGTGGAGGGTAGAAGCTAAAACAATTTCTTAATTAGGGTTTACAAACCATTGCCTTGGAAATTTTCAGCCCACGAAAAACCCAATATAAAAGATAGTTGTTACACTTTCCAGTAAGAAAAATATTTGAGATTTTGACTTACACTTTTATGTAGTCGTTCATTCGAGCCAGCAGGGTGTATAGGGCGTCTTAGGTTGGCGACATCTGTATAACTAATGGGCGCGGTAAGAGGAGAAATGGGCGGTGAAATAGAAGTTAAAGAAACACGAGAATTAGACATTGATTGATGGCCATTTTGTTGGTCATACGTCATAGAAAGTCCTTCTGTCGTCTCCCCCCTAGATGAATATATACTCTGCTCGTAAATGGGCGGACAGGCGGTCGAGGGCGCATGACACAGTCCACTCGAATAGTGATCTACACCATTCGTCATATCCGAGCCGTAAAGTCCGAGTGAATTTAGTGAGCCACGACTTGAAGCGGATAGTGAGCCACGACTACCAGTTGAGAGCGAACCACGGCTTGAAGTAGAGGAGACGGATAAAGTGCTGGTGGATAAACTAAAAAAGGAAGAGACAATTATTGCGAGTGATTTTGACATAAGAACAGTGTGTCCTCATACGTGTACTACGCGTGACAACAAGAATCAGATCAAGAGACGCTGTAAAAAGAAGTCCGTCGGCTTACCTTTTTAGTTTCATTTCCAGTAGATTGGTTTGTCGGGTTTTCTCGGCCAAATGCGTTTCCAAGATCTTACGATCATTTTCTAATCTGTTGCGATCTTCGATGACTTTCGTGGAGACGTCTCTCATTGAGATTAGTTCGTTACTTAATAAATCTTTCTCGCTTTCAAGATGCATTCGTGCCTCTTCGGTTTTAATGTATTCGTCACAGCGCTGGAGTTCAGTAAAAAGTTGTTGTTTCTCGTTGTATAATGCTAAACGATGTTGTTCAGGTCCGTTCTGCGTGTTCCTTAAGTGGTGATTCAAAAGTTCAAGGCCAGCTTGAAGTTTTTGTACACGGTGTAAGGCGAGTTGATAGTCTTTACGCAGTTGACGTTTATTAGTGTTGACGTTTTCTTCGCTACCGTTCATGGAGAGTTGTCCGTTACTTCCAGTACTGTTTAAACTTGTGCATGATCCTGCCTTCTGTAAAATAAGATAGAAAAATTGAAATGTACTTACTATGATGTACTGTCAAAGTATAAACAGGAAAACAAGCAATAAAGCATAGTTTGTTGTAAAAGTAATCGATCAGATATTGGGAAGGTTTTATCCTATTTTATATTGTAGGCATTTATTTAGCTTTTGCTAACCTGGTATCCTTCTAATTAAAGAGCAAAATGTATTTTTACGACAGACATCAGTACGCCTATTTAGATATATTTTAGGACTAACCATATCCAGGAACTTGCTTGCCATACAAAAAAAGTAAGAAACTTGGGAAAATTTAAATTTTCCAGCTCGAATATTTCATCGGTGTGTAAAGGGTGCTGAGGAAAATCGAGAAAGTGACGGTGGCGTGAAATGGATAAAAAGGAGGAGTGTTTAGGAGAGCATTATCAAAAGGAATTAGAACAATGTTGACTTTGCGTCATTAAAGGGAAAATTACATGATGGCATTCCCACGGTATGTTGATGCATGGAGAATGACAAGTATCTCTTAAAATAACATCTCTTGGTGCTTCACTTTTATCCCTTAAAAATTGTATTTTTGTATGGGGTTTTTTGTATAGGCATCTCCAAAAGAATAACAATGATGTGGGAATTCAAAAGAGTTATTTTGTTGTTCTATTTTTCGTGTTGCAAAAAGAATGCAGAGAATTTCAGAGAAGGGTTGTACTAATGATATGATCTGTGTGTCAATATAGCAGGATAAAGCAAATAACAAGCACATTTTTCACGAATTGAGTAGAGATTTCATCGCAGGCTTTGGGTGTTTATGATTGAGATATGAAATATAATCTTTTGGTAAATTATTTTGTTAACGTTTTTTATGTAATTTCAACATTCTTTTTTTGATTTCAGAAAAAACAAATAATGATATAAAAGAGCTTCAAAACCCCGTTGCTATTTGAGCTATTTCGTCCAACGCCACCACCCTCGTATATACAAAAATAGAGTCCGTATCAAAATTCAAATCGCGTCAAAAATACTTGAGGTCAGTTTTCTAAAAGTGTTTTTGACATTATGAAATTTCAGTCAAAAGAGAAAAGGCACAACAAATATTCGAAACACGCTAAAAAAATAGCTAACGATAACACAGATGAGAAATATTTTTGAAGGATTTTATGGAATTCCAGAAGAGTGTACAAAGGCTCTGCAAAATTTGTAACGAAAGTCATTAAAAGTTTCAGGGTACAAAATTATTTCACCATACATACTTTCCTCATTAGCCTAAAGACTTTCAACTTAAAATAACAAAAGAGAATTTTTGAACGAAACACAATTATGTCTCTTTCAATTTCAAAATTCCTTGCAAGACACGTACTCAATTTAGCTTTTCAATAAAGGTTTTTTAATCAATACCCCCTACCCGACAGCTAATGAGCTGTATACGAGTATTATGATCTGTATATGTACGTAGTTGTCATGGAAACAAAAAAAGTAGAAAAGGGGGCTTATTGCACTGCAGGTTTATGTTAGAACAAACTATATAAGAACAGAAGGTCTTGAGCTTTTAATGGTTAAGAACATTTGATTAGGGGCTCGATTTTCTCAGTTTCCTTCATCATTTTACCCTATGCTTTAATTGTTTTTAAGGCCTTAAAGAATACTCTATAGTGTTAAATTAGAGGGTATTTTTATAAGAGACGTGCGTACACTAACCTGATTATAGCCAGCTATATCAGAACGGTATTCGTCACGTTGTCGTAACAAATCTTGAAGTATGTGGATTTTCTCTTGTTCACCGAGTAAAAGTTGTTCGCGAACATCGTTCATTACTGTCACTTTTTCGCGGGCCGTGTCCACTTGGTAGGGGCCGTTGCTTGAAAGTGTCTCGTTAATTTTCTCCAGTCTGTCGTGTCCTTCTTGTTGGTGGCGCACCTCATCGGATACATTGTGTAATTCTTTTTTCAAATTGCCAACCTGTAAACAGTGAAACAGTTATTTGAATATGAGCAAATAAAATGTAGAATATAGTCTATAGATAACCTCAAGCGAGACGCCGTGGTTTTAAACCTCCTCTCAATCCGCTGTTTCCTTGCAGGGAGATTCGGGAATTATATCGGTGTATATTTACCAATACAATGATTGCATACTCCCTTTGTTAACCTTAAAAACCTATATCATATAGGGTCTACAGGTTGGTTCAAAACTCTTTAGTGTTTCTTTTTTATGCAACTTTATGAGATGCGCACGATTTTTATCTTCCATGAAATAGCAAGGATACTGTATCGAGTCTAGAATTATGAGCTAAGTCGACGAACCGATGTAAAAATAATGAAACTGTATAGAATCACTATTCTGATGTACAAAAATGATAAACGTCATCAACTTATTATATATTGCTTGAACAAAATTACTGAAATTAGACATAAACACAAACACACAAAGATGACGATATTTCGATATATAGTTGGCACAGAAAGGAAGGGGAGTTTAACAAGATTCGTAGATGAATCATTTGAAAGAATCGATGCATCACTTTTCAATTATTTTTTTTTGTTTTAAAGAAAATATTTGTTCCGACGCACGATGCCAAGAAGAATTCACAAAAATTCACCACATGCGAGAAGATATGTAATGGATACAGAAAATAGGGTTACAAATGTGATGATAATAAAACCTCATTTCAGTTGATTGAGCTTGATATAAAAAGACAACAAATCTCTACCAGATACACTCTTATGAGAACCTTACGCATCTATCATAATACCAAAAGCGTTTATAAATGATTTCAGGGTTAACTAAAAAGCAATAAATTCGAAGAAACAAAATTAAGAAAGTGAGCTTTCATTACGTAATGATTAGAGTAGCCCACTTACCCTTTCCCTGGCATTTGCAATGTCAAACTTGAGTTGATGTGAATCATAACGGGCTTTTGCTGGAGACATTTGACTGGAATTCGTTTCGAAATGTTGTCGCTCTAATCCTTCCAGATAATCGACCTACAAAGAAGATCAAAATATTAAAAAACAGAATTTCATAAAAAAAAAAAAACTAAAACAACAACAAAAGAATAAGGTGAATTTTAAAAACAACAAGTACCATATTGTTATCCTTTTTAGAATGAAATCTTCCATGAGAAAATTTGATGAGAAGTTACTTGAGACTATACTTCATGAAACAGTCAAACACACGACGGTATCATCGATTAAGAGGGTATTGCTTAAGTCTCTGCATTCTTTCATAAAAAAAACTGATAGTGATTTTCACAGATCATTTATCAAAACTCTTAAAGTATTACCGTATCTAAAATAAACAAAGCAATTTCAACCTACACACTAAATTCCTCTCTCATCAGTAAAGTAAGTAAGTAAGTCCTTTAAAAGATCACCATATTTTGGACAAGTGCTCATGATTCCTAATATCAACGCAAATCACTCAAAACCCTTCAATTATGATATTAACTTTTTGTAGGGGATATTACATTACCCTACTCAACTGTGCAGAGGAAAAGAAAAGAAATTCATAACTGTTCAAAAATGTCACATTATATCTCTTATTTGAATGACATCACTAAAATATAAATTTTCTTAATAAAAAATGCTGAAATATTTTTACACTACCTTATTTTGTGCCAATCGCAAGCGTCGTTGTTTAACATTAACTAAGTTTTGTTGAGCCTGAAAAGCATAAAAAACAACAGCATTTTAAACAATCATGTCAGTTTTAAGAATCACAAAAATTCCTCATCGATAGATGATAAGGATGTCATAAAAAAATAATTCATGGTTATAATCCAGACACAAATTGAGAGTTACATAAAAAAATCTCTCACTCTCTTATAAAACTTCACCCTTGTGAAAATTAAATACAGAGATAGCTGTTTACTGTACTTCTCAAAGCTATCAGATGCTACATTAAGAGAAAGAGAGGAGATATGATTCAAAATCTCCAACACCATTAATGTGCGTCACACACACAAGAAAAATAACCCACATTCCAGAAGTCAGCTAACGATTCACTTTAATAATGACATATTTAAAATTATATTCCCTTTCACAATAGAATCAGAAGCCAATGACATATTGAAGGATCATTATATCCTATGTGTTGTCTTTTAGTGTGTTTTAAGATGATGTTTTATTTCAAAAAAGACGAGTCTTTATTAAAGTTCATGTTTAAAAAAAATCTTTAGCATTCTAATTCCATTGGCACCAGTAGTTGCAATATTGTATGCATGTTGTAAAATGACAAAGACCAAGAAAACCATAGAAAATCAAAAGTTTGATGAAAAATGTCGATCTTAATTCGTCATTTAAAAACGGAAAAATCTGTTTGTCCCTATTAATAGTATAATAAAGCTTACTTAACTATATTTTTGCTATTTTTACATACAAAGTTTCAATCTGTTTTCAATAAAGATTTCCTTTAAAGAAACCAAATAATCACACCTTGTAAACAGTTATGCAAACTTTGGAAAAAAATTAAAGTTTGGATGTTTGGGAAAAAATGAATTTACTGAACATGGACACAAATTTTGAGCCAGAGTGATAATGATTTCAGTTACATGTTTTTTTATAATAATGGCTAAAATATTAAGAGCAAGTTAAGGCTTTGCGAAAAACTAAGACTCCAAAACACCCAATTTAATAAGAAATTAAACAAAAATACTTAGAAAATGGTGAAACTAAGAACAAAACATTTTCAGGTTTAAAACTCAAAAAGTTAAGAACATTGGAAGGCTTCAAAAGTTTTGAATGTTTTTATATTAAATAAAAACTGATGAATGATGAGGTGTGGCAATGAAGATTTTACAAAAGAGAATACCAAAATCACAAAATACTCTTAACAACTTCCTATGCTTCATAAACAAGAAATGATTATAACACATTACCATGCTTTTTTATGAGTTGTTTGATATTGGAGAGAGTATTTTAACTACTTACCTCAATATCAAGTTTAGTGCGCAATAGATAATCACCCAACATAATCTGCTGTTCTTCGTGCCATTGTTGGCGTGGATCCTCCAGCTGATTATTTTCTACAAAGAAATAACAACAAATAACAAAATTTCAAAAAAATGAACCAAAAAATAAATGATCTTTCAAATATATATTATGTCCAGAAAAAAATGTGTATTCCAATTATCTAAAAGAAAAATGCATGTGAAAATACCATGATTTATAGCAGTTTTGGAATAATTAAAAAATGTTTCCATATAAAGTTTTCTAATAGTTGCAATCTAATCACTTTTCAAAGGAATTTGTAGACAATTAAAAACAAAAAGTGCTATTTTTCAGTCAGTGCTAGTTAATGTGATGCAATGAAAATGTTTGAGACTTCTTGACTCATCAAGGGATTGTTATTTGCAGATTTAACTCATCGACTATCTCATTTTTGTTGGATAAAAAAGTAAATTTTTAAAGCTTACCAGCATTATGGTCAGTAAAATAAGTTCCTATAACGTCGTCTTGACATTCTTCCCACCCAATTGGTAATTCTATGAAGCAAAAGAATAAAGTTTGATTCGTTGGTTCTTTAGAGACAGGAAGCAGAGGAAGCACAAAATCAGTGCTAATTGTTTAACTTAAAACAGTGATACAATAGTCTATGGTGAATCTGGACAGATTAGCTATAATTATGGATAAATTTTAAGGAATTTCTCGTTTTAATGTTTAGAATCAGGCCGACCCAAAAAAAATTTTCATTTCCGGTCCACCGGGTGACGAAAAAAAAAAAGTCATGCGGGCGCCCGGGAAAATTTTTTTTTTGGTCCTTTTCATGATTTCTAATCAAAAAAAATAGAAAGAAAAAAAATCATCTCTCTGCGTGTTAGTGTTAAAGAAAGTACCGGGTGTTTCAAAAAAAAAGTGTACATGTTTGGATTGAAATTGTGAAAAAAATAAAAATGTTACAAACTGTTACAAAAATCTTTTCACCGTTAGAAAGAAGAAAGGCCAACTTAAATTTTGAGCTATAATTCTTTAAATTTGCTTCACGTATTCAAAAGACATGAAGAAAATTTGTAAAAAATCATCTTCAAAAAGCGTCATTTTTTAGAAAAAAGTTCTTTTTTTTCACTCATTTAATATGCATAACACTATTTATTTGATCTTTAACATTCAGAAAGCCTCCTAGACAAACAAAGATTTTCTTCACTCATTTAATATGCATAACACTATCTATTTGATCTTTAACGTTCAGAAATCCTCCTGTCCTAGACAAAGAAAAATTTTCTTCACTCATTTAAAATGCATAACACTGTTTATTTGATCCGTAATGTCCAGAAAGCATGCTGTCATGCTAAACAAACAAACTTTTTTAAGAGTGTTATATAGCAACGAGAACGATGTAACAGCCCAGCTGGCACACAACATTGTTTCAACGTCCATCTAATGTTCATAACGTCTTTTTAACGTTATATAAACGTCGAAACAACATTGTGTGCCAGCTGGGAGTTTAAATAAGTAAAGGTTTTTAAGAAGAAAGTTTCCTCTGTTATCTATTTAGTTCTTATGAAAAAAAAATGCGGCCGGGCGACAACGAAAAAAGATTTCACCCGGCCGGTGGACCGGAAACTTTTTTTTTTTAGGGTCAGCCTCAAGGTCATAAATACTGATTGGAAACCTCTAAGGGCTTAAGTTTGGTCTACAAGCAATTGTATCATAAAGTGACATACCTTTTCCTATACAATCAGCAAAGGTCTTTGGTTTGATTTCCCTGAAAAATATCAATAAAAACTATAAATATTGTACACCAATACCCAAAGTGGGTATTTGAACAGGTCGAAATCTAGTTTAACATAACCCAAAGGATTGGAACAATCCTAAATTTAGATTTTGATTCTTTCATGTGGCATAAAATGTCAATCAATAAATCTAGTACCACTATTTTTATTCTGTTATTTGTAATTGGGTAGGTAGATGGATTTGGGGATGTGGGTTATTATCATAACCCCTTAGCTCTTTCCTAGCTTACTAGTTCTGGCCCAGTCGCCGAGTCATTCGTTCCGGCCTTAGCCGCCGAGTTATTCGTTCCGACCTTAGCCGTCGTGTTACTAATCCGGCCAAGTTGCCGAGTATACGTTCCGGCCGTAGCCACAGTGGTACTATTCTGGCCTTAGCCGCTGTGGTATCCTTTATCCGTATCATTAACATTCCGGCCTGTGTTGCCGTGGTACGCTAAGTGCATTTCTAACCCTCGATCAAACATCCCCATTCTCGCCCAAAACCGTTAACACCAATGCGATTCTAATGTTTATTTCGGAAATACATCTACTCAAGTTTCAACATATACAATAGTGTTTATTTATTGCTTATTTCTGATGCCTAGGTTAATCCTCAGCATTTCCCTGCCCCGGTCATTTACGCTTGAACTCAATCAATTGGAGTTATTCATAACTCAGGTTAATTGAGATAGCGGTGTTATTGTATTTCGGTCCCGTAACCTTTATGCAGCGCCAGTTCTATCTATATTACTTTTTGTGTGAAATAGCGCCCCATTGGTACATTTCTACTTTGCGGTTTTGTGAACTTCCTCTTTCACTGTCTGTTATCTGAGCTGTTCAGACATAATTTCCCCTCCCTCCCTCCCTATATAATTTTGCATTGTTATAGTGCCTTTTGCTGTTGCTGTTTTTTCTCTTTTATTTTCAGACATTACCCAAGCCAAGTTCTATCGCCATCAGGATGTCCAGAACGAAGATACCTGAGGCCTATTTGATTTCGGTGTTTCCCCTGCTTCTGCCACGGTTTTTTCCTGTCTCTTTACGGTTTTTTAAGCCAGGCAGAAGTGTTGTCCGGGTTGTTTCATCGAGGTTATTAGGGGGATGTGGGTTATTATCATAACCCCTTAGCACTTTCCTAGCTTACTAGTTCCGGCCCAGTCAGCGAGTTATTCGTTCCGGCCTTAGTCGCCGAGTATTTGTTCCGGCCCAGTCGCCCAGTCATTTGTTCCAGCCTTAGCCACCGTGGTATCCTTTATCCGTATCATTAACATTCTTGCCCAAAACCCTTAACACCAATGCGACTCAAATGTTTATTTTGGAAATACATCTACTCATGTTTCGACATATACAATAGTGTTTATTTATTGCTTATTTCTGATGCCTAGGTTAATCCTCAGCATTTCCCTGCCCCAGTCGTTTACGCTTGCACTCAATTAAGTAAGCCCATGAAAAATTGGTGTATAAAACTCAACAAAGAATAGAAAAAGTAAGATATTTTCTTTTGAACCAAAAGCAATATTTCAAGATTCGAAAATATTATTTTTGAATGACAAGAATGAAAAAATTTCCCATGCAAAGATAGCACATAATAAAAAACAATAATAGTAAAAAGTATCATTTTTTCAAATTTGATAGCAACACCAATATGAAAACTTAAGTGTTTATCAAAAATCAAAACCTTGCAAAATGAAATATTTAAAAAACTGAATTTTCTCTTTTACCTTTTTCCCACTGATAAAATCTAAAATTTTCTAAAATGTTTTTTTCATCTTTTGTTTCAAAGACAGAAGCAACTACTGCACAAATTATTGAAATTAAAATGTCAATCCATTATTAGCTTTATAATCATTAAAATCAGTGAGCTGTTGTTAGATAGAATAAAATCATATTTTTTCTTAAAAAGATAGCGGTCTGTAAGGGGTCCCTTAAATAGCAATGGGCACTAAAGTGTGCAGTATAATTGTATCTTGTTTACATAGTTGTTTGAAAGAACACAAAGACCTTTTGACTCAGTTTGGCATATTACATTTCCCCAGCAATTTAGGCCGGAAATTATCTGCTCTATATTACAAAAATAAAACCCTGATACTCGAGCTAATACTTTATAGGATGTTGCCCGGGAAGATTTGCAGCAATTTCACATGCTAATTTGCAAGAATGTTAGCGTGCCAATTTGAAAAAAACTTATTTGTAGGTAATATCTAATTTCCTGCTTACTTTACTTGCATCCACTGAAGTTTGGAGTAATTAGTTATGCAATAGTTGATTGGGAGAACACGACGGTCTTTTAAATAAAGGACTACAGACCATCATGTTCGCCCAAAGGTTATCAAGTTTTGTTTTGATTGTATTTTAAAACATTTTCTCTTGCTATGAGTTAAATTCTTTTGTATTATTCACATAATATGATGTATTAGGATAATAAGCGTTAAAGCGTTAAACCCAAAACTTTGCACACTGTAAAAGACGGCTGTGAAAATGTAAGATTTCTCTTGCCATCAATTATCAGAAACTGCTTTTACAGCCAATAATTCCTTTCGACAATGAAATTCACAATTGGGTGAGAGCACAGAATGGGGCTTTTAAGGCTTTTTACCTCTTAGGTATAATTTAGCTTGTCATGTTTTTCACTTTGACAAACATTTTGATGTAAAAAAAAGCACAATTTTTAATAACTCGTAGGCTAAAAGTAGTCTTCAGTTCATCTCTTTGAAATTGCGGGAGTTCATTTACAAATACTAAGAATTGGAAATAAATCTTGATTTGCTTTTAGAATCCATCTTTATGTCCCGGGCTAAATGCAAACATGGCTCCATGATTAATAATTTGCATTATTCATATGTCATTGTCTTTTGTCTTTTGATCACATGATAATGCATTTTATACACTCAGTTATCAATGGTGTCATGTGACATAATTGCTATCCTGATTTCACTTATGATGAAATCAACTTAAGTAAATAATCATGTTTTTAAGAATGATTGGAATGTTTCAATGAAAGAAAAAAACAAAAAACTCTTTCCCCTTTTATCTGTGACATTTTGGTTCATGGATTTTGTAGTAAAAATAATTATATAATCTATAAAAATGTCCTAAACATACCTATCCCTAGGATCAATCCAAGATGTCTTCTGAGAATTGTGGTCAATGTAATAAAATTTTCCCTCGTTAGTTTTTGCTTCTTCCCAGCCAGCAGGAAGGGGTTTTGGAATAACTCCATTTCGAGGTCGAGGCATAGTTTCTCTGTTATTCGTCAAATATTGACTTCATCAAGACTTAATAAAATATATCATCCAATTCTTATCAAATCCATTTACAAAAATTAACATATAAATACAATAATAACTTCCCAAAAATGCCAGTTCGGCATGTTTCCCTCGACATCAATTCTGTACAAATTACCATAAACATTTCATCTCTGATCGATCATTAGTGCCGGCAAACATTCTTTTGTTCCAAATATGGAAGTCGATTGTTCTTTTATCAGAACAAAGAAGATATTTCCTAGAGCAAAGAAGATACTCATTATTTATAATTGTTTATTTTTGTCGGCACCGGTAAATTTCCTCATGACTCAAGATGGCGACCGAGTAAGCATGGCGTAAAAATACGTAAAAATGGGTTTATGTTGTAAAACTTAAAAGTTGAAAATTTAGTCAGTCAGGATTCAGGAGAACCGGTCAATTTTAGATCTTTTGGATTAATTGTACCCTGTAATTGTAGTCCTATTTGGTATTTAGGGTTAATTTCTAAAGATATTTTTGGTTCTAGACACTTTAGACTAGACAGTCGAGTACTGAGCGATCTTTTCAAGTCATCTCTATACAAAAAAGAAAAGCAAAAAGACCTATCGAATGAGAACATCATAATGTTCCACCGCAGAGTAACTTGTGTTTTGAATCTATCAAAGCAATTAAAACACTAGAAATCTTCAAATCCCACGATATCCAAAAACTCGAGAACACGCAAGCAAATTGATTTTGCAACGGTATAAATTGAAACTTGAAAATGTTATTAACACTTAGTTAATTGGCATAATTAGTGAGATTAGATATAATTTGATCATTTTTCCGATTTCATTTTTAGGGCCTGTCTTCTTTGGAATCAAGATGGAGCAAGAAAAGAAGACTTTTTATAAGAACAAAAAAACTCATCAAGCATTTGCTTTGCGTTTGTTTTTTTTACCAAAGCTGTGAATATCACACGTCAGAAGGATAAGCGAGCAATAGAAGAACATAATAATCTGCACAACACTCTCGCATCACAGAACCCGGTGGGGACCTACAGCGGGAAATTTCTATTGCAAAATATTTTAACGGGGAAAAAAATTTGGGGTTTTAAATGGTCGGGGAAAAATTGCGACGGCGTGTACTTTTTTTAACTCTTCAAAATTTTCATCATTTCCCATTTCCCCCAAATTTTTCAAGTTTATCCCCTTTGGAAAGTTCTATCGGCTATCTGAGCCCCTCAGAATGACTTAATTACTCAATATGGAGTTTTTCTCTCCCCAATTCATAAACGGATGATATACATTGTCCCGGGACATTTACTAACACGCATAGACGTACATTTTCTATATTTCATATATAATAGAACACCCCTTTCTCAGTGACCCAACGTGAAGTTTTGAAACCCACCGGGTCTTAATATAGGATCTCCAAAGCTCACTAAGTGATAACCTTTAAACTTCCTCTGGTAGGGAAAAATTGACTTTCAACTAATATTCAAGAATTCTTAAAAAAACAGAGATTGACCGGGGTAAGACGGTAAGACCATAAATAAGATCTTTGATTTGGGTTCTGTTGGGTTCTATGCAATTTCTTTCACCGGGTAATTCATCATTGAGTGGAGCTGACCGGGTCACTGATATAGGGGTGTAATAAAAGAATTTGTAAATATAATCTCCGTGGATACAATCGGGTGCATAGTTCTTCGCGCTTCGATGTGAACAAACGATTTTTCTGTCGTGTTTTAGTCAAGTCGACAATTAAGAGTCATGTCTACCTGAGAACGATCTCGATTATCGGTTCACCCAATGGTCCCTATAAAAGGCAACGAATGAATTAAAAAGCATTGTCATGTAACTAATTTTGCGGTATATTCAGGCCTTCATTATATTATTGAGCTTATCTTTAGATAGAAGTCAACGTAAATAGGGGTGTAAGACAAAATTATTTTACTAGAGAAGAAAAGATACATATGAAAATGGTATAAAGGATGACGATAAAACCAGGTGAAACATTCGAGAACGAAATACCTTTTCCTAATTAATGTTTTATGTGCAATATGACGATGCGTTGACTTTTCGATCCGGGATACTTGATAGCTGTACCATTATTCGGCAAGTCCATTTGGAATATCTAGAAAGAAAAGCAATATATTCAAATTATTTTAATCTTCAACTGGCAAAACCACATCTTAATACCGATCAAATATGAAACAGTTGACACACAACAGCGTTTCAAAACCTTTCTAACATTTTTAAATGTCCATCATGTGGCGTTAGAAGATCTTTACAGTCCCCAAACCGGTGAAATTCTGTACTCAAATACCTTACGTATCTGCCGCTTTAGGTGGATTAAACTTCGCGTGGAGTAATTGAAAATGGCATCGACCTCTAACGTTAGTGGTCGATGAAAATGGTAAATTCGTAATTTTCATGGGTTTTGGCCCTTTTCGCAAAAGATCGTGTTCAAAAAAGAATGACATTTTTGGTGTTTTTTGTTGATAAATTTCAAACAGCTATGATTTGTGATAAATTGTGGCTATCAAAAAAAGAAAAAAATCCCAAAAGAGGAATATACTAAATTTTTTGTTCCGAAAAGAACGAAGTCTGTAGTGTAATTGAGCGGCGTTTAAAAAGCGTTTGAACTGTGTGGAAAAATGCGGCTAATTTTCACTGCGGCTAACCATGCAAAGCTCACTTGAAAGCCCTATAACTTCTTTACGGATGAAGGAAGCAAGTCAAGATTTCGGGGATACCCTGGTAAAGGACTGAAGAAACATTAACTGTGAAGAAATGTGGCTCAAGTCATTAAATTGGTGAGTATTTGTGGTTTATTTTTGAAAAACAATATCCTTTGACAAAAAGCATGTTTTACTTAAAGGATAATGTGAAATTAAGCGGGAATTATTGGAAAATAGTCATTTCAGATATAGAACTATAATATTTGATCAAAATTTAACCCAAAATGTGAAATTTTGTGGCTTTAAAGACATTGTCTTTGGTAAGTAAATATTAGCTTATTGAGTATTACATTAAGTTTAAAAAATTAAATTCATCAACCATCAGAGCAGTTGAAAATTTATTTTTTGTATGGATTTAGTGAAGTTCAGTGGCTACTCAAATTTTATGCGATACATCTTCTCACATCTCTTGAAAGAAAGTGATAAAATGTGGTTTTCTATGATAAACAGGTGTTTTTAACAAAAACCGCTATCTTTCCCAGAATCCTGCCAGAGCTAAAAGTTAATTTTTGCACATATAGGATCTAACATTTTTTTACATATTAAATCAACTGTATTTATGGTGTTAAAAGTGATTATATGTGGCTAATTTAACATATTTTTACAAGCTACTATATTCTTTAAAATTGGAAACATTATTATCCTGACTTTACTTTTAGAAACCTTGGTTTGTCAAGGGATTGTGAGAAAGTAAATTCTTATCATATTTTGTGAATGTAGGTGGCTACTTTAACGTGACTGCAAATATATTCTCTCTACCTATAAACCTTAGTGAAAATGTGTGGTTTTTCATCAAAAAATGATGTTTTTTCAATAAAAACCACAATTTCTCCCAGAATCTTACCAGCTTAAAGGTTCAATTAAAATCAAATAAGAATCACATAACATTTTTGCACCAATGCACACAATTTATTTTAATAAAAGTGATTAAGTGTGGCTAAAATTGAATATTCTTACAAGCAGGTTTGAAGGCACATATTAGTTTAGAATTGGAAACATTACTATGCTGACTGTACTTTTAGAAACTTTTGTTTTATGTTTGTCAAAGGATTTGAGGAAGTAAATTCTTATTCTATTTTGTGAATTTAAGTGGCTACTTTGATTCACATATAGTTATTTATGCATAGGAGAGTATATTCTCATTAACATAATTCTGTAATTACCATTCAGGTTTGACAATTTAATTTTCTCAGCAAAAAGTATTGAGTAGAATTGTAGAATTTTCAGAATTTTCAGCTTTAGCCACACTTTTTCACTTTATTTTTATTCTAGTGATATGATTTTTTAAATCATTTTAAAAAGACAATTCTATTCCTAATCATTTCTGATAATTTTTTTGTTTTTATTTCAGGATGTCGCTGTTTAATCATTGAGGTCTTTGGCGAATATTTAGCCACAAAATGACTATCAAGACTTTTCAATTGAGTTTGTTTAATTGTGGAAGATTTAAAAATACTTTATATGACAAATTTCTCATCTTTTGAACTTGTTTTAATAGTAAATCATAGCGTCATCTTATTTATGTTATATCTTTAGCGATTTTTTACTAATTTTGGATAATTTTAGATAATAGAAAGTTCGAGTACTTTAGCCACATTTTAACCCATATTCTACACAACAACTGTGTTATAATATATCAACAGATAGCTTTTGTTCTATTCTTCTCAGTTCTTGAGAATTTTGTTTCTAAAATTAAATGTGCACAAGTGTGGCTAATAATTTGACAGGTCTGAAAAGAAGGGTCGTATATGAAGCAGCATAAAATCCCAAAACAACTACTAGCTTGCTATGAAATTACAATGATGTGTTTTGTACAGCTTCTTAGTATCCCTCTACTAAGTTTATGTTATTGTGATTGATATGTGAAGTGATGTGGCTTAGTTTAAAAAAGTAGGGTAATTTACCCTTAAAGTGGATTTTAACCACAATTTTTCACGTTTTTTGTTTCAATTCGAGTTTATCGATATCTTACCTCATAACCTTTCAAGAAACATATTTTACATAATATTTTCACAACTATTTTAGTTTTTATCAGTTAAGATAGTTTTGTAACTATTTTTAAGTTTACTTCAAAGACACCACAATATTTCACACTTTTGGTCAGAAATTAATTCACATAATTATACTGGGCAATACTATGGGGCATCTTCAGCTTAAATTCATAGATCTTTTGGTGATAGTCACTTTTGTGTAAGAATGAGGCTAACTTTCCATAAACATACAAAAGAGTCATTTTTAGCCCCAATAATTCACATTTTGGAAAAGTTTTGGTTCAGGCAGCTTAGTGAAAGGGTAAAGAATCCTCTCCTAAAACTTTACAAGATCAAACCCATTTTTCGTTAATGTATGTCAATTTTCTCAAAACTAAGGTTTTTTGTGAATTTTCATTTTGTCATTCTTTTTTTAACACGATCAAAACTTAGTTCTTGCTACTTTAATCGTAGAAATTTTAGCGAGACTAATTTTAGCGTTTTAGCGAATTTTCCCTATTTTCGCTAAAATTAATCTCGCTAAAACACGCCGAATCGACAGATCGCTAAAATTTATCCGCGCTAAATTTTTCAAAAACGCAATTCGCTAAAATAAATCCAATTTTGTTCTTCTTTTTTTTTACGATTTTTGCGAAAACTAATAAAGATATTTATTTTTGTCGGTCCCTAGAATTCTGTAAGAAAATGTAGGCTTAAAAACACACGCTTATCTCGAACCTCCGTTATATCTCGAACTTTCACCAAAATACATCTCAAAAAGTTATTTGGAAATGGCGATTCGCTAAAATTAATCCACGCGAAATTTTCTCAGACAAGTATTCGCTAAAATTTATCCACGCGAAATTTTTTGAAATCGTGATTCGCTAAAATAAATCCAAAAACAATCAAGATTTTCCTGACTCGCTAATATACGCTAAAATTACTCTCGCTAAAATTTCTACGATTAAAGTATAAATTGAAAATCCGTTAAAACTAAAGAAATTTGGTGAAATCTAGTGAGAAAGAGGCTGCTTTGCAGCGAATTTTTTAAAATTCTCAATTCTCTAAAAAAAAGTACATGCGAAAATTAATCGACTTAGGGTAATAATAGCGGTATTCTAAGTCGCGTCATCAAGACAAAAGTGACGAGAAAGTAAAAAATCCCACTCGCACAAGACAGAGATGTAATGTGTATTCCGACAAGGACATGATGTGTATTCCGACAAGGACATGATGTGTATTTCCTTCGTTGTGAGACAGGGAGATAGGAAAGCAAAACATCACTCGCACACTCGCATGAGACAGGGATGTAATATGGTATATTTCCTTTGTTGTGACACAGGGAGGTGCGAAAAGCGGGAGAGCTAAAATACCACTCGCGTGATACAGGGATAATACGTACCTGATAAAATAATATTTCTTCCCACTATTTGACCGAGATTTTTACGTTGCCTTAATATGCATTAATGCTTGTGAGAAAGCATAAAAAAGCAAGCTTTTATCCCCTATTGATCGTGATATAAAGAGGGCCTTAGATAATATCCTTGAACTCATTCACATGTCAATGACCTTCTTAAAGTAACTCTCACAGGAATCTGCAAAGACGCTATCCTAATAGGCGTAATAAAAAACTTACCATTGTTGAAAGAATAACTTTTCGTAATCACTTGGGAATATAATTACTACTTGCATCATGTTTACGTCATATTTCTCATCTCTTCACTTTTTCTACCGTGTAGGAGTGCCAAACATGAGATTTCTATAAGGAAATTTGAAAAACTTCACCGCAGAAATATTTTCAATATTTTGCTCAATTTTTCGACTGCAAGTTGTGGGGTAGCAGAAATATATATCAATGTGTTCCTTATAAGAGCCGCTAAACGAATATCGTATTTTTGTTTTCACCACGACGTGTTATTGAACGTTTTAAGTACTTTCTGTTCTAAGCCTTTGATCTTTCTTTTTTTTCTTTTGTTTAGCGTGGCGCTAAATGATGTGATTACTCATTTTTTTGTCGTTTAAAATATGACAGTGTGCTCAACTGCTAGAGAGCGAGTTAGACAGTAATTTAGTGCAGTGGAAGTACTTCCATTTGTGAAGCGTCTTTACGTCACATAGAACAAAAAAAAAACAGCAAAAGAAGAAAGGAATTACCTGTAGCCACTATTTTGCAACCATGGTAGCGACTCCAGAAGTGACGCAACTTTTGTTGACGTCAAATGAAATGTTTCATTTTTCCGTGATCTTTGAAACCTTCTAACTTTTTTTCTATCTATGTATGCTAAAGCGTTCCGGTTTTTACTAAATGAAAGTCCTTGATCTTAGCTTTCCGGCGGTATATAACACTGTGGACACGGGCTAGGCAAGAAGTTGGTAAATTGCTGAACGTTTTTGCAACATCTGAAAATTCGAATTCAGCGGGAGAAAAAAAAGTTGCAACTGTTGATGAACAAAGATGTTTCTGGAAATGGAGGAAAAAATAGTTAAAGGCTGAAACTTTATATGTTTATCTGAAAAAGGGTGAGGAATTCAAAAATCACATTTGCTAATTCTAGTTCTTTCATTTTCATGTATATACAGTACTGTAGTTTTTTTCACTATTTTGCTTCTTTAGTATGGGAATGGCCCAAAAAAAAGTTTTCATTTCTGCCGAAATGGATTTTCTTTTCATTTGGGGTTTCTCCTTTCAGAAAAACTTATTCTTTACTTATAACTTGTTGTTCCTCCATTTCCAGAGAACCCTTGAAAATGGGGCCTACCACCTTTTTGACTCATTTCAACCTTTTCCAAGCTACTTTCAGTGAAGTCAAGTTTGAAGATATTCTTTATTAGAAAAATGGTTAAAAGCAGTCAAAACGCAATTTACCTTACCTCCTGAGTTTGTCTTTGTTATGCTAAAATATAACAAACCTTTGTCATGCTGTCTAATTACAAAAACCTCCAATCACTACTTCTCCGCCATCTTGTTTCACTTTAAATGCCATGTTTTAAAATTCCTTAGCTACATTATAGGTACGGAAAAGGTTTTCTCCAGGTTTTTTCAATCCCGGGATTAAACTACAAGGGCGGTTCCACCAGCTTATTTTCCTTTTGGCGCTAAGCCCCAGAATACTTAATGTTGAATAGATTTATGTTGAGATGTGTATTTTTGCAATAAATTTAGGCGATACTCAACAAAAAATAAGGTGGTTTTAAACAAATCTTTGACAAATTGGAGTTTCTTTTTGTCCTAATATATGCAAATCACGTCAAAAAAATAATATATTTCGACCTTTACTTTCACTTTCGCTTTCGCTTTCGTGTTAGGTGAATCTGATTGGATGAATACCGCTTTCAGTCTAAGATTTCCAAATGTGGTAAGGAAACAACGGAAACAAATGTTGTTTCTACTAAAAAAATAATAGAAAATTGAAGAAAATACATATATAATGGAAACAACTAGAAATTTAATAAAAATATTGAATTAAGACTTCCTAATCTGAATGTGACATACTAATATACAAATGCTGGACATTTCAACTTTTCTCCCCTGTCCAGAAATTTATTCTGGCAGATTCAATTTGGAAAAAAAAGTTTTAATCCTTATTTTCTCACGCTGACAACAACAACAAAAAACACTGATGAAACGTCAATGAAAGTAGCTATCATTTTTTAATGTCTCATGTAACTTATGACATGTCCAAAAAGCCATAAGTTTGGTGCAGAAAATTTGGGACTTAGACATATTCATTTATACCTTTTAAAGAAGCGCATTAGAATATAGAATTCAAAAATCACTGTTATTAGGCAAAAAGCAAAAAATTTAATAAACTTTGAGATCCGCGTCGAGATTTGCATGATTTTGAGTAATTTAGAACTAGCAAAGTATTCTTGTGAAGTCTCATCTCACAGTCAGCGTGCATTCAGAAGTTATTCAATTTTCAAGAAGTACTTTACATATCCAAATGTTAAGCATCAAACTTTCTTGGTGATAACTTTGCTTATGATGATTGTTTTTTAAAGAAAATCTTCAATTAGAGGCATAGATAAAGAAAACAAGATATAACACAGCGTTGAAAGGAGAATGAACACTTTTGACACTTTCATTCACTCAAAGTTGTTTTAAAGTTTTTATTATTTTATGACGGGAAAAGCGCGTAACACATAAAAATATCATGTACTATTCCTCCTAATTAAACTATTATATCTTAGTTAGGATAAGTGTTTTATATTTTCTTACTCGTGCTAATAAGAAGTTTATATTTGGTTAAAGTTAATGTTCTTTATGTGAATAATTGATTAAAAGAGTAAAGAAGACGGGGATCGGTATCATTCTTCCAATATTTCAGTTTGAATTTTTCGCATAGCCTAACTAGGATAAATTATCCTATATATGATAAGCATTCTTGCTTATTTAGGATAAAAGCCTAATTAGGATAATTTATCCTAGTTTGCAATAGTCCTTCACTGATACTTTTGCATAATTTTCTTATTCAAATTTTGCTTACGTCAACAGAAATCAGTAAAATACAAATTTTTGTAATAGATTGCTGACATCTACAAAATTTCAAAAGGATTTTTTTTCAAAATGATCCTTTTAAAGGATGTGCAACTTTTGTCAAAATTTCATGTTTATACCATCAGCCAAACTGGAGTTATTCAAAAAGTTTTGCTGACATCAGCACTTTTTGGTTTTTGTCTTTTAATAACTTTTTTGGGTGAAAAATTTAATTTTATTAACAGTGATATTAGAATTCTACATCCTAATACGCTTCTTTAAAGGTATAAATGAACATGTCTAAGGCCCCTGATTTTTTACACCCAACTTATGGCTTTTTGGACAAACTATAAGTTACACAAGGTCCTGAGGCTTTACCCCCTCGTTTAACCATTATATCGGCAATACTTTGTTTATGTGGTTAATGTATTGGTTGCATTTCGCTTGGCCAGCCGTGTTCCAAAAGCTTTTAATAGCATCAACTAGTTGATCTTGTGTCATCGCCTTGATGTTCTTTCTGAGATAATTCATTTCAGCCCATCGCATCGATTTTTTTAGGAGCTTCCCTATTTTTTTGAGCGAAGGGAGTTAAAAAAGTAGCGCTGCAGGCAAAGATTTTTCCCTGTTTGCGAAGCATTTTTAGTATTTTGCGATGTTGTTTGGAAGAAAATGCGAAAGTATCTTCAATAAATTAGCGAGGTAGCTGAGTAGATAAAGCAATAGATAAACGAGTGAATAAAGTAGTGAAGTGGCAAGTAGATAAACCAATAGATAAACGAGTGAATAAATTAGCGAAGTTGTATTTTATATAAAGCAATGGTTAAACGAGTGAATAAAGTAGTCAAGTAGAAAAAGCAATAGATAAATGAGTGAATAAAGTAACGAAGTGGCAAGTTAATAAAGCAATAGATAAACGACTGAATAAAGTAGTCAAGTAGAAAAAGCAATAGATAAACAAGTGAATAAAGTAGCGAAGTGGCAAGTTAATAAAGCAATAGATGAACGAGTGAATAAAGTAGTGAAGTAGAAAAAGCAATAGATAAACCAGTGAACAGCCCTGTGAATTCAGACAAAATCATATCGGCACTGAAGTGCCGACCAAAACCGGCCTTAGGCCGGCAAAATTTTGCCAACCTAGATGTCACTTTAGGTCGGCAAAGCCGTCCTAAGTAGCTTGTTTAGGTCGGCAAAGACAAAATAGGAAGAAAATTAACGAACTAACAAATTCTGCTGCTCTATAATTGTGTTATTAAGTTTTATGTTTTATAAAGAGAATGGAATGAGGCTCGATTATCATGTGTTATCAAATGATAACACAATTAGATTAACCTAACAAATAATATTTTTCCTCTTTAGGTCAGCTTTGCCGACCCAAAACATTTCTTTTGTCGGCACGCCGACCTAGAGTGTAAATTACGTCGGCAAATAAAAGACGACTTCAGCTCAAGTTACGTCGGCTTTCAAGTCGGCATTGCCGAATGCAGTAGCAAAATAGGTGTTTTCTTATAGTTTTTTTAGTTAGGAAATCTTTTTGGGTCGCTAAATCTAAAATTCACTTCGCACTTTGCAAAGTGCGAAGCTATAATTGCAACCCTGGATATTGTTAGGGAAATGAAAAGCACTTGCATTGAACGAGTCTGAATAAATTTGATTTCTAACACATATACGTTTTGTACTCGTAACATGCAACCTCGCGCACACATAAAGACATGGAAAATCCCCATTGTAGCTAAAATGCAAAAAAAAATTATGTGTTAAGAATTTATTTGTCAAGAATTTGCGGTAATTTTATAATTGCTGGATTTATCAAAGAGAGCTGATTCACTTTCATTTTTGGTAATTTTATTTTTGATATGTTTCAACTTCATATACTGGTTTGATTTCAAGTCACTATCTTGGCAATGGGGTGCAGGCTCGTAGTTGCAAGGCTTTGTGTAAAAAATCAAACATAGAACATTTTCTGAATTCCTCATTTCTACTGAACCAATAAAAAAGAAAATATTTTCACACAATTTCTTCAAAATGAATAGATAGGGTACGTTTTTTAAGGCTTCTCTATAGAATTCTCCTCCTCTGCTCCTGTCCTCATTGGTAGAAATTCGAAATTTAAAAAATTCTTCACAGAAGCAATCAACAAGAGTGGTTTGACTTTCGTTTTTGTTGCAGATTTCAATATAACATCGCATGGGGAATATTTTTGTCAAAGTGTTGTGTCAACTTATGTCAGCATTGTATTTTTGAAAAGGGGAAAAGGAAAGTTTCTAAAAAATCAACCCTTTGAAACAGTTAAGTTTAAGCAGATTCCGAATTTGTTGATATACGAATTTCTGAGATAAAAAGATAAGCGCCCGCTCGAAAAAGCGCCCTGCTTGAATGAGCGCCCCCCTTAGAGCCTGAAAAATTAAATCGAGGATTTACGGGGTACAGTGTACTCAACTATCAAAAGCATTTATTCCTCATTTACAGATGAATAAAAATGTTATTTTTGTTGGTGGTCTGGTAGCTGCTATAGGAATAGCATTGGTTCCTATTTATTTTGTGCCTATGAAACGCCCAGACATATATCGTAAGTCAACGTTTGTGCTTTTTACGAGTTTCTCATTTTGCAATGTTATTAAAAGATAAAACAAAGCAATTTTAATCATTTTTTGCCCTTTTATGTTGTTTCTTTGGTCATTATTCTACACGCAGCGAATCTTTTTTTATTGTTTCAGACAATATACAAAAAGATACACGTAAAGATATTGTACAAGAAGAAGTTCAACCAGGAAGTATGTTAAAAGTTTTAAAAATATTATTTTGTTTACTGTTTATACACAACAGGCCCTATTTTAGAAAGGCAAGGCAGTGTCCGTTGGTGGTCAAAAAGGGCACTTTTTTCAGTGTTTTTCCACAAAAAAGGCTGTTTTTACCAATATTTTAGTAATTTCAGGAGGGGCAGCGTCCGATAACCGGATGCTAAAAGGGCATGAAAAATGGGCTGCACAAGTATATCTTGATTTTTGAAAAGATATCATTTTTTTTACACATTTTCACTTGTAATGTAACATCTTAGCCAAGAGAGATTCATGAAAATATATCTTCATATAATTCATTTTTTTTTGATTTTCACATTATTATGTTATAGATATGAAGGTTTGGTCAGATCCTTTTGACAGAAAAAAGGAGTAATTCGTGTTGATGATATAAATTATGTACACTGTCTTAAATTAAAAAGTATTGTAATATTGTAAATTTTTTTTCAAATAATTAGACTTTTTGTATATTTAACGCATGATTTTGGAAATATTTTAGTTTCATCATTATATTGAACCCCTGCCTGAATTGATATTACATTAGGTAACTAAAAGTAGGTTAGGTTGTCTAACCTTATTTGAGTATTTTCTTACCAACACGTTAAACTTATGTGACAATAACCAACCCGATCTGTAAACAATTTACAATGAACCATTTGTTTTGCTCCTTACTATTCAAATGATTAGATATACTATGTTTATTTTTAGGGAAAAAGAAAAAGGAAATAAGAACATCTTGAAAAATTGTATTCTTCTATTTGCTTGGAAACAATGAAAGTTGATTATAAGGTAAAAATTCTTTTTAAATCATTTTTTATCCAATAATTTAATTAGCTTGTACCTTTCATTTAACATATTTTGTTTATTTTTATTTTTCAGTTCAGTAACCTTTGTGGTACGGTTTATCGAAAAGGAAATGTTGTGTTTTCTGCATCAGGTGATCGACTATATAGTCCAGTTGGTAATCGAGTCACATGTTTTGACTTGAAAAAGTAAGCAGAAAATAATTTCCTTGAAGTTTTGTACAATTCTTTTCTATCCAAAAAAGTATAGTTTAAATGTTCTTATAAAAATATTACTTCTAATTGTCATTCTTAGATTAAAAGGTTTCGTTTTTTAAGAAGTTGATATTGCTTTTTCTTGCACAATTTACTGCTTAATTTTGAATTGAAAGATCCTTTACATTTCAAATTTTCAATGAATAAGTCATTTTTAAATTACCAGCTCTAGTGTGGAGAAATTCTGTTTAGAATGATGAAGGAATTTGAATTTTGTTTAGTCTGCATTATGAAACAACAAGTAAACATCTGCCTGATATGAAATAATGTACCTGGTATGAAACCAAAAAACTCTATGTTAAACTAAAACCTTTAATCTTTTACAGCAACAAATCATCAACTTTGCCATTTGAAAACAACTGCAACATCAGCAAAATATGTTTGTGTTCACAAAAGAATCTTCTATTCTCCATCGATGAAGGTTTACATTATGATATTTATTTTATTATTTTTTTCTATGTTTAAAAAAAATGTTCTAGCATGCTAGTCGACTAATTAAGACAAAGTACACTTTTTTATGAGAACATTCAAAATTTTCTAGGCCTTCGGATGTTCTTAACTTTTTGGGTTTCAAGCCTGTAAATGTTCTCAATTTCACCATTTTGTTACCATTTCAACCTATTTTCCTAAGAAATTGGCAGTTTTAAGAATCCAATAATCCACGAAGCCTTAAAATATTCTTAACTTGCTCTTAACATTTTGGCCATGGGCGCCTTATGTTCTTATATAGTTTGTTTTTATAAAAAAAACGTGTAGAAAATGAGCATTGAAATAATGGAAGAGGTACAATTTCTTGCTTATATGAACTGATATTATCCTGTAAGAATGACCATATTATCATAAAACATCAGTATTGCTATGCTCCAGTCTAGGGTAAAAAGTTTTTTGATTTTTTTATATCACTGGCTTCTAAGACTGGATATTGATAATAAGTAACAACTTTCTTTGTAGTTGGTAAATGCTTGATTTACAATTTGCTGACACAAACAGTTGTTGACACGATCAGTTTTAAAAAGAAAGTCAAATGTATCAAATTCAGCCCAAGTGGAGAGTAAGTGCTCTTCATTTTCATTGGGACATTAAATTTTATATCCATATATGGGCATGGTTGAAATTTTCCAGGGGGTCTAAAGGCAACATTTTGTATTTTTCCAGAGTGTTTGCTCAAGTTATGAAGGGGTTGTTTAGATGACCAAGTGTCGTCTACTTATTATTCATTTTTCAAGGGGTCATAAAGCTATGCGTTCCAGTGTTCGAAGAAAATTTTGGAATTTCCAGGGACGTATAACCCTTATCATAGGGCAAAGATTTCTTTTTCCAGGGTTCTTTTTGCAAACCTTTCTATTTTTTTCAGGGAATATCTGTACAATTGCAAGATTTCATAATTTTAACACAGAACTTCAATAGGCACCAAATTAAAAGCTCTTAATAAAGGAATTATATTGTTTTTAAAAATAAATTTTATTAAGAAATTAGATTAAAGATCCAAGACAAAAAGCTGGTTTGAAAATAATGGTGTATCTTATCTTACTAGGTTTTATGCAACAACACATGCTCGAGGTTTCAAAGTATGGAGAGCGCCTGGTATCACCAAAACTTTCCACTCCACAATCCTGCTCAAAGTTTTATCAGGTGCCTATGACGAAACAACATGCCTCAATTGGTCAAGCGATTCAAGGTTTGTAATTATACTGCCTAGAAAATCCTTTCTGTTTTTGAGCTTCGATTTTCTATCACTGTAATATTCTAAGGATTTACTTTTAAAGGACAAGTCTTTCCCAATGTCTATCTTTAGGTTTTTATATTAAATACAGGGTGAATGGATTTTTTTTAGCATTTGATTTCCTAAAATTTAGAATGAAGCACTGTCTCCCTGGAAGGCTTGTAGTATTTTGTTTTTCCGATTTTTTTAATGTTGATCTTATACTAATTATACCAACCAATACCAAATACCAACCAAGTTGAACCAGAAAGATGGTTGTACGGTGAAAAAGAATGCGACTATTATTATTTGATTTTTCGTTTCCCAACATGTTTCGGAGTCCAGCCAATTTTTGTACTTTTAAAACCATAATAGACAGCACTTACTTTTTTTTTCAGGTTTATTGTGATCGGTGGCAAGGATATGACAGTTCGAGTTTATCCAGTATTCTCAATGGAAAAATTCAAAGTTTTCTCATTAACTGGTCATAGAAGTACTATCATCAACTGCTTCTTTGAAAAGGACTCACTAAATGTATCTTTTCATAAAAGTTTGAACAGTGGAACACTGATTTGGGTGTTAAAAACTTGGACTAATAATGGAAATACTTCTATCAACCCAGATCAACCCCTAAAGTGTGAGAAGACTGGGTCAGACTTAACCAGAAAGGATTCACCTCAAATATCTGAAGTCATTGTATTAATCCAGAGTTTTAATTGCATTCCTTCCCAATAGATTCTAACAAAGTCTTCTTGCGTTTAAATGGTTGATAGATGTATATGTACCTGTTTAAACATAGCTATTCGGTGGGGGACAAACTATTGTGTGGGATATACTAGAATGATGTGACCAGTCTCCTCAGTGGCTCATCTCGCAACAAAGTGGTGTATTCACAGAATTCAAAATTTTCATATTCGAGCCCTCATTTTTAAAGTTACAAAGAGTTACATATACCTTGACCACCTTTTACGTGTTTAGGTCTATTCGATTAGTAGAGACAGTGCTCTTTCTGTATGGACAGCTTCACACAACCCAGAAGAACTGGAAAGTAAATATGAAGTTCGCAAAAGAAAACTGGAAAATGATGATGAAGAAAGTGGTGAAGGTATGTCGAGTAAACTAATAAATTTTCTGGATAAATCTTGTTGTGTTATGAAGTATTTTTTTTTAAATATATCTCTTTTGATCTGTAAATTTAATTGAAACTATTACTTTAGAGAGGGACAAAGGACTTTTATAGTCAGGCAATATTGCTTTTAAAATCAAGATGGGCTAAACGTTCTAGAAAGAGTTTGATCGTTTTTTGTTTTATTTTTTTGGGGTTGAGACTCGTGGGAACACTCTGAGATTTTCTTTTTTTGTTAATTATTAAAGTAATCACAAAATTTAACAGTGTCTTTAAGGGTTAGAAGATGATGAGAATCAAGAATGTAAAAACCTTTTACTTTAAACTCGTTTGGGTTTTCTTAGAAAAAAGTGACGAAGAAGATGGAGAGGAACAAGTCAGTTGGACGCTGGAAAAAAAGTATCTTTGTTTTCTTTCTTCGTTGCCTATTTTAATATTTCTAAACCGTTTGCGTAGAAAAACTACAATTTTAAGTATCATTATTATTCTATAAACAGAACAACCAATCAGAACAGTTTGTTGGACTAATTATTTCTCTGGCTTTGTTTGACTTGGCTTGTCTTGCGAAACCTTTATAAACAACTCGTGTAGCTTACAACATGGCATGTCCAAAAATTCCCTAAGTTAGTTGAAAAAACTTGGGGAATTTAGGCATAACTTAAGGTGACACTTAAAAATCGCTTGTCAATAAAAATTCAACACTTTTTAAAGGTTTTTTAAAGATATATTTCAGAAAGTAAAAATTTCATAACACAAACATTAACAATTTTGAATAAGAAAAGGTTTAATGCGTCTCGGCCACCCCCTTTCCCTTCATGAAGATTTCTGACCCATTTTGATACTTACGGGGAGTTGGGAGGTTCTCTCCCCTTAGTATTTGAACAAAGTAATAACAACGATGTTCTTTCTTAGGCATTTGTTTGGTCAAGAGAAAAGTTCAATATCATCAGCTGAATACCATGCAGACAAAAAGATTCTTGTTGTTGGCCACACCTCAGGGATCTTCCAACTCTACGAAATGCCCGATTTCATTCAAATTCACTCGTTAAGGTATAGTAACTGGTAACTCATTCTAACATGCATTTTTTTTGCTTTTACCTTTGAACATACGAAACTGTACTTGCAATTTTAGTTTTGTGGTTCCAAAAAACAATAAGAATCAAATTTCCACCAAAGATATTGTGTCCATCTTAACTTAAAATACTTCAACAACAACAATGTCAGAATCGCTGAGTCTTCGCGCTTTAGTCATCTTGCTCTATCAGAGTATTGTACATTTTGACCTCTTTTTACGTTTCAAAACGAAGGTCAATTTAGTATCGCCTACATTTTTCAATAAAGTATTTTTACTCAACCCGTTCCCTGTCAAAGTGAAAAAGCTTTGATTATCAGCATGGTTGCGTTCGATTTGATCGATAAGATCTTGAACAGTATCATGGTGGTGATCTTCAATACTATAATTCATATCGTTAATAACACCTTCGATGTCAGCTATAGAAACAATTACCCTTGACCTCACTTCGACAGTATTGTTCCGAAAAAAACAATCATGAATATAGGCCGATTCTGATAGTATTGAAAAGTGAGAATTAAGAATATTGAAGCCTATGGGTGGTACCCCAACTTTCTCGCTTATCATTTCTTTCAATATTCCGATAGTATCTGTTTCCTTTACTTTCATTTGAAATTCTTCTTTGTCGTTGAAAAAATTACACACGACTTTTAATTCGACTTCTTTGGCTGGTTTCACAACTAGATTGAAAGTGATGTAATCCAGGAGCATTGATTTATTAAGTAAGACCAAACTAGTCTCATCGATAAGCTCTACCTTTTCGTGATATAAAATTTGTAGGTGAGGTGGTATACCCCTTAAACTGCTGACTTGTCTTTTAACTTCCGCAATCGTTTCCAAATTATTTGATACAGTATCGATGCTGAACTGGCCTGCTAAAAAATTGATCTTGATATGTTTAATGAATTTCATTTGATGTTTCTGACAGAATGCTTCAACTTCGGTTACGTTTGTCGAGCCGATAGAGCCCAGTAATAAAGTAGCGTACAAATTCTCTCTAAAATAACCATCCTTATATGCCGCAAAGTTATCATAGATGTTGCCGTCCCAAATTCTGGTTATGTGTCCTTCCTCTTCTCGTAAAAGGCAGATGTCAACTAACGATAGTTCATGATATGTTGTTCTAAGTATCTCGTAAATAAGACCAAAGTGGCCTTCTTTCCCAAACCTTGATAAGGGAATTTCAAGGAGTGCCAAACCATTATTAGGATGTTTGATAATTATAGACCGTAATCGGCTGATCCCATATCGTTTGATGTTTTCTAATAATTCATGTTCACAGTCATCAACTTGAGCGGCAAATTTTATTTCAATTGGGTTAACAGCTGTCAGATTTTGCTCGGTGATTTCCTCCCGCAGTGAGACTACGCAACCACCCATAAAATATTGTTGTTTCTCAAATGGTATTTTGAACTTTTCTTTGATAAAGTAATCCAAAAAATGACCATTCGTCATGTAGCTATATTCCCAATGGTGATCTATCTCGAAACTAGATAAATGAATGGGGGCCAGTGTTCTTATATTATTCTCACGATAGATGGTATATAATAAGACTCTTATTGCTTGTGTAGTTCTGTGATTTAAGTGCTCTGGATGAAATATAGACTCGCTCATTTCCAAACAAGTTCTACTTAAGTATGCCGTATGAATACCTCTTCTTTGATCTCTTTCTAACCGAAGTATTTGTTTTCGCTTTGGGATTCCGTAAGATGCTTCAATCCAATCATGAAACACATCCAGGCTGATCACACCTGTATTGATCATAGGATATTGTGTAATAGAATCTTCACCATTAGTCCTTGGAACGATAAGATCAATGAATGGTAAAACGTACGTTAGCAAGGGTTGGTGTTCTACGATATGTCTATCAACTCTACTGACCAATTTCTATTTGTAATTTCTCGAAATGGAGAAATATATCCGATAATAATTCATCATTACTTAAAATGATTTTTTCATTGAGTATAAGAATAATAGTTTCTGCTTGACAGTAGGTTTTTTTATCGTGAAGATCATGCTTTAGATCTAAGATTGTTCTTTTGGAGTTTTTTGGTATGAATTTAAAAGAATCATTCATTTTATGATCAATTGAAAGTGTCCAGTGAATTTGAATGTTACCAGATCTCTGTCTCTCGCGTATCATCAATCGTCGCTGAGTTTCGATGACTGATCGATCAGAAACTTCGATTTTCAATTCAACGGATTCAGTGAAACGAGTCTTATACAATTGACTGAATTTGTTCTCATTCAATACAGTATTGTTGTGCTTTACACTTCGAATATCATGCAGATCGATTTGATACCGTTTACTGATGGATTCCTTCAGTGTTCGAAGAGAAGTCACTTCATGCCAATAAAAAATGGAAGTGACATTATCACCAAAATCCACTTTGATATTATTCAAATTTGTACTGGTATCTAATGACATCTCAGGACATCTTTATGGTGACTTTAACTACAAACCAACAAAAAAAAGATTCAAAACTTTTCCCGTTTCAATATTCCTCTATTAAACCTCAAACCAAAACTGTATCTACTTTATTAAGTTTGTTAAGAAAGTGTACTAGCAAGTTGTGGTTTTTTAAACTAGTACTAATGAGAAACAAATGACTTTTTAATGGCAGTATCATGTTTAGTTTCGATTGCAATCGCAACTGAATAAACAAGAGCTACTTTGAATCGTTCCGTTCTAATGACTTTTTAATGGCAGTATCATGTTTAGTTTCGATTGCAATCGCAACTGAATAAAGAAGATTTGGATATAATTGCTTAAAAAAACACAAAAATTCAATTGCAACATTATAGCTCTTAAAGGGCTACCTTGAAAGCATCACGTACCCTTAAAATCTAGTGCCCCTATGGATTTTTAAATACGCAGCCACCCCCCCCCCCCCTTCGACATGGAGTTTTCAGGACTAATTATAGAATGTATTTATAAGTGTTGAAAAAGGCCGTGACCGAAATCTTCATAGAAAGATGATGTGTTTTTTTTGACTACACTCTAACATAGACGGAGGAAATTGGTTTTCACTTGACAAGACTCTTGATTTGCAATTTTCCAACAATATAGGGGGATTGTTTACTGAAAGAAGATTCCTACTTCGTACATTACGGTCCGAAAACGATATTGTTAAATATCGTTTGTCAATATATTATAGTGCAGTCTAAGAAGCCCTTGTTACTTTTCCAAAATGAAGCATAATGCTTACTAAAACCTCTTTTATCTTGTAGTATCTCACAGTACAAGATTAACACCGTTGCCATTAATGCATCCAGTGAATGGTTAGCTTTTGGATCCGCAGCATTGGGTCAACTCCTAGTATGGGAATGGCAGAGTGAGACGTATGTTTTGAAACAACAAGGGCATTTTTATGACATGAACGTGATGGCTTACTCGCCTGATGGTCAATATATTGCTACTGGTGGCGATGATGGAAAGGTTTGAAACAATTTTTTTATAGGAAATTGCATGCGACCGTAGCATGAAGGTAGAGCATTCAGCTACGGTGCACAAGGTTGTGGGTTCGATCCCCAGTCGGGTCATACCAAAGATTCCCAAAATGGTACTTGATGCTCAGCAACTAAAGAGACGGATCAAGGGTAAGTGGAGAAATCCAGGGGAAGGATTGGAGACCTCTTCTACCTTAGGGTAAACAGCTATAGGAAAAGGTAGCCTTCCGGTCGCCCTCGAGTGCGGTCGCAAACTTACTTATAGGAAAAGTTTGTTTTGCTGCCCCAATTTTAAAATCCCTAAAAATTTCTGCTCGTTACGCTCGCAACCAAATCTTTAAATCGTGTTCATTCTTAAATTTCTCATTACGTTGTATTCCTCAATCTGGCCTTTCAATTGACGTTAAAGGGAACGACGCATGGTATATTTATGAAATGCTGATCTAGCATTGGCACAAACACCCATACGGAGGAGTATTTAGGAGTGCTGGATCATAACAAAAACCAAAAGTGACTTTATTCCAAAAAATATATTCAAAAAAGTGAATATAATTTACTATAATGTTCAACAACAACACAAAAAGACTTACATAAAACTGAAAGAAAAAAAGAATGTCTTTTTCTTTTGAATGAAATCGAGTGTTTCTATTTTTAAATGAAGACATTCTATTGTGAATTTATTCGAAAACTTCTTTGCAATCTTTTTGTTTACATTTTGTCTTCATTCACTTTCGTTTACTGTTGAAAACATAACAAAGTTTTAGCTATACTCTCAAACCACGTAAAACTGTCGGTTAAGCCAATCAGCTTTCGGGCTGACATCAGCATGTATTTCAGAGTATACCATGGAAGTACCAGCAACTCCGACCCCTACTATAAGTATAGCGCTATTCCCTTTAAGGAAAGACTGAAAACTTTCCCTAATGGATAAAATGTCTGGAAAATATTTGGGTTTTTTGGTCAGAATATCTGGAAATTGTCTGATATTTTCAGGTAAAAAAATCTGAAAAACATGGCTTTTTAGACTAAAAGTCTGGAATTTCGAACTTGGCAAACCTGTGGCAACCCTCCTTGTACACTAGATGTATAAAAATGAATGAATGCATGAATCTTTGTGACTTGTGCTTTAAACATACCTATTTTGTGCTATTCAGGTGAAAGTATGGAATACAATTTCTGGGTTTTGTTTTGTAACCTTCACGCAACACAGTGGAGGTATCACAGGTGTGGAGTTCAGTCAGAATGGTCAAGTTATTCTATCCTCGTCGCTCGATGGTTCTGTTCGTGCTTTCGATCTGAACAGGTATTTGAAGTTTTTACCTTTTTATCGTCAATGGGATGTTTTCTGGGGTTGCAAATTTATTATAGAGACGAGAGTTTTTCGTGATATCTTGAGATGGGCTCATCATAAAATCTACGGCACGACACAATTTTTAATATCACATCCACTGCTTCTCACTCGCCAACTAGGTGAAATCCCTTAACAAACTAAGTGGTTTATATCAAGCGTAAGAAGTACTTTTAACCCGATGTTTACCACGACGGGAACCGTTTAGTTAACACTTAACAGTTTCTTAACTTTTTTTTGGCCCTTTTCTTACAGATACCGTAATTTCCGTACATTCACGGGACCACGGCCGTGTCAATTTTACTGTCTGGCATTGGATAACAGTGGAGAGATTATATGCGCTGGTTCATTGGATACCTTCGAAATTTGCATGTGGTCACTACAGACTGGGCGCTTGTTAGAGGTAAGAGATCTTTTTAGAACTGGGCACGACGTGTCCCTAGAGAACATGAAGGTTTATGATTTATGAAAAAGGAAAAACTGATGAAGAACTTTATATAAAAGAATCTTTAATCATCAGGCATTTAAAACCTGATTCAAATAAAACGGTATCTTCTTATCCTCTAGAGCTTTTTTGAATAATTATATGTATGCGTTCAATTATGTAAATTTTATGACCTATAATTGCTAGATGTGATTTTGAAATTTTGATTTATCAACACGTTTTTTGCTTGTAAGCTAACTATTTGCTTGTGATCATGATACAAGAAGTATCGAAACGTCAAGAATGAACAAAGTTTTGTTTTTCATCTTTACTTTTTTTTTGAGAGGTAAGAGAATTCTTTTTCATTCTAACTAAAGTAAGTCATTCTATCACGTGACTTCTACTTGAAGACTTCGAAAGGTAGATTGACCGTAGTTCTTGTTTCGGTTTTTTTAAAGTGGCAGAAGAATAACTTAAGGGTGATGCTTGAATTATCATTCTGTCGAATATGGAATTTTAAACCCCAGTATTCTCTGGCTTTCTTGGCTTTCTGTTTTTTACCATTGTTTTTTTACCGTGAATTCTTGTAATTCGAAAAGTAGAAACGTGTGAAAATATCAGGATTTGCATGAGAAAGCTCTGGAAACTTCTAGGACTTTTCGACTTAAAATAGTATCGTTTCTGAGATATAACAGGTTAAAGGAGATCTGGTATAAAGCTGTTTATTGCAAAAAGCTGATCATATTTACATTAACCCTCTTCTCGTAGGTTTTGAGTGGGCACGAAGGACCGGTCAGCTGTTTATCCTTTTCACCGGCCAAAGCCATCCTGGTGTCCGGCTCTTGGGACAAAACTGTTCGCTTATGGGACGTCTATGCATCAACCAGTCCAAAGGATACGATCTCTATCGGTTCTGATGGTATGTTTTCGATTACTGAAAGAAACATTTTATTGTTTTTAATACATTGTTTATACATTTTCGAAACTAGTTTTTAGTGTTTTAGACAATTAGGTGTTCCCGTTTCATATCAAAGGGCAGTGTCTGCCTTTTGATATATATGCTGATATAAGCGGGAAAATGTTTTTCTTTTCCTCTTTCTGACCAATCTTGCTCCACATACGTGTCAAGGTGTTAGGTATGATAATGCAATAATTGTACCCATTGCCCCCGTCTGCAAAGTAATTTTTTTTTAATCTTATATATACCGTTTAGAGGGGTGAAATAAGGGTGAAAAGTCGAAAGTTTTCAGGGCCCATGGTAGCGGATATATTATTATCAGTTCACAAATTCAATCATTTTTAATTTTTTGTCTGACAAACGAAGTCATTGTCAAATTACTCGTACTTTGTTTTCACGGAGACCTAATAGCTCTTTGATTTTTGTTATGGCTAAGACCAACCTCGTTCCCTGCGTATTATCAGCTTTTTGATGCCTTATGATAACGCTAGATGATATATCCTCTGACATCAATCAGTAACATAAAGTCTGGGATACACGGAAATGAGGTTGGTCTAGGACACGTTAACTTCAAAACTCGTTATTAAAATTAATATTTCTGGCTTTATAGTGACGGCTGTCACACACCGACCCGATGGTCATGAAATAGCTGTCGCATCGCTAGATGGTGAAATCCGGTTTTGGGATCCGGATACATGCCGGTTAAATGGCTCAATTGAAGGAAGGCGTGATTTGTTGGTTGGTCGCCGTAAAAATGATCTCGTCTCTTCCAAACAACTGATGAGTAGGAGGTCTGTAGAATTGTTCTTATTTAACTCCGTAGACTGTTAAGGAACAAGCTTTGCTTCTCCGCTCACCACAAGCGATAAGTCAAAGCTCAACAATTAGTGTAGGTTTGTACAATATGGAAGTTATGCACGATATGCTTGGACTTATATACTTATATTTCAATGATTTGAGAAGTAAGGAAAACTTTCCTTGTTCATGTGTTGAGGATGATTAATAAAACAGACGTATGAAGAACACTATTTCATTTGTTTCGTTGCAGGTGTTTCACGAGCTTGTGCTACAGTGCTGATGGTCACCATTTACTGGCAGGTGGCAAATCCCGCCATGTCTGTATCTATCACATTCGACAAGAGGTAACAGCAATTTATTCTCATTGAAAATTCTTTTGATTTTATTTTGAATATTTTTGATTAGTTTCACACTTGACATTCACAATACAATTGTTATTACGGCTTTCCTAAGTATCATATACCGTGTGTTTCAAAAATAAAGTGTACACACTTTTTCCTCAAAAATGACGCTTTTTCGAAAGAGAATTTTCTCGATTTTTTTTTCATAACTTTTGAACACGTGAAGCAAACTCAAAGTGTGATCGCTCAAAATTTGAGTTAACCCTTCCTCTTTCAGATGGTAAAAAGTTTAGACTCGTAACATTTTTAGTTTTTTCACATTTTTAATTCAATCTTTTACATTTTTTTTGCCATTGCCATCTAGACAGGTTTCTGTTTAAGTCTGGTTCAAAAATGGTATTCCGGTCCCCAAAAAAGCAACTTTGGTGAACTCTGTTATGGTATAAAACTTATTGCCGTAAAAAATTAAAATTCTATTTTCGACTTAACCTTTACCTTGCAATTTCAACTTTCTTGAGCATTTTTCTTCTCCCTATATATTTAGATTATGCTTCGCCGATTCAACATTTCAAACAATATGTCATTGGACGGAATGCAGGTGGGAAAACTTTTCACTGAACTTTTTCACTCGACTTTATTTCAGCTGAGTTAAAGTTTGCTCCTACTTCTTCACTATTATTCTATCATCAGGTTGTTCTCATTTACCATCCATATTTTTAAAGGGTGGAGGATTCATAAAAGATTCTTGGAAATCAGTAGCGTAGCCAAGAGGGGCGCAAAATTTGTATAGGAGAGCAGATCTTTATGACACTGTAATTGTCTATTAATTAGATAATTACAGTGTCATAAAAATCTGCTCTCCTACACAAATTTTGCGCCCCTCTTGGCTACGCTACTGGAAATTTACGAATAGGTCGTGAAACAAATGACAAAAATTTGCACTCACCCCTTAATAACATTACTCGCTATCTTAATTGTATGTTATAGTTCAAAATGGACTTGTATATCGTACCTTAACCAGGAAAAAATCATTTCAAGAGTTTTAATAGCTTGATATGAGTAAGAGTGATTATTCTCGCAAGCAGGCATCTCAAACAAGAGTAATAGCCTATTCCCAAAATTTGATACAGTTGACTCTCTCTAATTCGAACACGAAGGGGGCATCTAAATTGTTCGAATTATAGAAAGATTCGAATTATAGAAAGCGTTTTACTAAGGTTTTTCCTGAAAGGGAATGATGATAAGTTCGAATTACAGAAGGATTCGAATAATAGAAGTTCGAATTGGAGAGAGTTGACTTTACTTACTATTTCTTGCAACAGGTGTTCAAGCACAGTAAGCGAGGGGTGACAGAAGCAGGACCAATCGATCTGATGGACTTGGATAATCGCAGTGATGACGAAGATGGCGATAAAAGTCTGATTGCTCTCCCTGGTGTCAAGAAAGGTACAGTCGATATTTAACATGGATAGCCCAGTAATCTAGGACCATTCATGATATGCACCACTGGAGAACTTCTGAGAACTTTTAAAATTTTCCACCCAACACGTCACCTAAACAATAGAAAAAGTGATGTATTGGGTGGAACAAAAACAGAAAAGTTGCATAATTTCGTGAAGTCATTGCAGTGGTGCATATCATGAATTATGCAGTCTTTCGGTTGTTTTCACGGGGTCCACGGGCAGCTTGCTCGGCTATCTATCAACTGAACGGAACTATGGAAGAAGCGGCAATTAGAACCACGAACCCCTATGGTTTGAAACAATGACATTTTTGGCCACTTGGTCGTCGCTCCTTCAGGTGTCAGTTTTTCAAAAGAGGAAAATGTTTTGCATTGGGCCTTTATTCTTCATTATAGCATATATACAACCTGCAATCCAAACCAATAATCTAATCTTTCGTATTCATTTGTCTGGTGCAAATTTTATCGGCAAAGAAAGAATAAGAAAGCAAATAGACCATAGTATCCTTTCTGAAAGAATCAATAACGTCACCGATTCCCGCTTCAAAAAAAAACTTTTTTTCATTTTAATTTTTTTATGGCTTTAAATTTGTCAAATTTTCTTTAGGGGATATGTCATGCAGACGTGTGCAACCGGAAGTTCAAACCAAAGCCTTGCGATTCTCGCCAGCAGGTAAGCCATTAAATTGATTGATCATCTTCAGTATGCATCACATTTTTGTTGGTTAACTGCCAATTTTATTTTCATATAAAGCTGAAGCTGTATATGAAAACTTCTACTATTCGATAATCTCCATTATTCGATAATATTGAAAGCCACCGTCAACAAGAAACTCTCATAAACAACGCTCTACCGTCCGATACGCTCCTTCATTTGGTGAAAATCCAATTCTGCTTGGAATTCGAATCATAGAGCGTCAACCGAATAACATTATGTTTATCTAGCAACCAGCTTCTGCTATCTTATTCTCTCTGGCTCTGTAATTCAAATACTTATTCAATCTTTCACGTTGTAATTTAGGACGATCATGGGCAGCTGCGACGACCGAAGGACTTTTGATCTTTTCTTTGGACGGCTCCGTTGCTTTTCAACCGGAGGGTTTGGATCTTGACATCACTCCAGAGAAGATTTTAGAACTTTCCAACAACAAAGAACACTCGAATGCACTAAACTATGCTTTCCGACTGAACGAACAGAAGTATATGATACGGGTCATCGAAAATATCAAAATCGACGACGGTGAGCTTCTTCCATACATACTGATACACATTACTACGGAACCTCTATAACTTGATCATACAAGGGGGACTGAAATTCGAGTTATGGAAAATGCAAGTTATAGAATACTCTTTATAGCGGTCTGCATCGTGAATGGACGAGAAAATAATATCAAGTCAATGAGGCGTTTGAGTAATACAGGTTCGAGTTATTAGGACCAATTAAGAGACTGCTGTACTGATGAGTGTTTTGAAGCATGCTTTTTCACAATATAGAAAAAGGTTCTGGAAATTTGTTTAGAAAGATACGCTGTCTTATATTTGTATTCCTTTGGTTGAGGCTGTCTGTTGTAAGCAGCTATAAAAGGAAGAAATCAACAAACTCGAACCTAGACCCTTATTTTGCGTTTTAATGATTCTGATAGGGCTCACGAAAGGTTTGTATCAAGTCCACAAGTGAAAGAGGTGTGGGTGGCTCTGGGTACGAGTTCGAAAAATTTTCAAAATACTTATACTTTTAAGTCTTTATCTTTCTTTTTTTTTATAGTAAGCACACTCGTGCAAGGAGTACCACGGATGTTCTTATCAAAACTATTAGAATTCGTTGGAAAACAATTGGAAGACTCACCACACGTACAATTCTATTTGGCGTGGTGTAAACACATATTGTCGTGTCACGGAGGTTACATCAAGTCACACTCACGCTCATATTTACCGACTTTGCGTTTGATTCAAAAAAATTTGGTTCGACATTCTTCATCGTTGACTTCATTGTAAGTGAAGAATGGATCAAATTTTCTTTCTGAATCAAAATCTAATTTTTTGCAATTTAAGTATTTTTTCCGATGACTTTTTACGTCGCTTGTTTATCAAAGCCGTCTATCCCCTTATCTCGAACATGCCATGTCAATTTAGCGTCAACTCACCCTGTAATTCGAACCTTCATATGCGCATATCTCTATAAATCGAATTATAATGATGGTCCAAAACCATATTAGCCTATCTCTATCCCAACACGCGATTTTGTTATCACTCTGTGGTCGTCTGGTACAGGCAAAAACCATACAGTATGTGGCCCCCAAAACGGCGATCAAATTTGAAATTTCTCTCAAATCTAGAGGAAAAGAGATTTTACAAAAATTTTTGCTGCATGAAAACCTTTAACATCTCTACTTTATTTCCTGGAAGTTCTTTTTCAAAATTTTCAATTTCAACAATATTTTTCAATCGCTTTAAAGATAGGTAGCTTTTATCTAATGGCCCCCAAAACGGAGGTTTGAAATTTTAGCGATTTCTCGAGATATCTTTTAGATATGAATACAAAATTTTGACCATAGTTTTGAAATATGATTTAGAGGGTTTTGGGCATAAATTTATTTGATAAAATTTTTACAGTATACCCCTGGTTGTCAAAATGCAGGTTTGGGGCCCCCAAAACGGTGGTAATAGGGGGAAAAACTATGAACATATTTGTGTTTCCCCTTAAATTTACGACCCGATGGATGTAAAATTTATGATTTTTATGAAATATTTCAAGATTTTCGATATTGCAAAGTCCAAACGGAAAATTTAGAAATTTTCAAAATGACAATTTTGATTTAACAACGTCTTAATCAAGTTTTTGAAATCAAATCTCTTTTGAAAATAGTTCCATTCATGTATGGAATAAGCTGTGAAAATTTTAGAAAAGAAGCCTAACTGAAACTGAAAATATTAAGATTTAAAGATATTTTTCTCCTATGTTTTGCAAAAAAATGACAGAATTTGCCGTTTTTGCTGATTCAGCCAAAAAATTTATATATAATGTTAATTTTTTGTTATAAACTATTAACTCAAGGTGATAGGAATAGAATTCCAAGATTTTTTGCTTTTTCTCATATTTAGAATTTTCGGTTTTGTCAATGCTGATTCTAGGGCTCCAACAAAATATTAGTTGACCTTCAAGATGCTATATCTTTTACCCAGCCTCTAAAGTCACAGATGTATTTGCATTTTCTGAACGGCATTAGGTGTAGAAAGTTTCCTATACCCCGTTTTCATAACTTATTTTCAATATCCAAGGAGCTAGAGTGAGCTATATGCAATTTTTATCTAATTTTGGTGTTAAAATATTTCCTTTGGACGCAAATATGTTATTTTGAATCTGTCTCAAACCAGCAAAAACATGCTCATTTTTAAGTCTAACCATCATTCTTTCAAAATAAACAAAAATCGTTTAATTCTGATAAATCTACAAGTCAGAATCTTCATTTTAATGAAAACCTCCGTTTTGGGGGCTATATACTGTATAAACTAAAACCCTTAATTTGAATTTGAAGCAAATTCGAAAAATATTCTTCGTCTCTCGAGGATCAAATTAGATGCAGTGAACACTATTCATAAATTTTATTGCATTCTCGTTATTTCAGGTGTGATAGCAATACCTACACGTTGAAGTATTTGACCTCAATTCCGCTTCAAAGTTCAACCGATGCAGAAGTTGAACTCATGGAAACCGAATAGAATTTTATTACGTTTTTTACAAAGGATGTTTTTATATTTCGAAAGAATTTATATCTATACATGGTATGGTATATTCTGTTTCGTTTTTCCATTATCCCTTTGAAAGGGTTCAAACTGAAAGTTCAAAGCGAAATCTTTTCATCCGTAATGCACTGTTCTCGAGGTGTGCCAAATCACTAGGCTGCACACATCCCCTCTGATAAGTTTTGATATATATCAAAACTAATTTGGGGATGCATGCAGCCTACCAAATCACTTGATAACAATGCCTGTGATGAATTTGACATTTCTCGAGAATAGTGTACTCTTATACCATCGACACCTTCCTTTGTGAATTTTTGTACACACTTTTTTCGACTCCTTTGTCACTGTTATAGTATAGCTTTAAGTTTTCATGATGTCTCTTGAAATACCACCAAATACCTTTTTCTGATACTCTTACAGGGCTAAACTATTAAGATTTTTCATCAATACTATAAAATTTTCTGAACAATTCTCTGCAAAATTTCTTTTAAATGATTCAAAATATTTTATAATAGTCCTATGAGCTGAGTGTCACAATGGGCAACAACGAGCTTTGAACATATAATTATACTCTACTTTTGAAATTTTGTTAGCAAGTTTCAAATTGAATAGGCCAGTATAGCCATCTTTCTTTACAAGTCGAGTTGGGAATTTGATGATCATTCCGGTTGTTGAGCCGATGAAAAAATGGAATTGTTTGGTATTGACTGTCTGGATCCACATTGTGACCCCTTTTTGAACTAGTAAGATAACCCATTACACATTTTTATGCTAGCGTCAGCACTTTTTCATCCGATTGTTTGCCATTCTAATGCCTAGAGATATCAACACCCCCAAAATTAGAATTTCTAAAGAATTACTCACCAATAAGCCCTTTTAAGAATAAAAAGCTGAAGTAAAAAGAAATTTCAGTTAAACTGGTACAGTATGTGGCCCCCAAAATGGCGATCAAATTTGAAATTTCTCTCAAATCTAGAGGAAAAGAGATTTTACAAAAATTTTGTTTGCATGAAAACCTTTAACATCTCTACTTTATTTCCTGGAAGTTCTTTTTCAAAATTTTCAATTTCAAAAATATTTTTCAATCGCTTAAAGATAGGTAGCTTCTTTCTAATGGCCCCCAAAACGGAGGTTTGAAATTTTAGCGATTTCTCGAGATATCTTTAAGATATGAATACAAAATTTTAACCATAGTTTGGAAATATGATTTAGAGGGTTTTGGGCATAAATTTATATGATAAAATTTTTACAGTATACCCCTGATTGTCAAACTGCAGGTTTGGGGCCCCCAAAACGGAGGTGTAGTTAAAATCAAATTATTAAGCCCAGCGGTAATAGGGGGAAAAACTATGAACATATTTGTGTTTTCCCTTAAATTTACGACCCGATGGATGTAAAATTTTGGATTTTTATGAAATATTTCAAAATGACAATTTTGATTTAACAACTTCTTAATCAAGTTTTTGAAAACAAATCTCTTTTGAAAATAGTTCCATTCATGTATGGAATAAGCTGTGAAAATTTTAGAAAAAAAGCTTAAATGAAACTGAAAAATACTGGTTGACCTTCAAGATGCTATATCTTTTACCCAGCCTCTAAAGTCACAGATGTATTTGCATTTTCTGAACGGCATTAGGTGTAGAAAGTCTCCTATACCCCGTTTTCATAACTTATGTTCAATATCCAACGAGGTAGAGTGAGTTATATGCAATTTTTATCTAATTTTGGTGTTAAAATATTTTCTTTAGACGCAAATATGTTATTTTGAATCTGTCTCAAACCAGCAAAAACATGCTCATTTTTAAGTATAACCATCATTCTTTCAAAATGAACAAGACGACTTGAAGTCGAAAATTTCACCTAGAATTTGAACTACATGAGAAAAACAAGAAGTAGATGAAACTAATCTGAAATCTACTTTACATCGAGCCTTGATGAAACAATTTTACAACAAGAACAACGAAGCTTAAAATCGCTAAAAAAATAAGACCAATTTAAGAACAATTGTTGTTTAATTTTTAAAAACTCTCATTAAGTATATGCTTATAAGAAAAATAAATATGCTCATATTGTACACCAACCCTTGTTTACTTTGTAAGAACTAATTACTGGAAGGTTTAAAACCATCTATCAGGAATTATTGATTTGATTCTTATAAAGTAAATGCTAATAAGAAAGGTAAATATGCTCATATTGTACACCAACCCTTGTTTACTTTGTAAGAACTAATTACCGAAAGGTATAACACCGTCTATCAGGAATAATTGATTTGATTCTTATAAAGTATATGCTTATAAGAAAAATAAATATGCTCATATTGTGCGCCGTCCCTTGTTTACTTTGTAAGAACTAATTACCGAAAGGTATATCACCGTCTATTAAGAGTTATTGATTTGATTCTTATAAAGTAAATGCTTATAAGAAAAATAAATATGCTCATATTGTGCGCCGTCCCTTGTTTACCTTGTAAGAACTAATTACCGAAAGGTATATCACCGTCTATTAAGAGTTATTGATTTGATTCTTATAAAGTAAATACTTATAAGAAAAATAAATATGCTCATATTGTGCGCCAACCCTTGTTTACTTTGTAAGAACTAATTACCGAAAGGTATATCACCGTCTATCAAGAGTTATTTTTGATTCTTATAAAGTATATGCTTATAAGAAAATAAAGAAAAAACAAAACTGTGAAGCTAAAGACACAAAGATATAATGACGTAATCCAAAGAAAAACTGCGAAGATCTTCCGTGGTTATACGAGCGTGTAATTTGTAAATTGATTTTAGTGAGTTCGTCCACCGTACCAAGTACTTTCGTTTTCTAAATTTTCTTCCGATATCGCCGCCGCCGCCGCACCATGCCTGTCGTAATACTTTCACTAAGGCGAAATTAACAAAAATCGTTTAATTCTGATAAATCTACAAGTCAGAATCTTCATTTTAATGAAAACCTCCTATGAGGGGGGTTTCGGCTCATAATTCGGTTGAAAACAAGAAGTCGTGGTTGGGGGCGCCGTCTTTCGAAGGATGTCGTGGTTGGGGGCGCTGACTCTCGAGAGTCGTCGTGGGTGGGAGCGGCGTCCTTCAAAGGTCGTCGTGGGACAGGTGGTCGTGGCACAGGACGTCGTGGGAGCCTCTCTTTCAATTTTTTCTGGTCTTCTATTCCTCAATATTTTCTAGCTGGTCCTTAAAATATCACTTAATATACCCACGCCGCCCTTCGAGAGCCACCGAACAGTGCGGCGACCTTCGAGAGTCGTGGTCGTGGTCTCCGTTTTGGGGGCCATATACTGTATATCCATTATTACAAACTTGACAAATTATATTCATAAGTCCCTTGAGAGTAATTCATTGTTCGTTGATTTCTCATCAAAGCTTACAATGGCTGCGTTTAGACCAGCCTGGCATTTGTAATTGCTTGCAGTATTCTTTTGAATTCTATTGTTCCGCGCAATTGTTCGGTTTGTCAAACGCCTAATGATGCCAACGTGTTGGCATTTCGTTGGCATTTGAAATGCCATTTTGAGCAAAGGAATCCCCTTTCCTGGCATTTCAAATCAAACAAAGGAACCAAAACAAAGAGAAAAAATGACATTTTTGATTTTTTAAAGTATTTGGACGTTTTTTATTCAGTTCTTTCTATACTATAGATTGTAAAATTTGCAAGATCTGCCATAGCCTAGCCCTACGGCAAAAAGTTTCAGTCTTATTGACTGCAGTTTTTGAGAAATTCCATGCTTTTCATTGTTTGATCTGTCAAAGTTGAACTTGAGGGAATCACCTTTTCAGTAATGACTCTAAAAAGACGATTCCTTAAATGCCATGACAGAAAATACAATGGAAAAGCTATTAAAATCGAATCCCTCATGAGCAAATGCCAAATTACAAATGCCAGTTGGTCTAAACGCAGCCAATGCTCGACAAATTTCATTTATTAGTTGAGAGTAATTCAATGCTCGTCAATTTCTTATCAAAAATTACCAAACTTGACAAATTATATTCATTAGTCCCTTGAGAGCAATTTATTACTCGTTGGTTTGACGATTTGATAAGAAATTGACGATCAATGAATTACTCTCAAGGGCATACAGGAAAACTGGGAGCCGGGAGGCGGGAGGCTGAACCGGGAGCCGGGAGTCGGGAGGCTGAAATCGAAAGTGGGAGGCGGGAGGCTAAAAACGAAAGTGGGAGGCGGGAGGCTGAAAACGAAAGTGGGAGGAGGGAGGCTGAAAACGGAAGTGGAAGGCTAAAATCGAAAGTGGGTGGCGGGAGGCTGAAAACGAAAGTGGGAGGCGGGAGGCTAAAATCGAAAGTGGGAGGCGGGAGGCTGAAAACGAAAGTGGGAGGCGGGAGGCTGAAAACAAAAGTGAGAGGCTCATTTATAAGGCCACGCACAAACGTTTTTGGTCAAGGGATAGGTAACAAAGAGCTAAGAAAAATCAGATCATTTATTTTTTATAAACACACACAATCCATCAAAAAAAATATTTCAAATAGTATGTTTTGAAACCAAGTGTTTTCTCCGTTCTCTCTTTTTTCCTTTAATCCTAGGAAGCGTTTCTCTTTATAAAAATAATTTTACATAAAAATATAGCAAGCTTTGTTTCGAAACTGCTGATGTAAAAATATAACATGATTTTTCGAGTGTTATATATATTTAGTGCAATCGGCTCTTGCATGTTGGAAATAATCTAAAATCATTTCTTTAAGAAGTCAGAAATGGACTGTAATGGTGGACTTTTGATAAATGGGTGATAAATGCACTGTAAGGGTGGAAATTTCAGCAAATCTGGGAAAAATTATTGCTCAAAAAATCTTGATTGCTCGAAAATCTTGATTTTTTTTGCTCTAAAAGAGTTTAAAATTTGAAAAAATGCATTGTAAGGGTATGAATTTCACCGAATTTTTTCTGTTTTTTCTGCACTGTAAGGGTGCGATTCTAAAAGCCAATTTTTTTGCCGCACATACTGTCAATACAAGAGCAGCCAACGGCTAGAAAATACAAAATAACTGTTCGGGAGGCCTTTTTTCGCTGGAAAATATGAACTGTTACAAGTTTTTTTTTTTATAAGGAACACGTTTATAAGGAACTCGAGGCTGAAAATGGTCCAAAAAATAAGGAATTGTTAAGGAACTGCTCAGGCTGAGAATAAGAAATCAAGCTTTAAGGAACAGTAAGAGATGGTTATCCAAACTTAGCAGCTATGTAAATAAGGAACTGATAAGGAACTTTGAGGCTGAAATTTTCTGTAAAAATAAGGAACTTCAGGCTCAGAGCAAAAGCAAAGTTAAGGTTCCTTATAAAAAAAAAAACGTGTATTTTCATAACCCGCTCCTGGGAAAATATATCTGTTCTGGGCGAAAATTAGTGTTCCTGGAAAACATGTATCTGTTCTATCTGGGAGAAAATTAGTGTTCCTGGAAAACATGTATCTGGGATGTATCTGTTCTGAGAGAGATGGTGATGCTCCTCCTGGAAAAAATAGTACAGACTTTTGGAAAAAGTCCGCCGGTGGCTGCTCCTGTCAATAGACGATATCGGATTTATAGATAAATGCAATGCATTCTGGTTTCTAGGGACTCTCAAAGGAATTATAATCTATTATAATTGATCTATTATAATTCCTTTGAGAGTCCCTAGAAACCAGAATGCATTGCATTTATCTAAATCCGATATCGTCTATTGGTAAACAATTGACATTGAGCGTAGAAAAAAAGATAAATGAAAGTATTTTACTTTGTAATTCATATTTCCAATAATTAAAGACTAACTTGAAAACACCAAGAGTGAAATGTAGGTAAATGCTTAAAACGCCTTGCGACTTAGAATTTTTTTTCAAAACTGAAAATTTGACCCCGGCTCGAACTAGCATAGTCTCTTGTCATTGGTTCTGAGTTCGGCGCGCTAGCAATGTACTATCGAACAATTGCAATTTGAAAATCCTAATAAAAAACACTACTGCAGGTGAACTGACCTCATGGGCTAGGCTAACTGTTTAGATCAATTACATACTCCAGGCTCCGTAAGGTTCCTTATTATAATTGAAAAAGCTTATACTAACAAACGATACGGAACTCGTGAGAGTGCTTTTTAAACCGTTGTCTTTGTTTATCTTCACAAGATTTTGTTTATCTTTGCAACTTAGTTCTCGCTTTCGGCCTTTCGTCTATTCATGATATTATGAGGGGGGTTTCGGCTCATAATTCGGTTGAAAACAAGAAGTCGTGGTTGGGGGCGCCGTCTTTCGAAGGATGTCGTGGTTGGGGGCGCTGACTCTCGAGAGTCGTCGTGGGTGGGAGCGGCGTCCTTCAAAGGTCGTCGTGGGACAGGTGGTCGTGGCACAGGACGTCGTGGGAGCCTCTCTTTCAATTTTTTCTGGTCTTCTATTCCTCAATATTTTCTAGCTGGTCCTTAAAATATCACTTAATATACCCACGCCGCCCTTCGAGAGCCACCGAACAGTGCGGCGACCTTCGAGAGTCGTGGTTGGGGACGGCGAACAGTGCAGCGACCTTTGAGAGTCGTGGTTGGGGGCGGCGAACAGTCCGGCGACCTTCGAGAGTCGTGGTTGGGGACGGCGAACAGTGCAGCGACCTTCGAGAGTCGTGGTTGGGGGCGGCGAACAGTGCGGCGACCTTCGAGAGTCGTGGTTGGGGGCGGCGAACAGTGCGGCGATCTTCGAGAGTCGTGGTTGGGGACAGCGAACAGTGCGGCGACCCTCGAGAGTCGTGGTTGGGGACGGCGAACAGTCCGGCAACCTTCGAGAGTCGTGGTTGGGGGCGGTGAACAGTGCGGCGACCTTCGAGAGTCGTGGTTGGGGACGGCGAACAGTGCAGCGACCCTCGAGAGTCGTGGTTGGGGACGGCGAACAGTCCGGCGACCTTCGAGAGTCGTGGTTGGGGGCGGCAAACAGTGCGGCGACCTTCGAGAATCGTGGTTGGGGACGGCGAACAGTCCGGCGACCTTCGAGAGTCGTGGTTGGGTCAAGCAGCAACTTTTTATTAAAATTTTTAATTAAACTTCAAAATTTATTTTTTACAAATGACAAAAGTCATCTACAGCTTGCAGGGTATTGCGGAAATCGTTGAGATCTCAGGGGCAAATTTTTGCTTCCATTGTTAGACCCTTTCCAGAAAGTTTCTGTTATTATATTAACAACACTCAGTTGTTCAACATTGATAGTAGCTACATTTTTGAGTTTTTTTCTCAAGCCTCTGGGAAATATCCAGGCGTAGTCAATTGACGACGTCGATTATCGATGTACTCGGTAATAATCGATTTTCATCGACGGTAATCGGTATATAATCGATGTGTAATCGATATGTAATTGATAGGAACGTAACTTTTATCATCGATTAGTTATCGATTACCATCGATCATTGCAGATTACCATCGATTGATCAATCCATACTAATCGATGGTCAATCGATGGCAATCGATGGAACGTAACATTACGCGTCGATTAATCGTCGATTAACTATCGATTACGTATCGATTATTATCGATTATCATCGATTGATCATCGATTAGTATGGATTATTTTTCCGCATCGATTTCATCGATTGACTACGCCTGGAAATATATATAGTTGCAAATTCTGAAATCTGGTGCTGCTACCAAAAGAGATATACAAAGATTAAGAAAAAGCATGAATTTGAAATGGGAGAATCTTCGATCGAAACAATTGATAAAGATAAATTTTATTTAATAGCAAATTAAATAGGCCAGGGGATGTCAATCAACCGGGTTTGTCGGATGTCGGCATGCTGATCTTAGTTTGGCGGAAAAAACACCATTAAACGCAAAAATTTTTGAAATGCTGCAAATAGTTGCAATAACAGATTCCTGAGCTATTTCATATGGCCTGTTGACTCCTTCAATACAGTGGGAAACCTAATTTTTTTTTCTAATAATGATGATGTTTTAACTTCTCTGCCTTGGCTGAAGCAAAACATGTCATATTTGAGTTTGTTAGTTCTTTTCAAGAGCTATCTTTTTAGTGAGCCAATTTTAAAGTTTTAAGGACCTAACAAAATTACCAGCTCGGAATAAGATTAATACGTTCTTTTTTTGTTTTGGGTGGTCCATCAACTCTAATGACGTGTGATTCACTGATCGCCTTAGTGATAATAAACACTGCGTAAATTATAAGGCTTGCTTCACTTTTCTTGCCTGAGAAAGGCTAAAAATTCAATTCTAGCTCTTCGGGCTTATACTTAATTGGTTTTAACAACAACTCTCGAAGGTCGCCGCACTGTTCGCCGTCCCCAACCACGACTCTCGAAGGTCGCCGGACTGTTCGCCGTCCCCAACCACGACTCTCAAAGGTAGCTGTACTGTTCGCCGTCCCCAACCACGACTCTCGAGGGTCGCCGCACTGTTCGCCGCCCCCAACCACGACTCTCGAAGATCGCCGCACTGTTTGCCGCCCCCAACCACGACTCTCGAAGTTCGCCGCACTGTTCGCCGTCCCCAACCACGACTCTCGAAGGTCGCCGCACTGTTCGCCGTCCCCAACCACGACTCTCGAAGGTCGCCGGACTGTTCGCCGTCCCCAACCACGACTCTCGAAGGTCGCCGGACTGTTCGCCGTCCCCAACCACGACTCTCGAAGGTCGCCGCACTGTTCAAAAAAATTGAAAGAGAGGCTCCCACGACGTCCTGTGCCACGACCACCTGTCCCACGACGACCTTCGAAGGACGCCGCTCCCACCCACGACGACTCTCGAGAGTCGGCGCCCCCAACCACGACATCCTTCGAAAGACGGCGCCCCCAACCACGACTTCTTGTTTTCAACCGAATTATGAGCCGAAACCCCCCTCATATGATATGCACCACTGCAATGTCTTCTGGCATTACGTCACGGAGCCAATACGAAAGCATCCAACGAGGACCTTTTTTTAAATATCTGTTTCCCAGACATAGCCTTCCTGGAAAATTTGATCTGTTGGTCGAATATTTCAAAAATTTTATTCCTAGAAATGAAGATCTGTTTCTCCGCAAAACCTAAATTTTTAATTTCAAGTATCTTTCCTAGAAAATTTGATCTGTTTCCACAATTTTCAGAATTAAAATTTTGATCTGTTTTCCCAAATATAGGATATCTGTTCGCCTCTCCTGGAAATTTTCATCTGTTTCCCTTTCTTTTTGTTATTGATATCTGTTTCCCCCTTAAAGTTCAATCTGTTTCCAATGCAATATCATCTTTTTTCGAAACAGATATCTGGTTTCCCAATTTATTATGTCATCTCCTAGAAATATTGATCTGTTTCTCTCTGATGACGTCATCAGCTGGAGTGGGGAAACAGATAGTTTTAAGGAAAAGGTCTCTCCTAGAAAATCGGATCTGTTTCCCCATTTTTCAAAAAAGCTCTCTCCTGGAAAAGGGAAACAGATATTTCGGGGAAATGGGCTCGTTGGCTGCTTCTGCCAATAAGCTTATTGGTTGGAAGTGACGTAAAAGCAGTCAATACGTCACTTTCAACCAATCAGCTATTGGGTGGAACGGAAGACATTGCAATGGTGCATGCCATGAATTCGTTTTCAGCCTATCACCTTTGATTTCAGCCTCCCGACTCCCACCTCCCGCCTCCCAGCTTTCGTTTTCAGCCTCCCGCCTCCCACTTTCGTTTTCTACCGTGGCTGATATGGGCAACCCTACCCTTATCTTAGATGGGCGGACAATGTTAGGCGGCTGCCTATTATCTCGGGCGGCTACCGTGGCTGATATGGGCATCCCTGCGCCTATCTTCCCGCGATGGTTTAAGTTAGGCGGCCGCCTATCTTTTCGGGGAGCCTGAGTTGGGATAGGCGGCCGCCTAAGATTTAACAAGTTAGGCGGCCGCCTGAATTAGAATAGGCGGCCACCTATCCCAACTCAGGCGGCCGCCTAAGATTTAACAAGTTAGGCGGCCGCCTGAGTTAGAATAGGCGGCCGCCTAAGATTCAAATATAAAATGCATACCAGAAAGTGGCAATCTCCATTAAGCCGACCTCGACCTCGACCCTGACCCTTGAAAAAGGCCGACCCTCGACCCTTGGAAAAAAGCCGACCCTCGACCAAAATACAATAAAAAGCCGACCCTGGGTAAAAAAAACAGTGTGGCAGTGTTTTTTAAAATATAAAAGTTGAGCAGACAAGCAGGGGGTGGAATGGGATACACACGGTCGTGCATCAACGTAAAACGTAAATATTAAGCCTGGGATATATGGATACGAGGCTGATCATACGTTGGTCAATAATATGATGCCCCGGGGGGGGGGGTCTTGTGAAGAATATTCTCATCCTCCTCCCCCCCCCCCACCGACGACTATTCTTGAAGTATTCTCTAAGTGTTCTAATGATCAGTTTTTGGAATATTCATCCAAAAAAAATCTTATAAAAGTCGCTAAAGCATTTTTTTACCCAGGGTCGGCTTTTTATTGTATTTTGGTCGAGGGTCGGCTTTTTTCCAAGGTCGAGGGTCGGCCTTTTTCAAGGGTCAGGGTCGAGGTCGAGGTCGGGTTAATGGAGATTGCCCCAGAAAGCTAATTTGATGACCATCCATCGATAAGTTAGGCGGTCGCCCTAAAAGATAGGCGGCCGCCTGAAAAGTTAGGCGACCGCCTAAGATGACAGGCGACCGCCTGACTTAAACCTGACTTAAGGCCGGTCTCCACTTGCGCGCGCTGAAATCGCACTTTTTGGCTTCAATCCTTTTTGCTTGAAAAAAAAGATTACGTCATAAAAATATAGCGCGCGCACGAAAAAAACCATTACGTCAGATCGCGCCAATGGAGTTGCTTCATTTTTCTTTTGACCAATAGCGTGGAAGCTTTTCTCGAAAAAAGTGCGATTGAAGCGCGCACAAGTGGAGACCGGTCTTTAAACCGCCGCGGCAAGATAGGCGCAGGGATGCCCATATCAGCCACGGTACTGATTACATCATAATTTAGAGATTTAACCAATCAGATACTTATCAGATTGACTGGATTGAGTCGGTTGTTTTTTTTACAGGTGGAGCCGACTAGACAAGTTCTGAGAAACTAATGCCTGCTGATGCTGGATGCGGTTGACTTTCTGATGCCTGCCTCTAAAACTTGGACATTTTGTGCAATACAGACCATTCTGGACAGTTAGTGGTAAAATTATTCATTATGCTGTTGTTCTTTTTCGAGTAAATGTTTTTAATATCTATCTATTTTTTATTCTAATGTTCTTTATTCTTTATAAGAAGAGCGTCATCATCAATAGACCTTTTCGCCTTTCCATCCGCCATATTGAATTGTATGCAAAAATACAGGAACGAAAAAGCCGTGGTTAGATTTAGTTGGAAATTATGCGAAACATATGCAAGTTTACACAAAGATTAAAAAGACAACAAAGCATCTTATAAATAAATTTTATAATCATTAGAACAATGAAAGATGGAATTTCTTAATCCAAAAAGAAATATTTACCGAACAACAAAAGCCTTTTAGAAATTTGTTCTTAAAGACATAGCATATTCTGTTTTCATGCCGTTAAAAAATTCCACGAAGACGGAGTACACACATCAACTTTCAAAACACGCAAACTGAAAGCAGTAATTATGACGTCACGCATTCAGCGGGTTCAGATCGATGTTTTGATTTGTTCGTTTGGCGGTTCTATTCCCAGGAGAATAGTTTACTGTCAGCCGAATAAGGATTATTTTTTACCTTCGCGGGTGATTTTTCAGTTTGAGTTTATGTCTAATGTTATGGTTTTTTGAAGTGCTTGTTCTAAGAGATGGGCGAATTTGATTATTTCTAGTTTTCAAAAGAAGCAAATTTAATCTTTCTTCTACAAGATTACACTTTAATATAATGCAAATTATGCATGTAAGTTTTATATTAATACTTTCTTTTTGCATATGTTTTGCATACTTTCTAAGGGAATTTCACCACGGCAATTCGGCCACCATAATTTTTGCATACAATTCAATATGACGGATGGAAAGGCGAAAAGGTCTATATCCCCCCAGCCCCAGGAGGCCAGGCTGGAATTATATTAGTGAACAGCACGCCGAATATATATGCGGCGTGAGGCAGTAATTACTTTTGGCGTAAGGAGTGGATATAAAGTAAGATATTGGCTTAAGTCAGGATTTTCGAGCTGTTTCGAGACGAGAAGATCTACAAATTTTTTAGCAATTTTTAGACATGAGAAGATCAAAATCTCAGGGCTCAGCCCTGGATCCGTTGGGGGGCTTACAGCGCCTCCCTAAACCCCCCTGCAAAAATATCGCCAGCCTTTTCTGCAAGCGGAAATTCTTTTGCCGCGCACCACACTTTAATCAAATAACAATTCGGCGTGGACTTTGCATCGTTTCCACACTGGCATCAATCATACAGGTAGTAATTTTTTACTACAATTGACGTATAAACATGGCTTTTACATTTTTATACTGTTTTATATACCGCAACTGCAGTATATACAAGAAACATATTTCAAGATTCAAGGAGAAAACAGGCAATTTTTGTACATAATTGATCATATCTTTTTAACACACACACAAAAAATTTTTTTCGTAAAAGATCAGATTCTTTTAATAGACCTTTTCGCCTTTCCATCCACCATATTGAATTGTATGCAAAAATTATGGTGGCCGAATCGCCGTGGTGAAATTCCCTTAGAAACAGTAGCGGCCTGGCTTAATTTTCTTGGTGGTGCAAACTATGAAATTGGCGCCCCTGGTATTTTTGTCCTTATTTGCGCCCTCCACAATTAAGTGAAAATATTAAACTGTAAGAGCAATGACTGGTTGAAAGTAACGCCCGGAATCTCTGAGTTAACAAACGTTTATTTATACGAAGGTGGTGGTAATGATAACTTGATATCTATTTCCTTGTTATTTTCTGGTGTTACTTTACTCTCCATTAAATATCAATGGCTGAAAGAGGCCCTAAAATTCAGAAAGTTGGCAGGAATAAGGGTTCTTTGTAATTCTGGCGCCGCAGACAAAAAAAATTGGTGTAAGAAAGGTCAAACAGCTCAAAAGATATTCTAAAAAGGAGAAAGTTAGTCCGCATAAGACCACAAAAACCACAGCGAGCAGTTTCGATCAATCTCTCATTTTGGGGGTGAGCATCCTCTTTAACCCCTGGTGGATACAACACTTCTCTTGCTTTGACTTTTCGCAATTCAATGTTGATAATAGTTTTGAAAAAATTCGTAAAATATAAGGAAGCGCCGCAGGCGAAAAAAAATTTACATTGCACTTATAGAAGGCACTAAAAACGTGTCAAAGGGCGCCAAATCGCCCAACCAAAGATCAAAAAGCTTTTTGGCGCCCCCTTGAAAAGCTTTTTTGGGGCCCCTCTCAGGTCTTTCTGGGTGGTGCACTGCACACCCTGCACCCCCTGCCAGGCCGCCACTGCTTAGAAAGTATGCAAAACATATGCAAAAAGAAAGTATGAATATAAAACTTACATGTATAATTGGCATTTTATTAAAGTGTAATCATGTAGAAGAAAGATGAAACTTGCTTCTTTTGAAAACTAGAAATAATAAAATTTGCCCATCTCTTAGAACAAGCACTTCAAAAAACCATAACATTAGACCAAGGACACTTGTATAGCGTAGACATAAACTCAAACTGAAAAATCACCCGCGAAGGTACAAAAATAATCCTTATTCGGCTGACGGTAAATTATTCTCCTGGGAATAGAACCGCCAAACGAACAAATCAAAACATTGATCTGAACCCGCTGAATGCGTGACGTCATAATTACTGCTTTCAGTTTGCTTGTTTTGAAAGTTGATGTGTGTACTCCGTCTTCGTGGAATTTTTTATGAAAACAGAATATGCTATGTCTTTAAGAACAAATTTCTAAAAGGTTTTTGTTGTTCGGTAAATATTTCTTTTTGGATTAAGAAATTACATCTTCTATTGTTCTAACGATTATAAAATTTATTTATAAGATGCTTTGTTGTCTTTTTAATCTTTGTGTAAACTTGCATATGTTTTGCATATTTTCCAACTAAATCCAACCACGGCTTTTTCGTTCCTGTATTTTTGCATACAATTCAAGATGGCGGATGGAAAGGCGAAAAGGTCTATAAAGAAATCTTCTCGTACACGATTTTCACAGTCGATAGTTGTTTATCTTTGTTGACCAGCGCTGAATGTAAACTACCGCAATTGCAGTATACCACAGTTGAGGGGCTTCCTTGACTGTCAAAATTATATTAAACCATAGAACTGAGGTCTAAAATTTAGACCTTTTGCTAGACAGTCTAGCTAGCTAGTCAAATTTCGAAAACGGAACTTTTTTTTAGTTTTTTAGTTCTCAGAATTCTACTACAGTAGACTGCTATATGCGAAATCATTCATGTTAGAGAAAATTTTTTTATAGTTCACACTTTTAATAATCATGCATCTATCCAACATGACAGCATGACAAAAGGTATATGGGTGAATTGCAATTATGTTCTGTTCGAGTTATAAAACATCTACCGTAGGTCGGGGAAACTTCGGAATGAAGGAAACTTCGGACTAAAATCTTTAACAAGTGATTACTTCGCGAGGATTTAACATTTTATTGTACTTTTTTCTTTCACAGTTCAGAAATGAAGTACACTCGACGATACATATCAAGCGACGGAACGCCGAAAGAAAAACGAAGAAGAAATTGAAGAAAACCACGATATTTTACCATCTTCCATTGTAAAGAGATTTGTTGGATATCTAAAGCGGCGACCTCATAATTTTATTTACGTGATGAAAAGAGGAGACATTGAATGTCACGTTAAAAGTTATTTGGGCTAAAAATATGCATTCCTCAATCTTCAATAGCTCTTCAAAGTTGCTCCATAAATTCGCCGAGAAAGTCACTGCGAGAATAGCTTTACCGTCAGCCGAGAAAGATCTTCTCTAAACGAATCCCAAGAGAAACATAATGTGATTTCGAAGCAATTATAAGAACTTTGCTCTGACGTCACCAGACATTGATGATAAACGTGCAGATAATTTGGTGCTTTATTAGTATAAAGTAAGGTAAAGGGAAAACCCTTTTTTATTAGAAGTCGATGATGGTGGATTTTCTTCATTAGAACATCAGAATATGTCAAACAATTCTTCAAAAATGCTTGCTTGTAAGTCACCATCTGATCCACACATAATATGTAGGTGCAAATTCTAATGAGTTAAATCTAAGATTATCGTAACTAATTAAAGAGCCTCCGGTGGTACACTTGAAGACGCGTTTGTCATGCTCTTTCCATGGTGGTGTGACAGTAGTGCATGTATTTTAGGCGTACAAACTTTCGCGAGCAGAAACTTTCGCGAATCGTTGGATATAAATGAGAACTTTTGAATGAAAATTGCCTTAAAATGGAAAAATATACCTTAAATCCGATAAAGACTGTTGCTCTTCGACTATAACAGGTATTAAACTATAAAATGATGTCGAAAATTTGATATTTATTACGATTTTGAGGTTCTATAGATTTCCAATTCTTTTGAGAAATTTTCACGAGCATAAACTTGGCCTGTTCAGAATTTTCAAAGACATTTACTTTCGCCAAAAAGGCCAAAATTTGCAAAAGTCGCGAAAAATTCTGCTGGCGAAAGTTTATGCAGAAAAGAAATTTCTCTTTCAGGCCATTCGCGAAAGTTTATGTAGACGAAAAGTTTTTGACGAAATAGAAAATCTGTAAAAAGCTGTAATAAATATAAGATTCGCACGGATTCATCGCACTTTTAGCCTGATAAAGCCTCATTCACAAGTCAAAAGACAAAGGTTGCAATCCAATTTTTCCTATTAATAAGCCATTATTTGTTTAAAAATTTTAAAATTAACGATTCGTGAAAGTTTGTCGTAAACTTTGCGCTATTTCGGCCTCGCGAAACTTTGTGCTCGTTTGTACGCCTAAAGTGATCAGTGATTTCGCCAGATCCAGGTGCCGAATTTCTCCAATATAAATATAATCAATTTATTGTGGCTTTGATGTGAAAACTACCCCTAAGTTATTGTCATTCAGCCCATTAACAATAGCTGAAATAGGTTAAACATTTTTATCATCTCGGTAGTCAAGACAGGGGTGTTTCCACTTAAACATTTTGTATTGAATGGTTGTGATAGAACCTGTTTACCTGTTCCTTTTTTTACTAATGTTAATGAATGTGTCCCGGTGAAAAAAATACTGTAAATAGACAATCGAAATATCATTAGCAAAAAGGCCGCTTTGGTGCTATGACAGCCGATGGTTCTTACAGCTGGATTACAAATCATTTTGACTCAAGAAACCTCTGTAGCACAATGTTACTGGAGGGTTATAGGCGGTTTTAGACCATGTCGAACTTATCAGAGGAAGATATTTGTAATTGTAAATTCATTGTCTTTTAACGAGCGTTGCACTCCTTCGTATGCTTCCGACATACTTGCTCTATCGTCTTAAATCCGTCGGCTGTATTAACAAATTTAAATTTCGTTATCGTAACATTTAACCTTTAACTCAAATCAAAAGACGATAAGTTCAAAAATTTCAAACCCGTCAAATGGTATGTGCTTAATATACCCCTGTGTCACAGATCATCCAGCCCCACTGGAAAATTTGGCAAAAATATCAATGGGAATTTTTATCCCCTCTGTTGGAAAAAATTCCACCGGGGCCACTGTGAGATAGGGGTGTCTTATTTAAAGTAAGGTAAGACATATACAGCGGCAATGAAGCAGAATTAGATACAGTATTATGTTTCTAGTCTACCATTGAAGTTCTTACTTACTCGGTAGGTATTTTGTATTTATTTCTTTCCATCTCTCTTTAATCTAATCTATAAAACCTGCATCGACGAACTTGTGATCCGCCCGTAGTCCCACTGGTAACAAAACATTAAATTAGTATTTAATTCGTAATTTAGAGTACGGCGTTTCGTTCCGATTTCTTTCCCTACTAAAACATAGGCAAGCCTTGTGTAGTATATTGGGTTACTTTTAACCACGATCTTGATCGCGTTAACTTCCTCGCACGTCCACCTGGTCCATCGTCGAACAATTATCGAAATCAAAATTGTAGTCTACTGTTGAATAGAAAGTCAATTTTTTATCTCTTGATAAATTGGAAACCTCATCAAAGACCGGGTTTTATTTATTCCGCTGGCTGTGTAGAAAAAAGCTGTGGCCTCCTAGTATAGTCAAGTTGAATATGAAAGTCAACAGTAACTTAAGTTATTTAAAGCGCTATTTTAGCAAACATTAAATTTCACTTGACTTGTATAAAACACCCATTTGTCCACAGCCGATGGCTTTTTGCTCATTTGATCCCGATTTCATTGAAACTACTAAAGTGCATGTATACGTAATACGGGAATGTATAATGTAATACGGGAATCAAAACTAAATTCTCATATTGCGAAAAATAAAACTTTAAAAGTTTTTTCACAATGAACATTTTAGCTCTCTTGCTTATATTTCTATAACACCCATGTTTCACAAAGCCCCGGTGGAACTTCACTCAAAACAACACATAAAAATAGGGTTGAAATTTTTATCAAAATATCTGTTGGGGTCGTTTTGAAGTGCTTCAATTTCCTAATGAGGTTGAAATTGAAAAGATGTTTCCCCACCGGATACGAAATCTCGGCCCAATTTTTCAAGTCGAGCGGGAGTCGACACAGGGGTGTTTTAAAAAGACCGTTGTTACTTTATTTGAAAGTCGGAAAAGTTTATGGGCTTCCGAAAAAAAATAATACTTAGACCTTAGCATCCGAAAGTCCTGCGAAAAATAAGAAAAATATCTAACGAAATATAACGATATGATAGTAACCATAAGGAAACGAGACAGTCTAATCGAAAAAGTTCTTATAAAACGTGTTTGTTTCACCAATTCACTCTGAGGAAGACCCTCTAATCATGTGTTTAGCGTCCACAAAAAATTACGTGCAAAAACTAATGATTGGTTGATGAGTTTTATTATTCACACTTCCATCGCACGCCCAGAAAATTAATTGACCAATTAAGCGCAATCCGTATCTTTATGTCGTTAATTTCTCGGCTCACACAAATTTGTCTCTTGGTATTTTTTAACAAATAGCACTTCAAATTCAATGTTTTTGTTTTGAAATGGCGCAGCATCCAGTCATGATGGTAGATCGTTGGAATGACGGCAAATCATTCCGAAGTTTAACATTTTACGAAGTTGACCTTTCTGAAATTGAGATGGTGTTTCTTTCATAATGACCTGGCTGATTTACTTGTAACGTTTGTTTTCTGAAAGACAATAACACAAATGTTATGTACAGTAAGTTTGGTTGATCTTTTTTTCATATTCCAGGAGAAATAAAGAAAAAACTTGAAAATCTGTCCGAAGTTTCCCCGACCTACGGTACAAGTTCAGTCGGTTGGTCAGTGCTTTCATAAGTACCGTGAGAGGTCCTAAAGCCGACAGCCCAGCTTAAAGCCGATGGGGTCTTTCAAAGATACAAACTAAAATAAAAACAAACCTTTCGCTTGATGCAATGAAGATACCATTACCAAAGTGTCAACTAAACTGAGAGTTTTGATTCACTGAACCAATTGAATCAAATAACAATAATTGATTCTTATACAAAACATAATTTTTTATTACAAAATTGTTAATGTTTTAAACACGAGCAACAGATTCAGAATAATAAAGGTATATAATTATTTTTACAACTCACACTTTTTTGATCACATTATAAATTGACATCTTGACATTGTCACTATAGTCATCTTGTTAGATGTTTTGCTTCAAGAGTTCTTGCAATCGTTTATTGTTCAACTTGGAGCAGAGGCAATGTTTGTAAACATAAATTTTTTTTTCATAGCAGTTATTTGGGGGGGGGGTCGGATTTAGGCAGGGCTGTCGAATTTAGGACCACCCACGGTACCAGCAGGTGGCGAAAAACTGACCTAACACCTCAAAAAAACATATCATGTGGAATTGCATTGAAAAATTTGAGCAAAGAGAATTAAAGTGAAAAAAAGTGTTGGAGGGGGTCCTATTTTGGGCATTAGAAAAAATTATGACATCATCAGTTAGCAATTCTGCTGACATCATAAAAAAAATTGAAAGATTTAGTTTTCAAAAGTTGGAGATAACCAATACCTGTCATTGTCAAATTTTAAGGTTCTGTATGACGTCTACTTTTTCCTGATTCCTCAAAAAAGACAAAATTATTTAACAGGCATTTCTGAAATCTACATCCTATACACTTCTTTTGAAGTATAAATGACCATGTTAAAAGTTTTTTTGTGCCAAACTTAAGTCCTTTTTGGACATACCATAAGATATATACAAGAGTACTCAAAGTTCTTAGACACTGATTTCTGAGCCTTGATTTTCGATGAATACAAGGGTTTGAACATTCTTTCTAGAATTTCCAAGGGTGATTGAAGGTTTCCAGAGCTTTTTCTAGGTTAAAATTTCCAGGGGTTTCCAGAGGTACAGGTAAAATCTTGTTTTCCAGCCCATTTCTCTATATCTAATTTCCAAGGAGATTAGTTACTCTCGGGTACGGATTACTTACTAGCCGGGGGGATTGGAATAAGCGGGGGGGTTGGAAAAAATCTCAAAACTTAATAAGCGGCGGGGTTGGAATAAAAATGTCCTGGGTGGAAAATTTTTGAAACGGAGGCTAAAACAGCTGAATTAGGACAAAAGAGGGAACTTTCAACAACATTTTCCCGAAAATTAATTAGCGGGGGGACGGCTATAATGCAGTTACCCGAGAGTAGGTGTAAAAAATGTATTTGGCAACTTGGAACATACACACAATTCATCAGAGTAGGAAAATCATTCATGTTCTAAATGCTTTTCTCAGACCTGATGATCTACCAACTTTTTCACCTAATATTTTTACCCTTCCTGTAGATTATTTTGTTTTCTTCAGGTTAGAATCTCATCATTAAATTATTTACAGTAAAGAATAGAATCCTGCATGATGGTGGAAGAGATTCAGAAGGAAGGCTTCATGATTAAAAAGGTGACATGATTGCTTTTGACATATTTTTTCATAAAGGCTTAAAAAAGGAAGTTCTTTAACCCTGTTGTGTCAGTATTTGAAGCATTCAGAGGAAAGAATCTTTACAACTATATGTGTACATTCAATACAATATCCTCTTTTAGAAGCCGAGAGAGCAGGGGGGGTCGGTACTAAAATCTCAGACATATGACATTTAGTGACGTGGGGGTACTGCAAAAAAGCTCAAAAATAATTTTAGTACCATGTGTACTAAAATACCAAAAAGGGTGGTCCCTTAAAGAAATTTTTGAAAAATCTTAGTATTTTGTTCTAAAATCAGCCAAAATGGAGCATTTTTTTAACAATTTTGGAAAAAATTTGATTTTTTTTTCAGGAATTTTCGAAAAAATCTTCAGAAATCTTTTAGAATTTTTCCAACTTTTCAAATATTTTTTAAAAATATTTTTTAGAAATATTTTTATGTACAGTTCAGCACAGCTTAGTAATAAAATTATATTATTTTGCAGATTGATGCACCAAATTCGACTAGGTTTGTAACAATGATCCCATTTTGGTAAATTTAAAGCCGTAAAAGGGCAAAAAATGGGTGGTATCTATGTTAAATTGCTCAAAATAATTTTAGTACATGTGTACTAAAATAACATTTTCGAAAAATAGGTGGGGGTATGTCAAAAATTAGCGAAAATCCTTTTAGTACTCATGTATGTCTTACATTTTAGTACTGACCCCCCCCCCTGGAGAGAGGGCTGCAGAATTTGGTCATATAATCCATTTACAATGTCGATATATGACCAATATATTGTGTAAGAATTTGACATGAAATGTTTGATTAACGGTTTTAATTAAGATATGATATCTTCCTTTATTTAGGGTCACATTCGACATAATTGGAAGTCAAGATGGTTCATTTTGTATTCAAGTAGATTGGATTACTTCAAATCTAAAGGCGTAAGTTCACCCGTATCTCAAGAGTGTCCCAAAAAAATCATTTCTTTATTCTACTCAGGTCCAGCATTTGGTAATTGATTTAGTCGTTTTTAATAGTCATCCATAGTCATGCTTTCTATAAAAAGTTCTGATGGCTGACAATTTCTTTTAATTTGGAGGAGAGTAGGAAAAGTTTGTTTAAACTTGAATTTTCATAATCTTTTCTCACAATTTTTAGCTCGAAAATTCTAGATCTATCTTAAGTAGAATCTTGTATTTCTCTTATTTGAATGGTGCCTCTCTTTAAAATCGTGCTCAAGTCAATGAATAAAATTATATTTAGATCAATTTTGGTTAGTGTTAGTAGCTTTTGCCAACTTTCTTTAGCTACTTTTCTGGTTTTCCGGTTTCTATCAGGTGAGACAACTGTTTTTTAAAGATGCTCCATGTGATGGAACATTTGATAGTTAAACCAAGAAGGGCATCTATTTGCAGTTCTCGAATCTTCATGTTCATTAAAAACAGTCATCAGCAATTTTTCTGTTTACTTTATTAGTAACAAAACATTTTCCTTTTTGTGTAATTTAGATACATTCATTCTTGTTTAGGACTTGGTGCCCAAAGGGTCGATTCGATTGAAAGGTTGCTCAGTAATATGTCCTGATCCAGAATATGTCAAGAAAGAGGTTTGTTAATTACATCTCATCATTTATTTACCTCAGGTCAAGAACGCTGTTCGAAGATAAAATTGTAAACCTATTTAAATGTGTGCTAAGTACCTTCATTAATAAATTCATTTTAAGGTTATCTTTATTTTTCCAATAAAGAATGATTTTCAAAAAGTTGAATAGTAGACAGTTGAAAGTCCAGGTTCTTAGGTTGCTTTGACAGGAAAAATAACATCATATGTCACGGAATTGACTTTATAGTGTGTATTCCGCTTGATTGAGATCTACGGAACAGAGTACCTCTTGCAATGTGCCAACGAAGAAGAAAGGACAAGTTGGGTGGATTGCATCAGTCAGGCTGTTCGCAAACTTGAAAGTATTTCAAAATCGTCCCTAAAGGTAAGATGAATGAGTTTCACTAATTTCAAAAGGACTGTCAAAGAGGCTTTTCGGGTCAAGATAAAAGTTTGTCTTAAATTTGGAGAGTATTGTGATAAGAAAGGATGCCATTTCTCTAATGACCCTTAGTCCTATTTCTGCTTTTAGATTTCTGATCGACCAGATTTGGGATCGCCACCTGTAGAGGACAAAACATTTTCAAACGATTCCTTAGTTGTCCTGCAAAATCGTGTCACCCATGAGTAAGTGACCTTCTTAAATTCTTGGTATGATAGTCAGCTGCTGGGCTACATTGGCAAGTTCACTACATTATCCTGTCACTCTTTTGAATGGGACTTGAATAGTCTGATTCACAAATATATTTCAGTTTTCAAAGTTGCTCCGTCTCAGATAGATTTCTGTCTCATCGAAATATCAAGAGACTGTCGGTTTCAAATTGATGAGCTTTGGCTAACCTTTTCATTTGTCCTTGTACGAACAAACACGAACAAACTGAGGAAAATTTTCTATTTTACCATTGGAAAGTCAAATTTTGAAGTTCTTAATTGAAAAAAACAGATTGTACCATTTGATAGAACTTGAAGAGTAAATGGATCATTTGTCTCAATTGGTTAACTAGGTCCCCCGGAAATGGACGAAACGTGAAAAGTTTTATGTTGACATCAGCATTTTTGAGAAAATTGTTGACAAAAAAAATTACTTTTAACAGACGCATCTTGAAGAGCATATCAATTAGAAGTATAGATTGTAGGGCTTCCGTGGCTTAATCTTGAGATGTTTGAGTTTTGAATTTTGCTGACTCAGCCTTTTTCAGCGCTTTTATATTACCAAATATTCAGTTAAAGGATAATTTGCCTTCGCGTGATTCGAGAATGAGAAATTATGGTGACCTAGTTTAAAGTGGCTCAGGAAGGAAAATCGGCGAAAAGATATATATATTGAGCTTTTTACACTTACGGTGTTATCAATGTTAGATGATTCAATAAAAAAAAAGTCTAAATTGTATTTAAAGGTCTCAAATCTGAAAATAAAAAAGAATTAATTGGTAAGATGAACAAAGAACAAACAATTAAAAATCATCAAATCATCCTATTTTTGAACTTCCATATTTTGAGCTACAGTAAGGGGGTATAAATGGAATCATTCTGTTTCACTTTTCACATTAATTTTCTTCCATCTTCGTCGAGCATCCAGAAAAACATTCTTGCTAAGCGAAACGAAATGTATTGGTCAATAATCATCTTAAATACTCTCCTCCACCTTGAAATATTGTTCAGTGTTTTTGGTAACCTCACTTCAGCCATCATTGTTTTCAAGTTGAAATCTCCACGATTAAACTTCATCAATACTGTGTTGATGTTGCTCTTCGTGTCACATATTTTTGCAGCGATGGCGCATTCGGCTAGCCACATCACACTGATCGCCACCACTAATATAGAGGCAAAGACCGCTGTGACTGGCGAGATTTCTTCGTCGGAGTTGTGGTCAACTTCAGAGCGCTGTTGTCTTTAGTTCGCTTCATCTTCATCTATAAACCTTTTCTTTACGAGCAGATGACCAGCACACACGGTGTGTTCGCCATTCTTTTGTACCGTCGCTGGGTACAACATATGGAGACGTTTTTCTTCCACCGCCTATCTCACCGTCGTCATCACTGCCAACATCGCAAGTATCATGATCTTGGTATGCAACATCTACCTTTACCGTTCCGTCAAACGTCAATGTAATGATATCGCTTCCACCATCGTCACGACTTCCCAAAACGAACAAAGGAAACAGAGGAAAGACATGCAAAAATGTTCCTTGAAATCATTGAAAATGTGCATATGGGTATCTTTGTCTTTCTACATCACTTTTGTGCCGGCTGTCGTTCTCCTGTTCATCAAAAGAGTCCTCGGTCAGAGTAATGATCTTCATTCGAATCACGGAAAACTGATGGAACAACCCAACATCGGCCTCTATTTTGATTTCCTCTCCTTAATGGTGATTTTATCAAATGGGATTTGGGACGTGCTCATCTTTTACAGATACAACACGAAAGCGAGAAGAAAATTCGTGAATTTCTTCAGAAGATACAAAGAGGACAAAACTGTTCCCAAGCAAGTCTCATATTCAACCAAGACCTCAAATGTTCAAATGAGCGTGAAGAGTGTAGTTCAACAAAATATTACAAACAATTAGACTCTAGCAAAATATTGTTCCTTTAAATCATGAATCAAACTATTTTAATGCTTCATGAGTTTAGAAAGAAATGACCTTGTCTTCTGGAAAGAAAGAAAGAATATTTTCTTTTCGTTTTACTTTACATCATTTTATGAAATCTTTATGGTCCCTGATGCCTTGATACGGATTTTTTAATGATGAAATGTCCTGAATATTTTTATTTGGACCTCGGGACAAGCATTTTAGCATCAAAACAGGGCTGGATATAATGAAATGCCAGTTTTATATTTCATGTTATTATTAAAAGTAGAACTCGTCAGGGGCAGAAACAATTAATTCTCCATTGGAACTTTCGTCAATCGAAACTTTCTTTATTCCAAACAATGTTGTTTTATTCGCCTCACACAGACTAAATAGCTAATTCAAATTTTTAATTTTGGAAAAATGTCAAAGGTCCAAATTTTGATTATTTGAGATCGTGGAAAAGTCACAATTGTGCAAATATGTTTTCATCGGTTTTCTCGAGCTTGTTTAGTGAATTTTCTTTGCCTATCTTATAATTCTGAAAAACACTCAAACGACCGACTGGAATTGTACAAAAAAATTGTATATCTTTTTATTAGAGATTTGTTATCAGCAATGCAAGACCCTGAAGCTGGGATCACCTTGACCAATCACACCGTTGGTGCAGAACATTTCAAAATGTGCTTCTCGGGTAAGCTCAGACTACTCTTTAGTATGACTGTGTTAGATGATATAAGTAACTTAAACGTTCCCCATACATATAAGATTCTCGAATTTCAATTCTTCCTTAGGACCATGGCTGGGACAACTTTTAAAGCGGGAGTTGATGTCTAAGGTGACTTGATTTTTACAAGGGAGTTGAGAAAAAAGCTTGACGTGACAAAAATTTTTTTACTTTGCAGGAGAGGACTTGATCTCATGGCTATTATCCTGGGCGTTCGTTCAATCTCGTGAAGAAGGGCGTATCGTGGCGGGTCAGCTCTTGGAGAAAGCCTTCCTGCATCCTGTCGGACCTGAATTAGAAAAAAGTTTTAAAAGGACCGCCTCAAGAATGGCGTTTGGGGATGGTTCATCTAATCTTTATCGCTTTGTAAGCACATCCTAATCCATTTTCATCTCTTTTGTTAAGTAAGGTTTAAGAAAGACAAAATATTTAAAAGCGCCAACTTTATGATTATTATATTAAGCAGCGCAGTATTTCTTAAATAAGTATGTTCTGCAACGTGTTTCTGTAGGATCTTCTAAAATACGAGACGTAATTGGCTGAAACTAGGCTCCGTGCATCCCCGAAATTTATTTTGATATTCATGATATGCACCATTGCAATGTCTTCTGACATTACATCACGGACCCAATAGCTGGTTAGTTGTACGTAAAATCAGTCAATACGTCACTTGCAACCAATCCGTTGTTGGGTCCGTGGAAGACATTGTAATGGTGTTGTATTGCTATTGTCGCGCGGGAAGAGGTTGTGCACGGTTCTCTTCTGGCGCGATAAGCGAATATTTATTTTTATGCCTCAGGCGTTTAAGATCTGACCCGCCGCTAGAAGACGGGGAGGACTTGAATGTACAGTGGAATTCAGAGTGACAGTAGAACAAAGTAGACAAGAGTTTTTCGGCTCGTGCATATTTATTTCAATTCATTCAGATGATAAAGTAAAGTTACACACAATAAACAAACAAATTTAAATGTCAATATTTCACCTGCGTTCAGGCGTCGCCGCTCACTGCAGTTTATTGCGACTTGGGTTTTATTATTAACTCTGCGCGAGAACCCCATAACTCCGCAGTTCACTTCGTTTGATTCACCACCTGTCTCACCCAGGCACTTTCCAACCTTACGGTCCAGTCTCTAAACGACTCTGCTTCAGCATTCTTTGTGAATGCGCATGGCAGTCAGACCGGGGTCAACGGGGTCCACTTGTGGAATCAGGCTAACCTAGGTCTGATGGCCACGCAATCCGTGATTCCTCAATACGTCTTGTTCGAACGAACGCTCGCTGAAGAATATCTGAATTTCTATATCTGGTTGAGATATTTTTATCTCATGCATAATGCATATTTACAAACATTCAAACATACAAAATTCTATTTATAAGTCCCTCATGACACTATAATGCATAATAAAAAAAGAAAAAAAAAAGAAAGATGGGGGAAAGTTGTGACAGAAATATTGTAGACGATACGCATCCCCTATATAAAATCAAATCAGAGAGGATGCGTGCAGCCTAGGCTAAAACTGACTAACCTATAACATTTTCAGTTCGCGTTCGTCTTTATACCGGTAGTCTTAACCATACTATTGACAAAGCTGCAAAGGGATTTCATCGCTCCCAATATTACTCGTCAACACCATGTCTTTCTTTCTTTGCAGTCTTTGTTGCATACCAACAGTTCACTGGATGTGGATTTCGATCTGTCTGATTCTTCTGATGATTCGGACGATGACGGGGTGAGTTTTCCCAATTTAACTGATTATTCAATTCGTTTTTCTTCTTATTTATTCATGAGATACTTCAACTATTTTTATTATGAATTTTATTTATAGGTTTTGGATAACTTCCAAGGAAAGATTATCAAGCAAGGATTTCTTGTTAAAAAGGTAAACTTTAACGTTCCAACAGCTGGGCAACAGTGTACCTAAGAGAAGAAATATCGGTGCAATTCGGCAGAGTTTATGATATATAGCAAAAGTCAATTATTGCGAATGAACAAAAAATTACAGTATGTGGCTCCCAAAACGGCGATCAAATTTGAAATTTCTCTCAAATCTAGAGGAAAAGAGATTTTACAAAAATTTTTGCTGCATGAAAACCTTTAACATCTTTACTTTATTTCCTGGAAGTTCTTTTTCAAAATTTTCAATTTCAACAATATTTTTCAATCGCTTAAAGATAGGTAGCTTTTTTCTAATGGCCCCCAAAACGGAGGTTTGAAATTTTAGCGATTTCTCGAGATATCTTTAAAATATGAATACAAAATTTTGACCATAGTTTTGAAATATGGTTTAGAGGGTTTTGGGCATAAATTTGTTTGATAAAAATTTTACAGTATACAATGCCGGACAAAAGGTTGTAGACAAATGGAATTTCAGTAAAAAATGATGAGAAATAGAGCAAAATGACTCTTCAATGTGTCTGCAAGGGGATGGAAGTTAAGAAAAACACTTTTGAAGTCGTTGCATTACTTTTGAATTGCTTTTGAGGGAACCACAAGCAAAAAATCAGCGTTTTGATACTGGTGTAAGCCAGTTAATCAAGCCCTTGTGGTTATTACAGAAGTCTACAAACCTTTTGTCCAGCATTGTACCCCTGGTTGTCAAAATGCAGGTTTGGGGCCCCCAAAACGGAGGTGTAGTTAAAATCTAATTATTAATTATTAAGCCCAGTGGTAATAGGGGGAAAAACTATGAACATATTTGTGTTTTCCCTTAAATTTACGACCCGATGGATGTAAAATTTATGATTTTTATGAAATATTTCAAGATTTTTGATATTGCAAAGTCCAAACTGAAAAATTAGAAATTTTCAAAATGACAATATTGATTTAACAACTCTTTTGAAAATAGTTATATTCATGTATGGAATAAGCTGTGAAAATTTTAGAAAAACAGCTTAACTGAAACCGAAAATATTAAGCTTTAAAGATATTTTTCTCCTATATTTTGCAAAAAAATGACAGAATTTGCCGTTTTTTCTGATTCAGCGAAAAAATTTATATATAATGTTAATTTTTTTTATAAACTATTAACTCAAGGTGATAGGAATAGAATTCCAAGATTTTTTGCTTTTTCTCATATTTAGAATTTTCGGTTTTGTCAATGCGGATTCTAGGGCTCCGAAATACTGGCTGACCTTCAAGATGCTATATCTTTTACCAATCTTCTAAAGTCAAAGATGTATCTGCATTTTCTGAACGACATTAGGTGTAGAAAGTTTCCTATACCCCGTTTTCATAACTTATTTTCAATATCCAAGGAGCTAGGGTGAGTTATATGCAATTTTTATCTAATTTTGGTGTTAAAATATTTCCTTTAGACGCAAATATGTTATTTTGAATTCAAAATAAACTAAAATCGTTTAATTCTGATAAATCTACAAGTCAGAATCTTCATTTTAATGAAAACCTCCGTTTTGGGGGCCGTCTCCGTTTTCGGGGCCATATACTGTAGTAGTTCTTCCCTCAATGTGTGACCTTATTTTATTTTTTTTTAAGAACGACGAGTATCATAAAGAAACTTTCAAATTGTTATTTAGGGTCAAGTGCGACATAATTGGAAAGTGCGGAAGTTTGTTTTGTACGATGAACCAATGAAACTTGTCTACTACAGCCCCACCAAGGTACTCACCCTCATGTGTGATCTGAAAAGTCAATCTTTGATTTCTCTGTAAGAGGAGTACTTCCCTGTTCTAACAAGCTAAATTAAGTTAGACAAATGATGTGCGATATTTCCTAAGGAAATTTACCAAAACCAATTTCCTGTATTTTGAAAGGAAACTTTCCAAAAACAATCTCTTGTATTTTTCAAGGGAAATAACCTAAAACAATTTTTTTATTCCTCAAGAAAAATTATTTAATCAATCTCTTGTATTTCTCAAGGAAAATTACCAAAGCAAATCTCTTGTAAGGGCTTTCCAATTTCTTTTCTTGTACAGTCAGAGAAGAAAGGACGCATCAAATTATTCGGAAGTGAAGTCAACGTTTTGAATGAAGAAGAAGATGAAGATGCTACTTGCGCCAAAGGTATTTTGGCGATGCTTATGTTAAAAGTTGGAACCTACTAGGGTTGATTGAGTAGAGCTGGCTTGCTCGCTGGAAGTTATTTCTTGTCTACTGTTTCATAAGTGAAAACTAGAGAGTTTTTTCCTTCCCTAGAAATATTCGGCTGTTGGGTCCCTCTTCATCACATAGATTACTATTAATAAACCTTTCAAAGTGCAATGAATGACTGGAACGTTTTGCCCTCAAGAAGACAATTATAGGCAATCTGTCTTAGAAGATTATTATGAATGATTTTCCTTTGAAAATACAATATTTGGACAGACAGACAGACAGACAGACAGACAGACAGACAGACAGACAGACAGACAGACAGACAGACAGACAGACAGACAGACAGACAGACAGACAGACAGACAGACAGACAGACAGACAGACAGACAGACAGACAGACAGACAGACAGACAGACAGACAGACAGACAGACAGACAGACAGACAGACAGACAGACAGACAGACAGACAGACAGACAGACAGACAGACAGACAGACAGACAGACAGACAGACAGACAGACAGACAGACAGACAGACAGACAGACAGACAGACAGACAGACAGACAGACAGACAGACAGACAGACTATTGATCATTATTCGATGTTCTTAACCCTCATAATGTGTTGTTATATTTTCCTGTTTTTCTTCTTCAGGAGCGAAACGAATAGTTAGGGAACACTGCCTCGTCTTACGGACGAAGAAGAATACGAAATATATTCTTCAAGCGCCTTCTCTCGAAGAAATGAGGGTTTGGGTTCGGACTCTTGAAGGGCTTTTCGATAAATACAAAACTTGAAGGGTTGCTCGATAAATACAAAACATGATGTTGCTTCGGGAGTTGGCTATGCACATACAACGACCGGTGTTATCTATTCTGTTAATTTGAATGGACGAATTTTCTCACCTACCTCCCCCCTCCGGAGTATATAGAACATGCATCATGTTGCCAATGGTCTTTGAACGCTCTCATCTCCCTTATCCTAATTCCCATTGTTCCCATGAAAGGTATTCTTCTCATAGTAAAGCCTTCTTACATATCCAAGTACATTCCTTCTCTCCACCCACAACTCCATTGTAGTCTGTTGTAGTAGAGCTAAATACAGCTTGTCTATTTCCAACCTTTAATAGATACTCTTAGAAGCTCTTAGTGAGAAGGCTCTCACTTTTTGGAATTGTAATTTAAATGCTTTAATATATTTCTATTGTTAGACATAGGTCTTGAGATATTTATTAATATATATTTTTTATATTCTGACACATATACTTTTTTACCAAATTTTATATGCAAAAGCGATAATTGTTTTCTAATTTTTTATAATTTTTATGATTGGGAAATTCACAGATTGTCAACCGAGACAATCAATGTAAGTAACTGTATCTCATGTCATCATTTTCTAATCAGCACGAAGGTATAGCTCATTTGGGCCATTTTTGGAATGCCTATCAGGCTAGGTTTTGTCTTTCTACGCTAGTTATTGTCGTAATTAACGATAGAACTCGTAAAATCATTTTACCTTAAGGTAACTTTTTTTGGTGAGAACTAATTTTAGCGCATTACACGTTTTTTTTTTTTATTAGAACACCTAAAATTTGGCTGAGCCTGGATGTGCTTATTTTTTTTAGCAATTTTCAGCCTAAAATGTTCTTAAATGCGTTCTTAATTTTTCGGACTACTTTAAATCGACAACATCATGCAAAATAAAGAGCACTTAAAGTTGGTAAAATTTGGACAATATTTGACTCTCGATTTTAGAAAATCCATCCCTAAGTTTTGTTAAAACTGCTTGAAAAGAGGAAAAAATTGTAGTTTCTTGTCACTTTTTTTCCAAACTGAGGCTGGGCATGTTCTTACGATGTTCTTAATTTTTCGACGAATTTCAGCCTAAATGTTCTTATAAACTAGGTTCTAACAAAGAAAAAAACGTGTATTTTGCATTATTATTTTGTCCCTTTTTACCCCACGAATCCGTTTACTCACTTCTTATTGTTATCCAATTTTTATAGAATTCGAGATAATTTTTCAAAATTTTTTAGATTTCAAATTTGTAAATATTTTGTTTTGTTGTAAGACAGAAAATCGAAGATTCAATAAGAATTTACGTGTACCTCGAAATTTTCTTGCCTTTCTTTGGGCCTTCTTGTCCAACCTGTCATTATGATTCCAGAGAGTGCTAATTAATATCAGCCAAATTTTGATTTTTTAATTTACCCACCTTAGGATTTTTTTCTCATCTCCTCCTGCACGTGTTTCAAATTTCTGAGCTTCCAATAGGAAGAGTAGTCTGGAGATCCATACTCTCTATTCAAATTTACACCACATACAGAAAAAATCCCATCAGAAGCTACTCAGTGAGAGTACTTTAATCGTAGAAATTTTAGCGAGACTAATTTTAGCGTTTTAGCGAGTTTTCCCTATTTTCGCTAAAATAAATCTCGCTAAAACACGCCGAATCGACAGATCGCTAAAATTTATCCGCGCGAAATTTCTGGTTATATTGCCTTGATACATTTTTATCATTAGGAAGGTTTTCAGTGCAAATAAATGCTAGAAAACGAATTCAGTCAATAATGTAATACAAGTATTCGCTAAAATTTATCCACGCGAAATCTTTTGAAATCGTGATTCGCTAAAATAAATCCAAAAAAAATCAAGATTTTCCTGACTCGCTAATATACGCTAAAATTAGTCTCGCTAAAATTTATACGATTAAAGTATGGTATTTATGACCCAGTTTGAATTTGGTTTGAATTTCGTGCCAAAAAAGCCGTTGATAAGGTTAGCCAATCAGGTTCGCGCACTTCCAATCAAAACAATAATACTAGCAAGTAGCTGTCGCTAGAACGCCCCGCGAGTGATGTAATATTCTTTGTTCATGAAATTGACAATAGATTTATTTTAATGAATTTCTTTGATAATGATACAAGAGCGACAAAAAAAATCAAACTTTGAAAGCAAAATTTGAAAAAAAATTCTACCGTTGTATAATAGCCATGGTATATCAGGAATTATTCAATGGCTGTTTTTGCCTACAAGTATATAATAATAGTGTATGAAAGGATTAATTTCCAGAATAACTAAGGTTTCGTCCAATGAAAAAAATTTGTATTTTTAATTTTAACCGAAAATGCAAGGGAGGGTGTATTCACCAGCATGGAAAAAACGGAGGGGATTTCCGACCATTTTTTACCGAGCTTAAATTAGGACAGTTTAAAATTTTTCAACACGGGCTATCCACCGGGACGGATCTGATCTGGTCACTGATACAGGGGTGTGACCATATGACGTCCCAACGAAGTAGGGTTATTAGGGTTAAGGTTATCTCAAATAATATGGAAAATCTGAACAAAGATTTAAAATCAGCAACGTTCAATGATTGTAAAAACAGTGATTTTTCAACAAGGGGTAAAAAATCGTTAAGATATATGCTACTCTAAAATTTCTCTCTCTTTCCAAAAGAGTATAAGAGCATAAATATGTAGTATGAGATATTGTTAAAAAATAGACGATATCGACTTAACGAAATTCTCCCCGAATGATTAACCATGATGCATTGCGCAAAAAAATTCAGTAATTCAATATTGTCCGTGAATTTTTTTGCGCAATGCATCATGGGTAATCATTCGGGGAGAATTCCTAAAGCCGATATCGTCTATTGCCCAGATACTCCTGAGAGAGACTTAAAGGAAAAAAGTGATGACTTTCATTCGACTATAAACAAAAGAACCATAAGATTCGAGGCTAGTCCTGTTAATTGTCTTTGCGATGTATGTATTGACATGACAGAATCTGCTAAATCATCTGCATCATAAATATCCTTTGATTTGTTTTGATATGGGGGGGGGTGAATTGTCTATTGTGTAGTGACAATGAAAACACTATAAATTGAAATATCAAAATCAATTTCGAGGATGCGCGCAGCCTAAATTTAAGTCTGAGTTAGGCTTATTCATTTTAAAAATTGATGCCTATTGATTATAAATAAGTTGCATAGATGGGCTCTGGGCTCTTTGGATGAGAGAGTGCAAAGGCTTTGAAGTGTAACGGTTGGTCGAATAGTCAAAGTAAAATGACGTCGAAAAATTCAAATTTGTCAATATCAGTTTTATCTCTTTTTATATACTACTTTATTATTATTCTATTACAATTTTACAAAATTTGACGAAAAGTTCCTTCAATGTAATTCATCTTACCTTTTTATAATAAACTTTAACAAAAATAAATCTTTAAAAATATCAACAACAACAACTATAACGTATTCTTTTCTCAGACGAAAGAAGCAATATTTCTCATTACCACTCGTTAGCCTGCTCACGAGTTTAGAAATTAGTTTGAATGAAAGGGAGGAGAGTTTTAATCAACCCTATAAATCTCTGACCAGCAGAATGGAACATAGGAAAACCTCTCCTGAATCCAAACTTTCTTTTGGAATTCTAGCACTGAAAGAGCAAAGCCAGTATTTTTATCAACTCGAAAAAAATAGAATTGAATATCAATAAAAATCAATAAATGGAACTAAAAACACGATAACGAAATTTCATAATATAATCAATAAATCAGTTCCAGAGTATCGAAAGAAAAGTCATAAAATTCGATACCCAAAAATGAAATTCTAGAAAAATAAATGTTCGAAATTATGTGGAACAATATGATAAAAAATATTCATAAAAAAAGAAGAAACTATAAAAAAAAAGAAGGTGTAAACTATAGGTCTGCGATATTCTCCTCGCTACTCATAACTGAACTATCCAAACTAAACGCCCTCCGCCCGTTCATATCACGTTCAATAGTGGGTGGGCTGGGCACTAAATTCCAGTTCTTATCGGTATTTTGTCCATCAGTTTGTGACGAAGAAGCTGAAGCTTTGAGCATTTTATTTTCTTTGATCATGGCTTCAATTTTCTGCTCATACTCAAGGTTTCTTTGGTTGGCTTCGTCTAAAGAACCTCTCAATATTTGAACAGTTTGTTGCGATTCTGCCAGCTCGTTTTTCAAGTCAGACATTTGTTTTTTCACCTCCTCTAAAACGGCTTCTTGTTTTTCCAACTTTTCTTTACTTTGTCGAATATCAAGCATTTCTTCATTCAACAGTTGATACTCTACTTCGTACAAATTCAACTGTTGTCTAATGTCCATGTTTAGAGCCCTCATGCTGACGTCATCAGTTTCTGTGACAACCTTATTTGGTAATTCTAATTTCATGTAATCAACAATTGATTCGAAAGAAGTTTTCTCCAAGATTTCGTTTGCATGGTTACCAATCAAAACTAACGCAACCTGAAAACAAAAGATGAAAAGGTTTAGCCATGTTTTTTTCGCATTATTTATTTTCCTTTATTACTTTGCACTCTGTTGGGGCTTCATTCTTGATCTGCAAGTTAAAAATCTTCTAAAATTTATTTTCTTATAACAAAGTTATCTTATTGGTGTTTTAGTCGAGCGCTGAAAACGAAGCCCTTGGAAAATGATCCCAATAGATCTTATCGGAGTTTTTTTTTTTTTCGGGGGTATTACAATATTACAAATCTCTTAGGAATTTCTCGAGGGAATTTTATTGTAATACTCCCAAAACGATCCCACAATGCATCGTTGTTTTAGAAAAATAAAAAACTCCGATAAGGTCTATATCGAGCCAGTTCTGAAAATATTATTGATTGAGGACTACCAATTTCTTTTATCAATCAATAAACTATTCCACAAGTAGATGTTACCTTGAATATGACTTCCATTCCTTCCAGAAGCACCATATCCATAACACGTGACACAAAGCCAATGGGATATTGTGATGCGTAGAGCGTTAGAAACCATGGTGCTGCGTAAAGGGTGGGCGTTACATCAAATTTGTTGAAATGTTCGTACACTTTAGGATGGTAGTCGTGAAGTAATCGAGAAAGTTGATATAATTGTTGCTAAAAAATAAATGAAATCACCGTCTTAATAATGGGAATTCCAGTGTTTTTTTTCTCTTTGCCAGCCAACAGTTTCAGGGCCACCAAAAATAATAGCATCAAACTTGATATAATACTTTTCATTATTCGATAAAACCGTTTAATAGCACACAACTAGAATGTCTCCCCAGAATTACCCTTCGCTTGAAGCAGGTGAGGTTTTCCCGTTACTACAGAACTTAATGGTTCATTACGTTAATGAAAAGGATACTTCCTTTCATGGAAAATTTGAAACTATTAAACACAATATCATAATTTAGCACGAGCTCATTAGTAAAGGAAATCCTATACGTCTGCAGAAGATGAAAAGAATTAGTTGCTACCTGTACAGCGTCCATGTCTGGTTTGTATTGGCTTCTGATTTGTAGTTCAAACATCAGATGGCAAAAACTCTGAAATGCTTCTTCTTCGGGCATCTAAAATAACAAAATCGTCTCCACTTAATAAACCTTAATTGAAACGAATTCATCAAATACTCATTACAAAAAAGTTGTCATAAAATGGGAACGACACACCTAAAGCTACACATCGTAGATTAGAGTGAAAGAAAACCATTTTAACTTACATGCATAAGAAGCACGCCAGCCACAAAACTAAGCCCTTGACAATACCCCACTTCATTATCAAGTTGTGAATATGCTGCCAAAATATTGAACAAACTGATCTGCCCTGAACCAAGTCTCGGAATGAAGTGGGCGTGTGTTGGAAAAGTTCGACCTAAAAGTAATGAATTGTTGTCGACAATTAGGGTTGGTTAGTGTGGTAGGGATCGTCCAAGTAAAATCGTATATCATTGTGGAATAAACGAAGGTTGAATAACAAATAGCCAATTTCTATGAACAAGTCGGGCAGCGAAAGTTGATCGAGTAAAAAAAATAACGACAAGCTTATTCCCGAAAACTTGAAAAGTCAGCGAATTAAAAAAAGATTTACTTACCGAGATCTATTAAAATAGCATGTTGATGTCCGCTATTTCTTTTCAGCAGTGTCCGGTAAGGTGTTTCCTTCCAACATTGTTTATCGGACGTGTCCGGCTTTCGAAATTGATTCTGATTGATCAAAAATTGCCAGACTTCACCGCGCCGAGCACGCGGGATGCCGCCCCGAACGAGCTCTAATAAATATTGTCTGTCAATTTTTTCATTGTTCTTGTGGCCAATGAGGTCGTCCCATGCTTGGGCCGCTTCTGCTGTATAGGAGGCCAAATCTTGATACGAAAGCTTTTGTCGTCGGATCTCTGTCGCGGAAATATTGGCTAAAAATAGATTTAAATCAATAATTGCAAAAAAGTGCATATTGTATGGGACATCTTCTAAAAGTATAGGCTAAATCAAATTGAGAGGCAGAACCTGCGAGTGAACGTCTATTTAATAATGTCTCGCTAAAATTATATCTTAGAAAGTTATGTGACGAATAAAGGTACCTGCTAATTTCTTGTTTTCTTTTTCCATTCGAATAAGAAGAATTTGGTTGTGTATGGCATTGCGCCATCTTGAACGAGCCCGTTCACCCACATCGATGCTTTGCGCTTTGTTCTTTCGTTCATCGTTCTCCCCAGTGATGGTAACTAAAAACAAAATAGAAAGATGGTCAGAAAATGTGACAATTCTATCTTACAAAAACTATTAGTTTGAAAAAGCAGTCAGGATAGTTCAATTTATAAATAAAAAAGGATGAACCCGCGATTTGAATCACATCAAAAATGACATCCCCCACCAGAGGTGAGTGAAAAAAATGAAAGGAAACCCTATAATACAAAATACACAGCTGGCATGGAAACGATGTTCTATTTAGAAAAAACCTACTTGATGCAAGCTGTTTTGAATATAATAACAAAGTCGAAATTGACCGCGGTCGAGGCATCACATTGGTCAGAAAGCGTTTATTTTCTATTTTCTCTCATAACGAAAAAGTTCTCTCCCTTCAAGTTCTTTCTCGTTCTGATGAAAAATATCTGTTACTCAAACAAGACCAACTCAATGTTTGAGGATGGTGATGCAATGAAAAGATGTTTGCAAAAGTCTCAAATGATCTTTATCATACAATACACCATCGAGCATCATCATGCCGAATCAAACAAACCTTGTTTAAATATCCTTACTTTTTAATTAAGTTTTCGATCACTTAAAAACTTTGTCAACATTTTGGCATACACACCGAATTTATGACCTCTTGTAGCCCTGTTGAATTATTCGTAATACCTACCTCATTAGAAGCCGAACGAAGGTGAACAAAAAGGCCACAATTCTCTCCGAGAGAAAGAATAAAACTAAATACGAAGAATGTCTGGCCTCTGAAGAATTTTTGGAAATAGTTTCCTCTACCACGATTTCAGATCTATAATCCAAATACTAACAAGGCGAGAAAATGCTTACTATTAACGAATTTCTTGATGACATTTACTTGTGTAGTTTTGGCAGAATCTGCTACAAAACGCTTGAACAAACTTCGTTTTCGTTCGATCATTTTTTCCGCCACTTTTATCGTGATCACCATCGTCTCTCTCGTTCAATTAAATGATATATTTCTTTTTAATTTTCTTTCGTACTGATTAATTTGTAGTCTGTTATTAAAACACAGATGCTTTACTAATACTTGTTTTCTTATTTACACAACAATGCTGATAATAATCAAATATTATTTCTTTCCATCAAACCGACGCATGCGCAATCAACACGACGACGCACTGCGCGATGACTAGAGAGAAATAAACTGAGTGTAATATCAAGAGAAGAGAAGAGGTGAAGTCATTTCAGACAATTAACATGATGCTTCCTGATAAAAACAATCAATTGAATGTGACAGCAGGTAAATTTCCCTTCAGTCATCAACTCGTTCAGGGAGAAAACTAATGAGCTATTACAACAGAGAAAATATAATCTAGAAAAATAAATGTTACAATCTAAACTTCACGCAGAGTGTAAATAGACTAGAAGGAGGTTTTCGAAACTTCACCTCAAGCAAAAGGATCACCTTATGAAACATGGAGGGAATTTTCACCACAAGAACAAGAAGGCTCGCTTCAACCCTCCGTCAGACAAAACAATAAAAGCAACGTCCAACTTTTTTAATGAGCCTTCTCATCGAAGCCAAAAGTTTTTGTTGACGTGCCAGAAAATATTGCAAGAGTTCAGGAAGGTCAATTGATTGATCGATCAATGTGTATAGCAATCAAAGATAACAAAAAAGTAACGAAAATCTCTAGAAGCAAAATGACGCGCCAACTGTATCAAAATATCGAATGGAAATCGCGACAGATCAAAATACTGTTTCTATAATAAGATATACCGCTCCGTGATATTTTTGTTTTGTTTTTGTTTCACGAATTTAGAAAACGTGACGTCATTCAGTGAGATCTTAGCACTGTTGTGTTGTTGTTCAACTTTATTGTAATATCTTTTAAAATGTTAAGCTAGAAATTCACTGTGAGAAACTCAAGGAAAATTTTAATCGCTGAAAACAGAGTTATGTAATGAGACATCACAGGGTCATCAACTCTTGAAATTTTAGTACAAGTTAACAGAAGCCAACCAGTTATAACACGTACAATATTATGTCAACAGCATCAAAAGTTCTCTTTAAATTTATTGTAACATAAACTTTCAATGTTTAAACCATCTTTTTAAAATTGCTAAAACCAAAATTAAAAACATGCGTCACTGTAGATAACGAGATGGCAAAGATTTACATCACTAAACGATTTAAAGAAATTGCGCTAACAACTATATGTAAAAATTTGCATCCAAAATGCAATTCAATCAGAGAAGCAAGAAAAGAAAGAAGAGAAACTCACAGATATTTTCCCACAAAAATAATCACGACAACGAAAACAGCCTTATATATACGTGAGCTTTATTTTGACCTCAATGACGTTCTTTATAAAACCTTCAGAAATAAAAGACCGCAGTTACATGAAATCCCTTCTTCAAGGGAGAAAGGTCAAATGGGTCAAAAGCAAATTGGTTTTCCAAGAATATCAAAGAGTGAGCTTAGCAGGATATAAAATCCCAAAAGCACCATTTCTCTTTGGAAGGTCTTTCGGTCTACAATAAAAAAAGATCTGACAGAAAAGCGACATTAACGACGGGCAAAATATTCGAATATCACAACAAAATGGTTTCATTCAAGCCGAATAAAACAAAATTGCCGAATGAGACAGGTAGAACTTTTTCAATAACGTCTGCACTCAAACACTTCCTTATATCTTAATACCTTTATCCAAAACACATCAAAATCAATTTGGTTCATCAATAAAAGACGATTACTGGTCATTTGGTCAACACACGTCTTTGCGGGTTTTTCGTTTGTGCAACAAAACAGATTCATATCTAACACAAAAGAAAGTTTGTTAAGATAATTAGGAAGTCATTAAGAACATGTGGCGAAATACAAAATCTCCATGCACAGAGAAAGAAATCGAAACGCGGGAAGGAGAAAAGATATAATATAGGATTGTGAAAAACATGTCTTCCATGCGTGGGTATTTTAACCAAAAGTAATTTTCATAATTTGTTACACTACGCTTTTAAATTATAGAAAAATAGTCTGCCTCTGCACATCGAGATAAAATGAAACGTTTTGTGACGTCATTATTCTGATGAGTAGGAAACTTGATCCCAGGGTCAACATCAAATGAACCAGAACTAACATAAATATTCAAAATCAACAAATAAAGTAAAAAAAAAGTTGAGAAAAAAAAGGAAGTTTCGGATATACGGAAGTAAACGTTAACCGTCCAGGAACGAAATCAATTTCTCCACAAAAATCCAAACAAAAGAACGGTTTGTGAAGTCATTAAAAAGTGGTGAATCTCATTTGACCAAATATAGTAAAAACACTAATGACGAGGTCGACTCTGCATGAAATGTAATGATGAAGCGACTCATGTATAACAGTAAAAGATGATGGTATATTCTAATCAACAGATACTACAAGTCTAAGTTTAATAAGATTTTAATCGAAACGAAATATGATAAGAAGAGATGACATAATTTTAGCATCAAACGCAATAAAATTTCAAACCAACCAATGAATAAATACTAAAAGTCAAAACCGTTGAAATATCATTTAACACTATCATAGAAGCCATTTTTCAAAGTTTAAGATAAAAAAAAAAACAGTCAAGCAATATATTTCGGTGGTATCTGATAGAACACTTGTATTTTTATAAGCTTGAGAATGGCGACACCACCGAAATATATTGCTTGACTGTTTAAAAAATTTAAACTATCATAGACTGTTCTATTAACACAGAAGTGACGACGGACGACGCAAGAGGTCCATCGCGTCGAAGCATCGAACTCCTTCACGAATGTTCCATGAATGAACAACAGATGAGTAAAGTGTGTGACCTTGACTCTTTAAAACTTCTTATCCAATTTTTTGAAAGAGATAATGTATAAGAGGCGGACCGTCGTTTCTTAAGCATGTGATTATTATATTGACCACAAATTACGAGAATGCAATCAAAATGCAATCAAGCCTTTTTGTACACGCGGGGAGCGACGCATAACGTTTCTTGTCTTGACAAAAACCATCCTCATTCCAAAGGGACGTCTTCATTTTGAACGTTAGACAGACAGTACTAATTTAACAGGCCATTCACTTGCGTGTAAAAGATGTGTAATTTTTCAACAAAAATCAAACCTCGCAATATGATAAACTCGTTCCCTATCACGAAGTCTATTATAATATGATGAATCTTTTAAATTCTCTCGTCACGATTAGAGTGCTCGATACTACTGCAGAGCGAGTAACTAAAATGTAATATTCCAACTGATGATTGCATCAATGATGCATGGAACCACCACCGGTATTGATCATAAAAAGTACCATTTCTTTTAATGAAGCGTTATCGTAATTTATTGCTTTAAGTTTAGCTAAAGAAAGAAGAACAAAATGAAGACCTACCAATAGAGGATGAGGAGCTTCGGCGCGAATTCGTTACGACAACGCTGTGGTAGATGGCCTAAAACATGAAAGAGAGAATACACATGTAAACATAAAAAGTTGACCTTACTCAAATATCAAGCTTGAAATGTTAAAATTGTGCAAAGTTTGAAAAATCAATACTGAGAGCGCACAAGAAGAAAGTTAATCAAGTAACTATCAAGAGGTGGAGAAAGTTTTTCAGTTAGTTTTAAAAGAGGTAAGTTCTCTTGCGGTTTTTACTTTCACGAGTAAGAAAAAGAATATGGGATAAATTCATCTCAAAATAACCAAGTGTTAGCATGTAGAAAATGACGTTATCAAACCAACCTGTCTCCATGACGATTCGCGTCGTAACGGTCGTTTCTTGACGGGTTGTTGAACATTTGAAGTTTCATGAGAAGAAGGGAATGAATCTTCCTTTTCTTCTTTCACAACTTGTGGGACTTTCTTCTCTACTCCTTCGATACTGCTCGCTCTTCGTGGTCGTTGCGTGGCTGCATCAGAATCTAAGTTCAATTCTAAGCGAGAGCTGTTGTTGCGGAATTCGGGAGCATCATTTTCAAGAGAACGACTTCGTGGTTTGAGGTCTGCTGGTGTTCGATTTCCGTTCGTGATAAGAGGTTTCGTGTTAGCTAACGGCTGAAAACATCAAAACATAAAAAAATGACTTATTTTATCAGATATCAAATTACAATATTTCGGTCAATCACGTGAAAGAGGCGTTTTGTTTTTGCTCAGGTCAGTTAATGGAAAATATTCTCCAGGGCTTCAGGGCTGCATGCAACAAAACAAATCATCAAAGCAATTCTTTTGATTTTTTATTCAATTATTCAAAATTTAGAAATAAAGCACAACAATTATATAATAGAGATTGGGAACATGCACCAAATCATGACCTTTCACATTCAAGCTAGATCCTTATTAAAGGAAAGGGTATTATAAGCATGCTAAATAAAGTTACGCTGTTTCTACTTATTCTTTATATATATCAGATCGTTTTGCTCGACATAATCAAAGAAATCGTGCTTTAGATATCCTAGTAAAGTTTGAAAAAAACCATTGATTAACAAATTAATTTTTTCATCATGTCTAATCTGAACATAACATTAGCATTAAAAACAGCTTTTTCATCACTGGAAACAAAAAATAGAAGGAGAAAATCTCGAAAGTCTTACCCGTTTGATATCAAAGTCTAAACCCAAATTTGAAAAGGTTTTAGCACGAGCCTACAAGATGAATATTACGACGATATGTTAGTTTGTTAGAGTTGTGTGTGCGTGCATGAGTGTGCGTGAGAAGTGACTTTGAGTGCGTGGGTGAAGGGTTATTAATAAGAAAGGTTTCTGGAAAGGAAACGATCAAAATACAGTTTGTATTCCAAAGTAACTTAGCAATCGAAAATAAAATGGACTGTGTCCAAAAGAACGAAAAATCAAGACTCGTTGTGACAGTTAAAATACTGTTATAATTATAATCAAGTTATTTCTAAAGAAGAACCACCCAAACTAGTATTTATACCTTTTTCATTGAAAAGTTTTGCAAAGAAGAAGTGAAAGACTTCTTGGCTTTATCGAAGAAGGTGGAGTTTTGAGATGAACCAAGTCTGTCTCTCTGTTCCATTTCCATTGAAGATGTCTTAAAAGAAGAATTCAAAAGACCGGCTCAGACATAGCCTGTTGGACTACGTAGCAAAAGACTGTCATATGGGATCTCCAGACTGAATAATATAGCAAACTATTGATTAAATCTCCGGACTAGACCTATAGCAAAGGTTAACAAATATTTAGGTAACCTATATGCGATAAGAATGAAGAAGATATTTACAAGTAGTTGTTTGTGAGAGTGTTTATGGGATTTTTGTTTGTCATCGAAAAGCACCCTCAACACGTTAATGGTAATTTCGATTCGTTCATTGTCAGATTCAGGGTCTTCTTCCTGTCAAAAGAAATGCAGAAGATTGTCATTACGAAGGATGAATTCATATCCAGCCTTATTGGGACTATCTAAAGTTAGGTTTTCTGAGGGTACAATATACCAATATTTTTTCATGAAATACCGGCGTATATACCAGCCAATAATTTCTCTAATACCGGTAAAAATGTTCCCACGAGTAACAAACAGTCTTTCAACACTGGAACACCGGTAGCGTTTTTCCGTCAAATACCGGTCAATACAAGATTCTTAGCAGCTCCCTCAATAAATTTTGAAACTGCCATTCACAGAAAAAGCTCGATGCTTCAAAGCCGAAATATATAATCACGATTTTTGTATATTTCACAGGAATCATAAGAGTAATCTAATTCAGTTTTATATCGATAATCAAAAGAAAACCGCTTGGTTTAACGTATTATCTTGTTTTCTCCTAAAGAGTTCACACTGAATCACAGTATGTAAGTTCAAACAAGTACAAAATGATTTTCGAATGAAAGAGCGATCTCAATCTTACGTTGACTTCATTGAGGACGTGGAGCTGTTCATAATCTGACAAAATCTTGATGGTTTCGTGAACCATTGTATCTTTCTCTGCGATCGTTGTCACACCTAATGATCAGAAAAGATCGGAAAACATTGTTTTGTAGAGTCTAAAAAAATTTCAAAAAGATAAATTTACTACAACACTTCAACTATAAGCTTACCTTCAAGGTTGTTACAAAGTTTGTGAAGGTTTTGAATAGGGCATGTCTCACAGAGCGTCGAATTAGCAGAAGCTTGGAGTGCTTCTGTAAAAGCTGTCTTCATGGCACTCATTATTTCATCAACCTAAAGAACGAAAAAATATCAATCAAACTCTTGAACTATGCGAGGAGTAGTCAAATTGCCATTGTGTGGAAATTACCTCCGTAAAAGCTCCGTTAAAATTTCCCCAAGGGCTTTTAAGGAAAGCACTTTAGCAGTCTCATTTTCAGGATCAAATCCCTCCTACAAAATTAAAAGTCAAAGTTTTGCATATAGCAAAACTCCATTTATAGAGACGTCAAAGTGTCAAACCAAAACAAATTACTAAAAAGTTTAACAACTTGAAAGTTAACAGATAATTTCTACTTTAATCACAAATAATCTTCCCAGCATCATTTCACAGAAATAAAGAGCATAAAAATAGAAAATCACCTTATATTCTGATTCACCTTGGAAAATATAACAGATGTGGTTTCCAGCTTCACGACAGATGAATCCGAAGTGATCTTTTCTCAATTCACCCTTAAGAATGACGAGATTAAAAAAAAGTCAAATTGGATAAAATCAAACTAGACATTGGTTTGTTGTACTGTAGAATCAATTAGGTTAAGATTTAAAAACATGTCAGATCGCTTATGACATCATCTACCAATAAAATACTTTAATACCTTTGTACAAAATGAAATATTTTGAATCCTCTTCTCAAACAAAACTTTCTTGCTTCCCATACTGAATAATGAGAGATGATCTTTGGAGACTTGCAAAGTGATGAGCCTTGATTTGACTTCATCATTGATGCTGTTCAACGCAACAGTGGAGCCATCATACTCGTCTTCCACTGCTGTGTTTTTGACAGTGATTTGAGGTGGATCCTTCATATTCACTTTGTATGGATTATGTTTTCCACTGTCAACGCTGGCCGATCTTTTTCTGGTCAGTGGTCGTTTTGGTGGAGGTGTGTCGATCACAATCTCTCGTACTGCACTCACTAAAGAAGAAGAATTTCACCCTGCAATTCCTACTAACCTACCACCTAACTTTACGATATCTTAATTAAAAATCCAACTATAAACCTTAAAAAGTAACCAGAAAAGTGCAGAGATTGATTAAAAGACTATCCTGTTTATTTTCTTTGAAATTTTGTAAGGGATACAAAATTCATCTTTTGTATGAAGAAATAATTAATGTATAGCAGATCAACGATGTAAAAATAATAGATAACCAACTTGCCTTGATTCTCAAAAAACATCCGTGTTACGGTTGTAAAAATATTAATGACATTTTGCATCGTAAAAAGTGCAATTAAATAAAAACTTGCTTCATTTGCAACCTTCTATTGGACAGAATCGATCACGTGATGTATATTATTCCAAAATTTGGGTTAGAAAAAGTGTATTTTCCTATAGGCAGCCTCACAGAAAAAAATTTTTAATTAGATATTATTGTTCTATAAACATTCATCTGTTTATTTTGTTTCATGCAACCTTCATGCACTTTTCATACGTGAGATATCGCATTTCAAATCACACATATATTTTTCAGATACCAGCATTTTATGAGCGTTTATTTATCCAGATGAAGATTAAGTGGTATCAGGCCGATCCGTAGTCAATTTGTCTAAAGATTGGTACCTTTATCTTTTGAAAAAATTTCCAAAATTTGCATTAAATAACAATTTTCAATTTTCTATCAATTCAGTGGATGTCAAAAAGTGTGTCAAAATCTAGCTAAAAGCATAACACGCACTGCACACAGAACTTTTTAATAGAGTGTTCATTTCAATAGGAAAACAATGGTTGTTCTCTTGGGAGAAGTGCCTTCTAGAGGTAGTTGGTTATCTATTATTTTTACATCGTTGAGCAGATTGAGGGTTGACTTTACCTAGTGGTGGATTTCCTACACCAACATCCAAACTGAATCGTTTCTTCCTTTGATTTGCAGGTGGCATTTGTAAGGTTTCATTACTCATTTTCTTCAAATGTATCAACACTTTATCAATAAATTGTGGAGGTGCTTGTTGTTGAACGAGATTCACCTTGCCAATGTAGTAGACTGAATCACTAAACACAGTATCTTTTTTGATGGGTGATACTAAAATGGCTCCTGATGAAGCACCTCGTTTATGTGTCGGTCGAGGAGGAGTCAATACATTCTCCTTTTGTTCATTGGCTTGGGAAGGAGACAACTTTTGAAACCCAAGAACTCTTTGCTTCAACGTGTTCAGGAAGTTACTTTTCTAAAAATGAAGAAAGTGAGGCAGTGAAAATTCAATTCAGAATTTCAGTAATATGGAAATAGCTTGATTGATTTCTGAGTCTGAATTAAACAAAGAGAAGAGTATTTGGCAAGTGAAAAGTCTTGAGAATTACCTCTTGTTGATCATTGCATTTAAGCAAATGAAAAGCCGCATTTGAGCCATCTGCTTTTGAACAAATAATGTACGCCAAATACTCCTCCATATGATCTTTGGTCATACGAGAAAGTCTGTAAATGGAACTGAAAGAATGCTCCTGTAAAGAAACGTCTGTTCTGTTCCTTTCTGTCAACCATAATTTAGATTTGGAGATATTAGCATAAACATCTTTCTGATTGGAAGAATGTTTTATAATTCGTTTAGCTATCCATGGAAAAACACTTTGTAAAGTCCGTTTATCGATATTAGTATGACCAAAGTAAGTAAAATTGAAAGTATCTATTTCTTCATCTTTAATTCCATTGGTGACCACAGCCTTCTGTTCACCAATGTTTGATGGGTTGCTGTCTATTGTGTCAAGCTGTACTTTGATATCTGGTAGAGAGGAACTGAGCTTATTCTCATCATGCTTCAGTTTAACTTGTGGAGAAGATTTCTTGATTGTTATCATTCCAAAATCATTTTCATCCATTTCTTATTTCGTATTTTACTGAGAAATTGGAAAGTAATCAATTATCATTTCTAATATTTTGCTAAAAATATTGATTTGGTACTACGTTTATCTTTCAAGAAGATTAAGAAGGAAAATTAACTTATACGTTTTAAGGTAAAGTTCTCTCCATTCTTGTGTTGTTAAAGGAAAACACAAAATTCAACCAAATTCAAATAAAATAAAATTGGTATTTCCTGTATTTCTAAGGATTATATATTTTTGAAGAATCTGTGTAATTTTCAAGAAATGTATTATATATGCATTCTTTTTAAGAAAATTCTATTTCAAGAAACTTGATATTCTCTGCATATTTGAAGGATTATTTACTGATCAATATCTTTTGTTGATATAGTATTAATTAATTTTTCAAAGGTAAAGTACTTTGCAATCCTCTAATTAATGGATTCCTCATTTTTTCCCCTTGTATTACTCAAGGAAAAGAAATTTGTATTTAAAGGAAAATAGACATCTCGTACTTTTAGAGGAAACTTTACTTTGAAACCTTTTTTTAAAACTAATTAATATTCCAAATATTTATTTATATACAGTAAATGATTTTAATGAAAATACACTCTATAAGTGTATTATCGAATTTTGTTAAAGTAGAGATAACTTGGACTTAAATTCCTAAAATTGGTATTGATTTTTTAATCTCTGTATTTTTCAAGGAAAATACTCATCCCTGGAACTTTTGAAGGAAAAAACACTTTTTAAAAAAATTACTTGTTTTAAAAACAAATGTATATCTATATAATTTAATTTTTTTATAGAAGTGTATTTCTCAGGTCTATTGACCTCTATGAAACAATCTTACATCTTTACAATTTATGGATCTTATCATTCCATTCGTTTGTCAATTCTATTATAGAGTTTTACAGCTACTGGGCCTCTGACCCACTCTTCTTACAATCATGATATTATTTCCGTCGTAAATTTCTTTAAATAGAGTTTAGTCCTAGGACTACCTCTCACTTTCCATATATGACTCTTGTCTTTTTCTTTCGATGTTTTTTCTTTTGCTTTATGATGCCATTGCTTTATTATCTCGCGTTCTTTCCTTGAAAAATCGCCTGACACTCTAAAATCATCTTTATCTAGTTTGTGGGCTGATGCAAGTATTTTAATCCTTTCTTCTTCACTCTCGAGAGTAACTTTTAATGGTCTCCATCGTTCATTTGTATACATTTCATCTTTACGAGCACCTATGCGTTCTACCTTGATTATCGTCACATCGAAACCCATTTGTGCTTTCAGTATTCTTTCTATAAAATCTTTGTCGCCAACTCGTTGCTGTTCTTCGTTTTCGTGCTTGTTTTCACCTAAATCATGCACCATGATGTTGCACTTGGTTGATTTGAGCCAACGCTCCTCTTCGTTCACTGATTTGATGAAACTTTTTATGGTCACCTCTTGTTTTTGTAGATCTTCTTTGGTGACTTCTGCATATGATTGTTTTTTTTGTTTCTGTATTGTTGAGCTGTGCTTCAGATCGTTTGTTGTTCCGTTCTTTGTTGACGTCTTTTTTATCCATTAGCTTCTCGACTTTCCTTTCTAGAGAGGTTATTCTCTCGTTGAAACCTAATTTCGATCCTTGATGTTCATCTTTATCTGCTTCTTTTGTTGTGATGTGACTGCGAGCTTTTTGTCTGCTTGTTTTAATTCTCTCAAGTAAGAGTGGCGTTATTTTAACACAATTTACACATTCGAAGCGCCGGCTTTTATATTGCAGACAAATCTGAATCTGATAAGCCGGTAGCTCAGAGCAGGCATAATGGACAAGTCTATCACATCTCCTACATTGTAAGGTGTCATTATCTGCTATGATGGTGTTTGTTAAACAGTTATTGGGTGTGCAATATCCATAATTTTGTTGAATTTCCTTGTTAGAATTTTCGTTGATTTCCGCCATATTGTTGCATTTTCAGGATCGTGGCAGCACAGAAAAAATTTGACGTCAAATGAAGTGTATTCATAATACACTTAAATCAGAATTCTCCCATTCTAACATGAAACTTTTTCACTAGCGATTTTTAAGCAGACAGCAAATCACTCAATTATTTTTTATTTCAAATATCTAATTTTCAAACTTTTTCAAAGTCACTTCTAGCATAATAAGCATAGTTTTACTATGTACTCTTGATTTAGCAATGCAAGATCTACTTTCTTTACCACTAAACTGAAATAAATGGCAGTTTTGATTTGATTTGGTTTCAAAATAACCCCACCACACCATTTTTTACTTTTCTTGAAAAATCAGTTGTGTGAAAGTAGCAAAAACTTTAGATAATTTTCTTAAACATATTAAAATTACTTTTTCCCTGGAAAATAAAAGAAATTTTATTGGTCGATTTTCCTTGAATAATACAAGAATTTGCTTTAGGTTGTTTTCCTTACCAAATACGAGAAATGAGTTTTATTTAATTTTCCTTTGAAAATACAACAAACTGTTTGTGGTAATTTTCCTTAGAAAATACGAGACATTTTCTCTACATGTTTTCCTTGGAAAATACTTAAAAAAAGTTTTTTTAAATCAATGCTCCATTTAATATACAAGAGAATATTCGTTCATTTTCCTTGGAAAATACAAGAAATTATTTCTATATTTCTCATAATTAAGAAATACATTTAAATACTTAATAATGACAGCAAACAAAGTAAGTTTATTTACAATGGTAAAGAATTGTCTCACGCGACGCCTGAGACGACTAGTTATGTTTATTTCTCAAGGAAAAGCTCTTTGTATTCCTTAAAATTTGTGAAGAAGTGTTTCTTGATTAGGAAATGCAGTCAGTATTTATTGATTTTTGAAGGTACGCATTTTGCATCAACCTTTTTATAGTAAAACAAACTTTTGGAGTTTCTTTAAAGAAAAATATCTTCATTTTTTAAGGAAAATACAATTAAATAGTTTCTGTTGTATTTTCAAGGAAAATGTTCACATGTTCTTTGGTTTTTTAACCAAAATATATATATAACTAACAGCGAGGGTGAATTTTTCAGGGCCAGGGCTTCCGAATGCTCTAAGGTTGAAATGAAAGCTTTTTGAGTAAGAGTTTGAATAATCAGACTAAGATTCTCAAGAAAATGCACTGCATGGGTCAATTTTTCACCTAAATTTGCTCGAATTTGGGTATATTTTCTCTACACTGCAAGGGTCTAATTTTGAAGATCTAATTTTTAAAAGACACAAAAATAAAATGTTACTGCTGATGCTAAGAATATTTCAATTCTAAAGGTTTTACTGGAACATTTAGGCCATGCATGCATGTTATAAGTATAAGTTGGAACTATGCTATGCTAGAAAAAGTATTTAAATTTTTCGGGCATTGTTCATCGCAACTTGATTCGAATTCTATCAAAAGTTAAAGCCATTTTTGTCTCAGCTGCAAATTATTTTGAGATACACTTTAATTATGCAATAGACCATTGTCTTTGCCTAAAGGAATAGTATATATGATGTCATCATTAAAAAAAAATGGAGTAAAGTAGAAAAGTAGAAAAATGCTGCAGTAATTAGTTTTCAATAGACCCGGGGGATATATCTTTTATTTTTATACAATCTTATAATTTGTATGTATGGATAATGGGGCTTAAGACCTTTTGATACTTAAAAATATAGATAGATAGGGGGTTACTAGGGCAAAATGGGTTACAGGGATGTGCCGCTGGTCAGGGTACCTTTTTCACTTCAATGAGTCCCAGGTAGAATCACAAAAATTTTTGCAATTTTCAGGGTCACTTTTTCCTCAATTATTTTCAAAAAATCATCAGTCCCACGTAGGGTCCAATTTTCAAGCCTCAGCAGAGCACCCCTGTAGGTCAGCAAGGGTAGTACCCCCCTGGGCCAATAATAGACTATCCCGTTCTCCGTCTTCATGGCATGAACCCCCCCCCCAGCCCGCAGGGGGGGGGCTACAACCAAAATCTTCCTGAAAAAGGCTGGGGGCTGGATTTTTTTTTAATTTCAGGGGGTACCTATGATCTCTGGGGGTATCTAACTTTTATGCGATAAGGTATGGGGGCTTGGGAACTATATTTTATCTTGCTTTTATCTAACTATCATTATTCTTTTTAATTGCAAAAATATACAATTTTTTCATTTCTTGACATATACTCAAGTCACAGGGGGTACCAATCACAGGGGGTACCAATCACAGGGGGTACCTACTAACGTCTGTCGTTTGTGGGGGTACCTAATATTCAGGGGGTACCTATTTTCTTAGGGGGTACCTAAACCCCTGGTCCATGCCATGGGCTTATAGTCTTAGCTAATCAGATGTGACTACCTGTGGCTAGACACATATCCTAACTGGATAAATTTTCACAAGCAGATATTTTTTCAAAAATAATATAATTTTCCTGGGATTTATTTTCACTTATTTTCAATTGAACCTTTTTTCAAATAATTTCTTTCATTTTCCTAAAGGTTTTCTTGACAAAATTTTGGCAAAAATCATAGTATTGAATTATTTCACAAATTTTCTGAAAAATTGTGAAACTGGCAAATTAAATCTACTTACTCTCGGGTACCTAATAGCCGGGGGGGTTGGAATAAGCAGGGGGGTTGGAAAAAATCTCAAAATTTAATAAGCGGGGGGGTTGGAATAAAAATGTCCTGGGTGGAAAATGTTCGAAAAGGAGGCTGATACAGCAGAATTAGGGCAAAAGAGGGAACTTTCAAAAAAAATTTCCCAAAAATCAATAAGCGGGGGTTGGAATAAGAATGTCCTGGGTGGAAAACTTTCGAAAAATTAATTAGCGGGCCCCCCCGGCTATTAGGTACCCAAGAGTAAGGAGCTTGTCGCGGTTTAAAAGTTCAAATTTTTAACTTTCATGAACAATGCCCGAAAAACTTTAAATATTTTTTCTAGCATAGCATAGTTCCAACTCTTATAACATGCTATGGCCTAAATGTTCCAGTAAAACCTTTAAAATTGAAATATTCTCAGCATCAGCAGTAACATTTTGTGTCCTTTAAAAATTAGATCTTCAAAACTAGACCCTTGCAGTGCAGAGAAAATATACCCAAATTTGAGCAAATTTAGGTGAAAAATTGACCCATACAGTGCATTTTCTTGAGAATCTTAGTCAATTTCTTATTCTTTATACTGATGGGTAAATATAGCATGGTATGGGCTAAGAGTTTGAATTTCCCAGATTCTAATAACGGTTGAAAACATAGCCAATCAAATTTTGTTATTCTTTTACTGGTCACACTTTCTTAGCAGTTACATCAAAATGCCTCGAAAATGTCAATATGAAAATTGCGTAATCAGAGAACGTATGTCTCGCTCATTATAAAAAGGTTGAGACAAACTTTCAATAATTGAATTGTAACATTGAGTTAAGTCTCTTTTGTTACCCCCTGGGGTAAATAAAACAGACCTTGATACATTTATCGTTCGTTTCAACTTGACGATTCGTTTAAAACTCAGCCTCCTAAATATTTGGGGTAGGTAAAATATGTACAAAGGAATTCATACTTTTCCAACCCGGCGAATCTTTTAAATTAGAAGCGAACAATAAAATATAATTACCCTTTCCAAATAAACCTCTTCGGTGGCGAGCGTAGTCTACTCTGACGTAATTGTAAAATTTATGTGATGGGGATTTGACATAGTAATGTAATGTTGTTTGGGGAATTATGAAGTTCTCTGGAATTTCGATTGCATTTATTCAGGTTGATTTTTTGTGACTTCTAATGGTACTTTTTCTAACGAGTTTCATTACTCTGTTCTCACACTTATGTCTTTTTTATTCGCATCCTTTTCCGTGATTACTTTTATTAATATTTCTAACAGTTACATCAAAATGCCTCGAAAATGTCAATATGAAAATTGCGCAATCAGAGAACGTATGTCTCGCTCATTATAAAAAGGCTGACACAAACTTTCAATAATTGGATTGTAACTTCGAGTTAAGTCTCTTTTGTTAAGTCACCAGGGGGTAAATAAAACAGACCTTGATACATTTATCGTTCGTTTCAACTTGACGATTCGTTTAAAACTCAGCCTCCTAAATATTTGGGGTAGGTAAAATATGTACAAAGAAATTCATACTTTTCCAACCCGGCGAATCTTTAAAAAAGAAGCGAACAATAAAGTATAATTACCCTTTCCAAATAAACCTCTTCGGTGGCGAGCGTAGTCTACTTTGACGTAATTGTAAAATTTTTGTGATGGGAGTTTGACATAGTAATGTTATGTTGTTTGGGGAATTACGAAGTGCTCTGGAATTTCGATTGCATTTATTCAGGTTGATTTTTTATGACTTCTAATGGTACTTTTTCTAACGAGTTTGATTACTCTGTTCTCACACTTATGTCTTTTTTTTTCGCGTCCTTTTCCGTGATTACTTTTATTTATATTTTTAAAGACATGTAAGAAGGCATATTGATGTAACTGTCTAAAGAAGGCATATTGATGTAACTGCTTAGAGATAGCACAAGTTCCAAAATTGGTTTTTGTTTTAGTAAGTGAGGACCAGTGCTAAATTCAAATTTCCCACTGTAAATTTTTTGAGGCAGAAAGCCTCATAGGTTAGCTATACCTGTCCTGTAAACATCAGATTATAAAAATACAGGATGGTTAAAGTTCTACTGTCTACGGAAGCCCTGGCCCTTAAAAATTTACCCTCACGGTTCAGTTGGTTGCTGCTGACCTTGAGTAAACAATAAACTTTTACAGAGGCTCAAAAATAGGAATTTCCAAGGAGTTACTGTTCATTTATTAGATTTTTCAAGGGAGTAATTGAAGCTTTTCAGGGTTTCCAGGGGTTTTCTTCTCAATAAAGTTATTTATCCAGCCCCATCATTCGCTTTTTCACTAACTTTCAACGGTCCTACCCGAGATTTCCAGGGGATAATTTGGTATTCAAATTTCGCCAATAACCTTTTACAATTTTTTTTTGGAATAGCCCAGTTTTGACCCAAATTATTAGCTAGCGGTGAAAACATTATGCCCGGCCTACTAACTGACTAAAAACAGGTCTATTCTGTTTTGCAAAAAAGAAAAAGAAACTTCATAAGCTACATCATTTCAAAGTAATTCAGACAGTCAGAGACTCACTGACCAGCATAGATTTGTGAAATCTTCTACCATCAAATGACAGCAAAAAACTTGACAAAGTTTAGCCATTAGCAGCCGATGAGAAATTTGTGGCAATTTTTGCCATTTTCTCGCCCAGCCGCACACTGTGTAAGCCGTTCTAAAGGTAATAGTCGCGCGGCTGAGGTCGAAAAACGTTTCATTTCGTGATACATCTTTTAGATTCCAAAAAAAACAACGGAAACTCGCGAATTAGTATGTGTAGATTACAAAATCAAAAAGTTTCCACGATATTATCGTGCAAGTAACGAGTAATTGGCGATTTTTTGCGTTTCCAGGCAAAATTGCAAGGCCTGGAAATTCATGATTTTTGGGGGGTCTTCAAATTAAAAAAAGACCTATATCACATGATAGAGCTCTTCAAACTGAGCAAAAAAGTGTATTACACCAAAGTCCCAACTTCTCTAGATCAAAAGTTATGGGCCTATTTGTGGTCAAAAAGGTGTTTAATTTTGCATAAATTAATGCAGATTGTGGGGAAATTCCCTGTTTTCCATCAGTTTTTTACCACAAATAGGCCAATAAATTTTGATCTAGAGAAGTTGGGACTTTGGTGTAATACACTTTTTTGCTCAGTTTGAAGAGCTCTATCATGTGATATAGGTCTTTTTTTTATTTGAAGATCCCCAAAAATCATTAATTTCCAGGCCTTGCAATTTTGCCTGGAAACGCAAAAAATCGCCATTTACTCGTTACTTGCACGATAATATCGTGGAAACTTTTTGATTTTGGAATCTACATATACTAATTCGAGAGTTTCCATCGAAAAAAGTGGAATCTAAGAGGTGTATCACGAAAATCATTTTCTAGCCACTTTTTTCGACCTCAGCCGCGCGACTATAAGATTTCTGTAAAAGGGTATTAAACCATCATTCTCCTAATTTGTTTGTTATAAAAACAGCAAATTTATACTAAAGACAGAAGAAAGAATAACACAAAAGTTATCTGAATGAGATTTCTTTTTTTTGTAACCTTTTGTCATCATCAGTCGGGTGTTTAAGATAAAAACTGCAGTTATTGCTCTTTTCGGAAATTATTGCCGAATACGGCAATTTTTTTAACGATGAAATGCTGAATCAGCAAAATGTGTTGTCCTTTTAAGGGCAACGATGTCAGAGGTGTTTGAAAATAGTAAAATTGCATCGAGAAAAAGGTCTTTCGGATTTTTAAAAGTGATTTTTTCAATTTTTCGTTGCTCAATAACATGAAAAGTTCAAAAATAATATGTTAAAAGATTCTGCATCGATGCCGAAACACAGCCAGAAAGAGATAACAAAACCCCCGTTGTAAATTTGTTTACATATGACTCGATTTTGCTATCTGCATTTCCAAAAAAAACCAGTTGAAAACAAAACTAAACGAGGCACTTATCGCGAGGGTGTCAAATACCACGTGTTCAATAATAAAATCAACTTTTATTTGCAAAAACGGCAATAATTGCCGAAAACGGCAATTTTCATTTATTTACTTTTTTATTTTTCTGCCGATTCAGCATTTCATCGTTAAAAAAATTGCCGTTTTCGGCAATAATTTCCGAAAAGAGCAATAATTGCAGTTTTTATCTTAAACACCCGACTGATCATGTGTTTATTTTGAGAAAAAAATTCAGGTTTCGAATTTCGTTCCAACGCACCGGTTGGCTTTCAAGCTCTGTAAACAAGGGGGCTTATGTTTAGCTCAAAAGTCAACTTGAAACAGGTCCCTTCTTCAGCTTGACATTTGATTGGACCACAAGAAGTCGGAGTTTGATAACTCTCTAAGGAGGAGAATTTTAAACTTCGTACCCATTTCTCTTATAAAAAGTAGCCTGGTGCTCATTTAAATTAGTGAAAAGGCAGCCTCATGTCTAATATGATTCTCTCGTAGCAGTCCTGTTTTTCTGCTTGTCGAGGTAAGTTATCTACTGTGATACTGTCTACGTCTTATAAAACTTACCTCTGATTCTAAAATACTAGGTTTTGTTTTTTTGACAATGTACACAAGTGGGATCTGATGTTATCTTCACAAACCCTCAACCAGCATCAGGGTTTTCAAACAGTGGCAGAATTCCTATGGGCGGATCCTTTTTTAGGAAGCGAAATGTTACCAGGGAAAAGTCGACAATATTGATAGTCAAGCCAGTTCTCTGAAACAGATAAAAAACTGAACTCCATGGGCTATTGCAAAAACAATTGTACATGGTATTGACAAACTTTTTTCACCAACCTTTATGAAAATTTCGAAGCAAAATTATCACTTGTAAATGACCCTCTGTAAAGTGAAATTTTGGGAGATTTATTGATGCCAGCTTAGGGTAACCTGATAACAGATTGCGTAATTTCTGGCCCAGTACCTGAAGCTCTAAAGACCTGAGTAAAAAATACAATCTGTAGAATATGGTCGTCACGCGCCTATACCACAACAAACATCACTATGGCGTTAGGGGTTGGGTTCTTTTACCTTGACTATTGGCAAAATGCTACTTTCAATATTTCTTGATCAAGTTGTCAACTCGAAACCAGACATTTGTCATTCTTGGATCTAAAAAAATTCCTTATGTCGGGGTTTAATTTAAGCACCTTTATGTGCAAGAGTTCTTTTTTGCCCAAGATACTTTGATGTCAACAAATGGGGTGTTTGTTAAATTCAGGAAGGGAAGTCTGCAAAAGAGTCATCCACAAAAGATTTGGAACTTTTGAGCTGTTCTCGAAAATACACTTTTTCCCCAATGGGCTCTTCCAGAAAAAATTTTTACATGTGTGGGTGGAGGATATAACAATTTTTAGTGATTTACCCCCCCCCCCCGGAAAGGGTGACTTTTGGCCCCCGGGCCCCCCGGACAAGCATCTGCTGAAACCCCCCCCCCCCCCCCGAGACAGAGCAAATTTACACCCCGGACAAGGCAAATTTTGATGATTTCTGCTACTACTTGTTGAAACTTGAAAAAAATATAAGATCTTGTAACCAAAACATCAGCCAAAATCAAAACAAACAAAAAATCTTAATTTGAATCATTATTTCATGCAACTGAGACACAACTTTCCCTTGATGCATTCCATAGATACAACTGAACATAAATTTACACATACAAAGCTTTTAACTCTAAAATTATAACTTCCAGAAACCAAAATAAACTCCAAAAAAGTGAAAATCTTTGCTTTGGCAGCCATGTTGAATTCAAAATGTGAACAATCAAGGGAGCCTGTATCAAACTAGCACATACATTTTTAATATCGCTATCAATAATGAAAATATTTGTTATTAGTTTGTTACAGGCTATGAAAAATCTAAATCGCAACGGGGAGAGTTCCTTCACAAATTCATCATCATAAGGCGGCAATCACAAATATCTTCATTTCGCGTCCTCGTTGGGTCGAAAAAGTGAGTCGGTCGGTCGTAAAAATTTTCGGGTTTTCTTAAAATTGGACCCAGTGAATTTCTTCTTCTCGTCCGACCTTAATCATCCATTTTTGGAGTGTATTCTTGAAGGAAACTGCCAGCCAGCAGCCAAAACGACCGCGCAATACGGGTGGTTTCAAATTATGACCTTTGAACACTGTAATGATGAACAAAGTCAAAATGTTGCGAATGCGCTAGAAATCGCTCGCAAAAAATCGGCAATAATAAAATTTTTGAACGAAGGAAACATCATCGACAGAAAAAGTCCGGCAAATTTACCGACTCACCGACTCAATTCTACTCTATTTTCGAGAGTCGGTCGGGCGACGCGAAACAAAGATATTTGTGATTGCCGCCTAAGCACTCGCCAGCTAAAAAGGGTTGTTCGCCAAAATTCGGCGAAAAGCGGCATATTCTGGGAAGGAGGATCTACCAAGTATTAAGCAGCCCCTATAAAAAACTTTTTTTGCTAGAGGATGAGTAGGCTACCCAGGAAAATGTGTGCTCTGCTGTTGTGTGTAATATTTCTGGGAGGTAAACAAACAGGTTTTTGCCTGTGAGAGGTTAGGGAAAGTGGGTTTTTAAGTTTTTTTGGCTAAACATATTCAGGGTGGTATAATAACATAAATAGAAAAAACATACTAAAATTTTAGAGAATTTTGTTCAACAACTTTCCTAAAGAAACACAGGCAAAATGGGTTTGTTTACCTCCAGAGACCCAAACGGTAGAGAGTAAGCTAGTATAAAAATTCACAGGGTTTTAGTTATTTAGGACTGAAGACTTTTGATCCAAGTTTCTCTTAAGACCTATTGCCTATTTTTTTGATTTTTTTATTAAAGTATACTTTCCACCTCTAGATCATGGATGACCCTGATGTTGGAGAACCGCCTGGTGATCCAGTTGCAACTGCTAAAGTTGAAGATGTAATAAAGTATCTTAAAAATGTATCGAGCACTGTTTTTGAAGAAGACAATCAAAGTGTCCCTCTGGGCCAGGTAATAGTCTAAGATTATTTAGTCTTGTATGTACATACCTGTGATGAATTTTATTTATCATCTTTCGGGGCTGAATTTATGATGATACTTACATCCTGAGGTAATGCGACACTGAACTGCACTGAAAGGTTTTTTATCAAATAAGGGAATTACACACACTTTTTATGATTCAACCCTATTCTGCAGGCATTTGAGAATGGTAAAGACTTGATCAGCAAGTTCATCACTGACACTCAACTCAAGTCTATTCTGGTTTGCCAAACAACAAGTCTTGTTGAGGAAGATGGGGGATCTGCTGATAACCTTAAAACCAAAATTGAGTACAGTATACAAAGTGCAGTCAACTACACATCTCAAAAAGATAACACTATTGCCTTCATCAAACGTGGAATGGTCATTGAGGGTGACAAGAAGACCTACAAGCAAGTTCAAATGATCAACTTGGAAAATGCTGCTCCATTTGACACCCTCCATTCATATGTCAGCAATGCGGTTTCACCATTCTTTAAAAGCTATGTCAAGAAATCAGGCAAATCTGATAGAGAAGGTGATAAGATGGTACCTTCAGTTGAGAAGAAAATTGCTGAACTGGAAATGAGTCTTCTTCACCTCCAGCAGAATATTGACATCCCAGAAATTTCCTTGGTTATCCACCCTCATGTGCAAGCACTTTTAAAGAAAGCTGAGAGTGAAAAGAGAAAAGTTGATTCTGAGGATTTTGCTGACAAACTTGAGGACAGTACCTTCCTAAATGCACTTCAAAATGGTGTCAATAGATGGATTCGAGAAATTCAGAAGGTAAACCGTAGTTAATGGCACTTATTTTTCAAAAGGATCTCTAGTGGTGATGATGTTTTAGTATGATGTATTCATTTACATTATGATTAATTATTATATACGCTAATCTGAGCTAGAATTACAGGTTTTTTAACATTTTTATGGAGCTTAATCTTCTATAACATATTTTGAATTTTAAATTTTAGGTCACTAAATTAGAACGAGATCCTGCCTCTGGTAATGCCCTTCAAGAAATCAGCTTTTGGTTGAACCTTGAGAAAGCCCTCCATAGAATTGAGGAGAAGCAACAAAGTCCTGAAGTCAAACTCACCCTTGATATTTTAAAGCACTCGAAACGTTTCCATGCCATTGTCAGCTTTACAAATGATACAGGTAAACTAGAAAACCAAACATTCAAGAATTATTTTATAACCTTACACTAAATGAGCTTCACAATTTTTCTGCTAAACCAACAATTTCACAAGCTTTAGATTAACCAAATCTGAACATTTTGCACCTCTATTTAGGTTTGAAACAGGGTTTGGCTACTGTTGCTGCTTACAATCCACTCATGAAGGATTTTCCATTAGAACAACTTCTTTCTGCCACTGAATTGGATAGAATCAAGGAAGCATTAACTGTTATCTTCAATCACATAAGGAAGATCAAATTGTCTCAATATCCAATCACAAGATGTTTGAAGCTGATTGAAGCAATTTCAAGAGATTTGATGTCCCAGGTTCTGAAAGTTTTAGGGACAAGAAAATTAATGTTGATGAATTATGATGAATTTGAAAAGGTAATAATTTGAAACATTCATTTTGTATTTAACAATGTTCTCTTTGATGATCTAACTTATCATCTTTCGGGGCTGATAACTGATGTCAATTTGGAAACTGAGAGAACTTGATTTATATGTAAATTGTTCCCAGTATTTGATAATCATTTGGCTATATTAACTCCTCTCTTCTCAAAAGGTTATGGTCAGTACCTTTAGTGTGTTTGCTACATGGGATGATGAATATGATAAGACTCAACAAATTCTTCGAGAATTAGCAAAGAAGAAGCGTGATGATAGTTTCAAGACTATGTGGAGGATAAATCCTGCCCATAAAAAGTTGCAGGCAAGAATAGACGTCCTAAAGAAGTAAGTCATTGTTGAACAGTCTAAAACTATGATTATAAATGTTTATTTCCTTTTTCAACCAAAACGTTAAAGGGAACGACGCATGGTATATTTATGAAATGCTGATCTAGCATTGGCACAAACATCCATACGGAGGAGTATTTAGGAGTGCTGGATCATAACAAAAACCAAAAGTGACTTTATTCCAAAAAAGTGAATATAATTTACTATAATGTTCAACAACAACACAAAAAGACTTACATAAAATTTTTTGAATGAAATCGAGTGTTTCTATTTTTAAATGTAGACATTCTATTGTGAATTTATTCGAAAACTTCTTTGCAATCTTTTTGCTTACATTTTGTCTTCATTCACTTTCGTTTAATGTTGAAAACATAACAAAGTTTTAGCTATACTCTTAAACCGCGTATAACTGTCGGTTAAGCCTATCAGCTTTCGGGCTGACGTCAGCATGTATTTCAGAGTATACCATGGAAGTGCCACCAAATCCGACCCCTACTATAAGTAAAGCGCTATAGCCTTTAATCATGTTACTGCTTTTGCTCACAGAATTACCAAAGGTTTTTTGCAATGTTTGTAAACTGTTACATTTTCTTTGTACTTATTATAGATTTCGAAAGCAACATGAACAATTGAGGGCTGTTATTCTCAGAGTTTTGAGACCAACAGACAAGCCTGCTCTGACAGACGGCAGTGTGAAAGGTGATGCTGAAATGATGGACATGGCTGATGCAAATGCTGCCCAAGAGGTTGATATGGCTTATGAAAACTTCAAAGATGTGGATCCTCTTGATATTTCAAAGGAAGGAGTTGATTCATGGGAAAATGCATTCAAGAGGTTTGTATCATTCTCACATGTGTCTGATCAAGAAAAGACATTATCATTTAGATGTCAGAATTAGCAGTTATTTCGATGATGACAAAGATGACGAGTCTGATTATCAAGTAATTGTAAATGTTTTATTTGCATCTATTTACCTCTTGATGCTATTGAGGCATTTGTCTGAGAAATAACTGCTGATTCTGTCAAGTGATACACAAGGTTTTGTGGTGCAAAGCGATTTGAAACTTGGGGGTACAGCCGCACGGCACTGACTTAAAGCTGGGTGGTGGTGTCTAATTTTGAATCCCGAAAAAGTTAGTACCTGTTAATACATTTGGCATGAGTCAGGTATATCACTTGTTTCAAGCAACGACTTACAAATAAATAGACTGACAACTTTTATTTTCCAATTGAGTTTTGACTGCCATCTGTGTTGCGCAATGCCAACTTTGACCTTTCAAGCTACCAATAAACAAAGGCGCATTGTTATATGAAACTTGGATCTGATTGGCTCTTGTGAAAATAGCATAACATTCTCTTCAGTTGTTGTGTAAAATAAGGGCTTGACTATTTACAAAAGACAGCTGACAGTAACGTAAATACGAAAATATTACTATCACAAGTTCTCTTTTATAACTACACTTACCAGGCCATTTCTCATGCCCTTTAAGTGGCCGGTTATCTGACGCTGTCTCTTGAAATTACTGAAATATTGGTAAAAACAGCCTTTTTAGTGGAAAAACACTGGAAATGCCTTTTTTGGCCACCAACCAATGCTGCCTTGCCTTTCTAAAATATGGTCTGCTTACTTAGAATTAGTTGAATGCTCTTCTAGAGGGGAATCGTTTATTTGAAGCATCCCTGATATTCCCCACAAGTGAATTGGTAAGGCGGGATATTATCATTTTTATGTCAGAATAGCAGTTATTTCAATGATGACAAAGATGACGAGTCTGATTATCAAGTAGTTGTAAATGTTTTATTTGCATCTATTTATCTATTGATGCTATTGAGGCATTTGTCTGAGATTTAACAAACAACTGGTTTTGACAAGGGAACATGGAATATATAGCCATTGAAATTTGTAGATTTAAACAAGTTTGTTACAAATTTGCTTAAAATTTTTTCGTAGGTATGGAGAACGTATTGATCGTGTTGAAACAAGAATCACTGCTCGGCTAAGAGATCAGCTTGGAACTGCGAAGAATGCCAATGAAATGTTCCGAATTTTCTCACGCTTCAACGCCCTGTTTGTCAGACCCCGAATTAGAGGTGCTATCAGAGAGTATCAAAAGCTGTTAATTGGCTTGGTAAAAGAAGACATTGAGTCTCTGCATGATAAGTTCAAGGTGCAATATCCAAAAAGCAAAGCATCAAAAATGAGCAAAGTCAGAGATTTGCCACCTCTTTCTGGATCCATTATCTGGGCCAAAGAGGTAGGAATTCATTTAACACTTGCGTAAAACTGGAACTTCGTCTACCTTTGATCATGTGACCACTTCCTTAAAGTTTTAAATACTTTTGGGGCAGAAATCCATTAGCGTATTACTGTTGTACTTAACCTGTCTTAAGAAAAATTTTCTATTTAGTCCCTAATAAATATATGCATAGTGCTCTCAACTTTCATGGATCACCTACAGCTATCAAGATTACGAACTAGTGTACACATTAAAATTTGTTTTGTGTCTTATTTAGATTGAACGCCAACTGAGAGCATATTTACGTAGAGTTGAAGATGTTCTTGGCAAAGATTGGGAAAGTCACATTGAGGGACAAGGATTGAAAGCTGATGGAGATCAATTCAGACAAAAGCTGAGTACTCAAGAGATCTTTGATGATTGGTCACAACAAGTTCAAAAACGTGCTCTTTTAGTTGTTGGAAGAATCTTTGCCATCTATTCTAAGAAAGCTGGAGCTGAAAAATCTCTATTCAAGATCAGAGTTAACTTTACCAGAGATGTTATTACACTAGCTAAAGAAGTATGTTTTTGCATATTTTTATTAGACCTTGAAATCTTTGTATTTAAATGATGATTAGCAAGACGGCAGTTCTGTAACTGATATCTTTGCTGCCTTCCTTCTGACAGTTCACAATTTAATTTTTTTTTAGAGGTTCTTCACATCAGGCAGTATTTAAAATAAAACCGTCTTTTTTCAGGTACGAAACTTGAAGTGGCTTGGATTCAGAGTACCACTTGCTATTGTCCGACAGGCTAATGATGCAAACCAGTATTATCCATTTGCTATCTCATTGATTGAAAGCATTAGGACTTATGAAATTACTAATGATAAGGTATGGTTTGTGTTTATTTTCCAAGCTTTTTGGATATTTGGTGTTGCTTCAAATTCTAGGTAGGACTTCCCATATTTGAATTTCAGGGGGTCAATTGGATAAGCTGGGGCTTCAATTTAATTGGTAGGACTAGCCAACTTTGTTACAGAAGCCTCATTTACATATCCTTTTCAACCACACATGATGCAAAAAGAATAGGGACATCTGATAGTAATGATGGATAAACAAACTTAGTAGATTAAAGCTGAGTGTGTTGAGTATGTTTAATGTTTTGGATTCCTTTGTGTTTTTTCTAAAATATGAAAATTGTGACAGTTACTTGTGTGCTGATGGATAAGAATAGGGACATCTGAAATGTGATGTATCCAAATTTAGTAGATAATTTTCTGAACACAATCTGGCTAGAATTTTTTATTCTGTTTGAAAATTATATCTGAAGATAGACCAATTATTGCCTAAAAATATGGGTTTTAGACTGTTTGCTACCCTAAAACCCTGAAGGTTTGGTCAGATAACAACTTTGGATCAATGATGCATGGATTGAAGAAAGTCTAGGCAGTCGTTCCTTCAAATACACTTTCTTGATGTTACTTTTACTTAAAAGTCTGTTTTGTTCAAATTTTCAGGTCTTTGACAAAATGTCAATTTCACCTTTGGTTGCTGGAGTTCGAAGAGATATCCAAACTCTCATCAATGAGGTAAGAGGTGTTACTTTATATTGAACTATATTTAGTCATATGATGATTAGCAAGACAGTAGTTTTTAACTGATACCTTTGCTGCCTTCCTTCTGATGCAGATCTTGGAAATCGCAACAGTTACCCATCTCATTCGTGCATTGTGATTTTATAATATTTTATTTTATTTATAGGGTATGAGTCTTGACTGGCCATCATACAAGTTAATGCCCTATGTAATGAGGCTATCAGAAGCAATTACAGGATATCAAGAAAAGGTTTGGGCTGATACTAATTTCTACTTTATAAATAACTCTAGTTTTAAATCCACATCTAGTCAGCGTCTCCATAGCTTGATATGGCTGACGTGTTACAGATGTGGTAGAAAAATACTACTTGCATTCAATTTTACAGCAACTTGTTTTAAGTTGTTGTTTTGATTCTATGTGTGTAGAGCTCACCATTCTGAGAGTTGATTGCATACTGTCTTTTGTGTAATCGTAGTTTGAAAGGTGACAAGTTATGTCCTACAATTTTTTTATTGCTGCAAAAACTTAACTTGCATTTGAAAGAAATATTGAATGTTATTTCATCAGTGCAGTCGGACACGAGCTATGTTGATTCAATATTGTCCAGAACTAAATATTCTCTAGCCTATTTTTGTTGAAATATCTTTGATTTCATAGTAAAACCTTATTTCAACAGGGGGGTCATGCAGTTATTATATGAACACTATGACAATTACTACCGTGGTGGTATATAAACCAAAATTTGGGAAAACAGTTACTCCACCAGTAGACTAACTGCAACATGGGTGGTGCCTGAGCCCAAAATAGCTAGGCTACGTTTACTCCACAAAGTGTCAAGGAGTAACTGCAAGACCTCCCCCCCTTATTTCAAAAACGAATTAAAACATTTATTTCTCTTACAGGTTGATGAACTGATGTCAAGTATTCAAAAGGTTGACATCGAGATCCAATCACTTGCCACCTGTGCCTTCAAGAAGGAAGTTTTTGAAGAAGTCATGTCAAGAATCCAAAAGTCAGTTGATGAATTGAATTTGCACAGCTATTCTAACTTGAATGCTTGGGTTAGAACATTAGACACTCAGGTAAGGAACTTTTGTCAGTTTTGAGAGTTTTGGTGTCACAAAAGCATTTGGAGTCAAGCGTGTGGTCGATCACACTCCTCAAACCTTAATTTTAGTAAAATACTTTCTAAATTTATATTCCACTCTTATTGATTATTTTTCAGGTTGAGATAAAATTAGCTACCCGTTTGCAAGCATGCATGAAAGAATGGATCAAAGCTCTGAAGCAGGAGAATGAATTTATTGATGATACCGAAGTTGCTTCCCATCGTCCAGGAGGATTAGCTGAAATTAAACCCATAAGAATTGAATTTAATATCAGAAATCAAGTAATCCAGGTGCACCCCCCTGTTGAAAAATGTCGGGAACACTTGTACAATGAGTTGTCTTCATGGGTATCAACAATAACTGGTCTTCAAAGGATTCAGAGTCAGCGTTATCAGGTAACCATTTACAGTCTCCTTGCTTGTTTCAATAGACAAATATTTAAAAAAGTTCATCTTACACCCTCAAAAAAGCCTAAAATAGGTGGGGGCTAAAGATGTTTAAATATTTTGGGGGACCTAATGTACCTTGTGGGTTAGGTTGGACCTAAATCCAGGCTGGCGCTTTGTTTATTATATACTATAATGACTCATTAGTGGAACCTTGTCACAATATGTCCATATAAATCTGAGAATGGTCTTTATGTCTTAAGTAATTAAAACAAGAGACCTGTTTATTCCAAAGGTTGGAGTTGAAAAAGGTGAAATTGCAGATTCAAGTTATCAGAGTTTGTTATTCAACCTTCCTGAAGCTGCTGGTGCAACTCCTATGGAAGTGTATGGTGCCATTGAGGAGACTATGGAAGAAATCAACAAATACACTCATGAATGGCTAAGCTTTCCAATCCCTATGGGATCTTGAGATGGCTGATGTTATTCCTCGATTGAAGACTCTTGAACACTGGATGACTCTACTAAGGGAAATCAAGTATGTAGTTCAATTTTTATGTTTCAATGAAAGTGAAGTCTCCAATTGATGATTAGCATTGCCTATCAACTTTTATAGTTGATACTTTTGCTGCCTTCCTTCTGATGGAAAATCTGAAAGTAAATCAATATTTAGCCTAAGATGAGAGCAAATTTTTTAATGTGTAATTGTTTTCTTGCAGACAAAGCCGTTCAACTTTTGATACCACTGAGACCAATCGTGTGATTGGACCTGTCATCATTGACTTCAATGCCATTCAAACCAAGGTAAATTTGAAGTATGACACTTTACAAAAAGCTATTGTTCAGCAATTTGGAACTAGACTTGGTGAAGATATCTCAGACTTTTTCACTAATGTGTCCAAAGCAAGGACTGAGCTTGAACAACAATCACTTGAAATTGCTACTACTGCCGAAGCTGTTACCTTTATCACCTATGTGCAAGGTTTGAAACGAAAAATCAAAGCCTGGGAAAGAAGTGTGGATGTCTATCGTGATGGTCAGAAGATTTTAGAGAGACAACGCTACCAATTCCCAAGTAACTGGCTGTACACAGACAACATTGATGGTGAATGGGGAGCTTTCAATGAAATTCTCAAAAGGAAGGATGGTACCATCCAAACTCAGGTAAGCAACTTATGTCATATTGAAAATATCCGTTTTTCTGTGATTACCAATGATTATAAAAGCTGTTCACATTCTGATCAAAGTGATGATACTCACTTCCATGGCTATGAGGTTGATTCAATTGTAGCTAAAAATACTTTTTTAAATCTACTTAAAAACATTTCATCCTTTAACTCACTCTTGTGATTACAGGTATCAACCTTGCAACAAAAGATTGTCGTAGAAGATCAATCAGTTGAAGAGAGAACATACAATCTATTGGCTGAATGGGAGAAAGAAAAGCCAGTGGCTGGTGGTGTCAAACCTGAATCTGCATTAAGCTCTCTTGCCATTTTTGAAGGAAAGTTTACCAGACTTAGAGATGACCGTGAGAATGTTCAAAAAGCTAAAGAAGCTTTAGAGCTGATTGAACCAGGAACAGTCCCACCTTCTGACGAGCGTGTCCAAGTTGCATTTGAAGAACTCACTGACTTCAAGAGTGTTTGGCATGAGCTTGACAAAGTTTGGAAAGAAATTGATCATTTGAAAGAGCAACCCTGGGTTTCCATCCAACCTAGAAAAGTAATTTTAAACTTGCTGAATTGATTATGCTGAATTAAGCATTTGTTTAAAGGATTTTTTATTGTACATTAAAATAAGTCTGCAAGAGTTTATGACCAAACAAAGCTAAGTGCAAAAGTACCTAGGCTGTTATTTTTTGTCCAACAGGCTTTCTTTACACTACACAACTGCAAAGATTTGGTTGGAAAAACCTTTAAGTTAATAAAAATTTCCATTGTTTTCTTTAGCTGAGACAGTCATTGGATAGCATCTCCACTAACATGAAGGCTCTTCCAGCAAGAATGCGCCAGTATGCTGCATTTGATTTTGTTCAGAAGATGATTAAAGGATACTTGAAGATCAATATGCTTATCATTGAATTGAAATCTGAAGCCTTGAAGGAAAGGCACTGGAAACAACTGATGAGAAAGCTCAGTGTGAAATGGTCCTTAAGTGATTTGACACTTGGGCAAGTTTGGGATTGCAATCTTCAGAAGAATGAGTCAATTGTTCGAGACATCATTAATGTAGCTCAAGGTGAAATGGCTTTAGAAGAGTTCTTGAAACAAGTGAAAGAAGCATGGCAGCAGTATGAATTGGAGCTAATCAATTATCAAAATCGCTGCAAGTTGATCAGAGGATGGGATGAATTATTTGAGAAAGTCAAAGAACATATCAACAGTGTAACAGCAATGAAGCTCTCCCCATACTATAAGGTAAGTGCTTGGAAATTTTTCTGGTAGATAGGATATTTATGCGCAGGTTAGTCATTTAAAAAATAACACTCAACCTTATGAAAATAGTTTTTCGTACACTACAAGAGAAAGCTAGGAGAGTCAAATACAACTGAGACACTGCTTCTGATTTACACTTGCAATCTTCTACTCTTTAGGTATTTGAAGAAGATGCCACTCAATGGGAAGACAAATTGAACAGAATTCTCACCCTGTTTGACATTTGGATAGATGTTCAAAGGAGATGGGTTTATCTTGATGGAATTTTTTCAGGCAGTGGGGACATCCAGCATTTGCTACCAATCGAAACTCAAAGATTCCAAAGTATCAGTACAGAGTTTCTCACTCTCATGAGAAAAGTTGCCAAAGCCCCACTTGTCCTTGATGTTTTGAATATTCAAGGTGTCCAAAGAGCATTGGAAAGGCTTGCTGACCTTTTAGGAAAAATTCAAAAGGCTCTTGGAGAATATTTGGAGAGAGAAAGGGCTTCATTCCCAAGATTCTACTTTGTTGGCGATGAGGATCTTTTGGAGATCATTGGAAACAGTAAGAATGTTACACGTCTTCAGAAACATTTCAAAAAGATGTTTGCTGGAGTTCACACAATTATGCTGAATGAAGATGCAACACTTATTAATGGTATCTGTAGCAAAGAAGGGGAAGATGTAAGATACTTACGTTGTATTCATATTATTGTGTCCTGTGTTTGGACCAATGATGAAACTGTTCCTGAAATCTTATGATGAGATTTTGCACCTCTAAGAAGTACTGAGAGTCCAACAAATTAAAGTTCTTAATGAGAATGTCTATGAATTAGAAAACATAATAAATTAAAATTTGATTTTCTATTTCTATTTGACAGGTCGAGTTCCTTGCCCCAGTTAACTTGGTTGATAACCCCAAGATCAATGTTTGGCTAACCATGGTTGAACAACAGATGAGACTGACACTAGCAACACTTCTTGCGAAATCTGTGAAAGAAATTCAAGCTTTCAGTGGTGACCAAATTGATCCAAAAATCTATGTAGAATGGGTTGATCAATATCAAGCTCAACTTGTGGTCTTGTCTACACAAATTGTCTGGTCAGAAATGTTGGAAAATTCCCTTACAGCTTTTGCTAATGGAAAAGCAGATGCAGTAAAAGAAAGTCTTAAAATCATTGAAGCTACTTTGAATGTTTTGGCTGACTCTGTCCTTCAAGAACAACCACCTGTTAGAAGAAAGAAGCTTGAACATTTGGTAAGTTGTTGTTCTCAAATGTAATGGTTTGACAAGGTTTCCTAACTACTGATATTGGAAATTGTATTAGTATTAAAGTCTGTCTAAAAAGTTTGTGGACACTTTGTTTTTTGTCCTCTTCTCAGCACCTTTTCATGCTATATTAGAAAGTTATACACTGAAGTGAAGATAAATGTTTTAAAAATCATGACAGGAAATCTTTTAAAATATTTGAAACTTGCTAATTTCAAACCTGTGTCCAGATTTTGTGTTTTTTTCTTTTTTCTTCTATCCTTTTGTGTTTTTTTCTTGGAAATATCTTTCCGAAGTGAATATGATTTGAGAGAATTCCTTGAAAACCTTGTGGATACTTGATTGCTGTCTTATTTTGGCTTAGGTCACATTAAAGTTTCGGTCTATGCTCTAAGAATTTTCTTGCTTGCTTTGCTGGCAATCATTGTTTCTAGATCAAATACTGATAGTAACTCTCTTGCACCTTGTCAAAACAGTCGTATCCTATTATTTAAGTCAATTTGAGTTCTGAAAAACCTTGAAAAATACCCAATAAATGGTCCAAAAAACCTTGAAAACACTAAAATTTTGCCAAAAAAACCTTGAAAACCTTGAAAATGGCAACAAGTATGCCATAGACACTCTGTTCCAACGGTGTATGATAAATTTCAAATATAGCATAAATAGATGCTGTCATGGCTATGAACATTTATGAAGACAAGAAAGCCTAAGCGGCGTAAAAGCCCTGCAATGTTGGCAATGTCAGCATATTTTTCGCTGCAGAATCGCCATACAACAGGAGCGAATTTTTTCAATGTATAAACTCAGTTGGGCGAGCAATAAAGATTTAATTACTTTAAACTTTTTTCTACTTATCAAGAAAGAAAGATTTGACTGTATAAGTTGGAGGTATTAATTATATGTGGTTTTTTCTTACGCATGCGCACAATAGAAAGTCAGGTAGTTCGATTTTAGCCTGGAATCGTCGATTGATAATTGCAAGCATAGGCCCCGACAAAGTCAAAAAAAATTTCGACCAGTTGCGTTTTAAAGGCCCATTGTGCTGCGCTCTGGGCCAATAAGCTAATTTTAAAACACCTAGTCTTAAAATTGTATTAATGAACCAATGATTATAAAAGCTGTTCACATACTGATTTGTGTGATGAAAATCACTTCCATGGCTATGAGGTTCTTTCAGTTTTTCAAAATTTTACTGACCTGGCACAACTATCAAGCAAGATGAAAAGTTGAGCCATGAAATGAAGTCGGTTTTTTAGCTGAAGTGATCTTTATAATTGATTACACTTTTCTTTTTTCAGATTACTGAGCTTGTTCATCAAAGGGATGTGACAAGAGAAATCATTCGTCAAAACTGCAATGGACCTAAATCCTTCCAATGGCTCTCTCAAATGAGGTTCTATTTTGATCCAAAGCAACCTGATGTTTTGCAGCAATTATCAATTCACATGGCCAATGCCAAATTCAATTATGGATTTGAGTATCTTGGTGTTCCAGATAAACTTGTCCAAACACCCTTAACTGACAGGTGTTATCTTACAATGACACAGGCTTTGGAAAGTCGCCTTGGTGGTTCACCTTTTGGTAAGAGTCTTGTACAGATCAGGTCAATTTTCAAGTGGACAACAATGATGATAAATTTTGGAATTACCGTATGAATTCTGATTATAACTAAGGCTGTTTCTGAGTTGTATTCAATAAGATAGGGGACTGACATGATCTTTCTTTCTATAGTCTATAAAATAGGTTGTCTGCTTTTTCAGGTCCTGCGGGTACAGGTAAAACTGAATCTGTGAAAGCCCTGGGTAATCAACTTGGACGTTTTGTTCTTGTTTTCAATTGTGATGAAACCTTTGATTTCCAAGCCATGGGTAGAATCTTTGTTGGTCTGTGTCAAGTTGGTGCTTGGGGATGTTTTGATGAATTTAATCGTCTTGAGGAGAGGATGTTGTCGGCTGTTTCGCAACAAATCCAGATTATTCAAGTTGCTTTGAAAGAAGGACCTAAAGAAAAAGGTAAAGTAAATCTTATGAAAGACTTATATCTTGTTAACTATGTCACCGCAAATAATCAGAGGTGTTTGCTGCCATATAGCATTTATCTTTACTGCCTTTGCAAACATAACCTGGTATACTCTGACTGATCTTCCACTTTGTTGGATTATCAGACGTAAAATTTACCGGACATTAACATTTTGAGTAAAAAACAGGTGGGTCTGTAAAATGAAAGCCATGCACCTTAAAAAATCTACCATTATCATCTATACTCTGACTCATCTTCCACTGCATTGAACTATCAGACGTAAAATTTATCAAACAATTGCCTCCACAATTCTTTAAAGTATTGAACAATTGCTTGTCACAAATGAAAGTTGTAAATTCAAATTTTTTTCCCTCTCCATCAGGTACTCCTATTCAAGTTGAATTGATTGGCAAAGATGTTAAAGTTAGTGAAGATATGGCTATCTTTATCACAATGAATCCAACTTATGCTGGACGTTCAAACTTGCCTGACAATCTCAAGAAACTTTTCAGAGGTTTAGCAATGACCAAGCCAGACATTGAATTAATCTCTCAAGTCATGTTGTATTCTCAAGGTTTTAGAACTGCTGAAACATTGGCTGGTAAAGTTGTACCATTTTTCAAGTAAGTACCTTAACCATTTAGTCCAAACTTTGTTTCTTTCCTGGATCCATGATGAAGTTTTTCCTGAAATAAATGATGAGATTTTTCACCTCTAAGAAGTACTGAGGATTCAGAATTTAAACAGAAGTTCTAAGCTAAATTGTTGATATTGATTTCAAATTAATAGTCTTGTTCTATTTTAGGTTGTGTCTAGAACAGCTATCAGCTCAATCACATTATGACTTTAGTCTTCGTGCTTTGAAGAGTGTCCTTGTAAGCGCCGGTAATGTGAAACGTGACAAAATCTCAACCATCAAGAAAACCCTATTATCTCAAGGATCAGAAGCAGATGAAGCAAAAATCACTGAAACCCTGAATGAACAAGAAATCCTGATTCAAAGTATCTGTGAAACAATGGTTCCAAAACTTGTTGCTGAAGACATTCCACTTTTAAAGAGTCTAATGAGTGATGTTTTCCCAGGCGTTGAATATACTGGAAATGAAATGAGACAACTGAGATCAGAGTTGAAGAAAGTATGTGCTGAAGACCATTTGGTGTATGGTGAAGGTCTAGACAGTGGCAGCAATGTGGATTGACAAAGTTCTTCAAGTGTATCAAATATCTTGCATTCATCATGGTCTAATGATGGTTGGTCCAAGTGGCTCAGGAAAATCAACGGCATGGAGGATTCTTTTAAAAGCACTGGCAAGAATGGAGAATTCTGAAGGTGTTTGTCATGTGATTGACCCTAAGGTACAATTCTATTAATTAATTGACCCTTCTTTGGTTAAAAATTAACACCCAAGTGGATTTTAGATTTAGCGAAAAGATTTCTCAACTCAAAAATGGGAAGTTAAATTTTTTTACGAAAACACCTATTTTGCGAAACTTTATTTATTCGTTTGTCTATTGCTTTATAAACTTTCTACCTTGCAACTTTATTCATTTGTTTATCTATTGCTTTATAAACTTGTACTTCGCAACTTTATTCATTCATTTATTTATTGATTTATCAGCTTTATTCACTTGCTTAACCATTGCTTTATATACTCGCAACTTTGCTGCTTTATTCTTTCGTTGATATTGCTTTATTTACTCGTTTATCTATTGCTCTATCAACTAGTACTTTGCTACTTTATTCGTTCATTTATCCATTGCTTTATCAACTCGCTACCACACAGCTTCATTCATTCATTTATCTATTGCTTTGTCAACTTGCTACTTCGCTTTGTCTACAATCTCGCACAACAGTCTTACTTCGCTTTTCTAGAGAAATTCATTGAAGATACTTTCGCATTTTCTTCCAAACAACATCGCAAAATACTAAAAATGCTTCGCAAACAGTACAGTGAACAAAATTTCACCAGTGGCGCTCCTTTAGTTTACCTCGCTTCGCTCATAATAATAGTGAAGCTCCTAAAATTTATAATTCAAACCCTGTTTGGCTTCATTTTGTTTTCAGGCTATCACTAAAAAGGACTTGTATGGTTTCCTTGATCCCAATACAAGAGAGTGGACAGATGGTCTCTTTACACACATTTTGCGTAAGATCATTGACAATGTACGTGGAGAACTCAGCCGAAGACAATGGATCATCTTTGATGGTGATGTAGATCCAGAATGGGTTGAAAATCTGAACAGTGTGTTGGATGATAATCGCTTGTTGACCTTGCCGAATGGTGAAAGATTGAGTATTCCTCCAAATGTAAGGCTTGTTTAAACATTAAATGTTATGTGTGTTGTGACTTAGGATGATATTTTGCTGTTCACATCCTGAAATAGATGTTGATACAACTTCCATGGCTCTGAAGTCAACAACCTAATAATAGATCTGTTGATTATAATTGGTATCATTTTTATTGAAAATTACTTTTTTGTTCCATAGGTGCGAATTATGTTTGAAGTTCAGGACTTAAAGTATGCTACACTTGCCACTGTTAGCCGTTGTGGTATGGTCTGGTTTTCTGACGATGTTGTTTCTCCTGAAATGGTTATTGAGAATTTCATTCAAACTCTTCGAAACAAGCCTTTAGAAGAGTCAGAGGAAGACATTAGAAGCAGACAACAAAAAACTGATGAAGAGGTTATTTCTCCAACACTGCAGGTATGTTTGGCTCTTGAGTAAAGTAAATGATATAGTCTATTTGAGCAACCTTCAATGATGATAAACATTTTACCATCTTTCGTTTGATCCTGATGATGCTACTTTATAATCTGAGATTGTTGTGCCTTAAGAAACGTCAACCTTATTTAGATGGGGAGAAGAGCAATCTAAATGAGCTTGTTTGTTTTTCAGGTCCAACGTGATTTCACAGATATCTTGCAGCCTTATTTACAATCTGATGGAGTCGTTTTAAAGACACTTGAGTATGCAAAGACTCAAGATCATATAATGGATTTCACGAAGATGAGAGCTCTGAACTCTTTGTTCTCACTGATCAATCAAGGAGTTCGCTAACATCTTGAATTACAACCAACAGCATCAAGATTTTCCATTGTCTGCCCAGCAAGTTGAGCAATATGTTGTGAAGTATCTTATCTATTCTCTAGTCTGGTGCATGTCTGGAGACAGCAAACTTGAAATTAGGAACAAAGTCAGTGATTACATCAGAAACACAACAACTATCCAACTACCTCCATCAAACTCTTTGATCATTGATTATGAGGTTAGTCACTATTTTGAGTGTGGAATTGTTTTTTAGCTTTGATGATGAAAATTGGAATTACCTTATGATCTAAATGATTAACGCGTGCGGCAAAATCCTGAAAAGTTTTAAAAGATATTTAATTTAATTGTGCTTGGATACTTTAGCCTAAAAAACTCACTTTCTGATTGTTTCTTTGTTATAGGTCAACATGCAAGGTGAATGGGCTCCCTGGACCAACAAGGTTCCTCAAATTGAGATTGAAACTCACAAAGTTGCTTCACCTGATGTTGTTGTTCCAACTCTGGATACTGTGAGACATGAATCTCTACTTTACACGTGGCTAGCCGACCACAAGCCTCTTGTTTTGTGTGGACCCCCAGGTTCTGGTAAAACAATGACCTTGTTCTCTGCATTGAGAGCTTTGCCAGATATGGAGGTTGTAGGCTTAAACTTCTCTAGTGCAACAACCCCTGAGCTCATCATGAAGACCTTTGAGCATTATTGTGAGTACAGACGGACACCTAATGGCTTGGTGTTGTCACCTGTATTGATTGGAAAATGGCTCATTTTGTTTTGTGATGAAATCAATTTGCCAGACATTGACAAATATGGTACCCAACGTGTTATCTCATTCTTACGTCAACTTGTTGAGCACAATGGCTTCTACCGCTCATCAGATCAACAATGGGTTTCTTTAGAAAGAATCCAATTTGTTGGTGCTTGCAATCCTCCCACAGATCCTGGAAGAAAACCACTTTCCCACAGGTTTGTCTTTTCTTTCACTAATTGAGATTTTTAAATTTTGTATGATGATAAAGCAGACGGGCGGACATAGTGTTTACACAATGATGCATTGTCTTAGACATCTGACATTCAAATTCTCAAAAGGTTGTTTAAATTTCCCTTTGATTAAGAACCTGAGATGTTAAAAGGATTTCTTCCTTGATTTCAGATTCTTACGCCATGTTCCGGTTGTCTATGTTGATTACCCAGCGTCAGCGTCCCTAAGCCAGATCTATGGAACATTCAACAGAGCCATGTTGAAATTGGTACCATCACTTAGAGGATTTGCCCAACCACTCACCGATGCCATGGTCGATTTTTTCCAAATGTCTCAAAAGAGATTCACCCAAGAAATGCAGCCTCATTACATCTATTCTCCTCGTGAAATGACAAGATGGGTGAGAGGCATTCTTGAAGCAATCAAACCTCTTGATGGCTTGTCAGCTGAAGGTCTTGTTAGACTTTGGGCCCATGAAGCATTGAGATTGTTTCATGACAGGTATGTTTCGTTCTAAAATAGACTTGCAGTTTCACCTTAATGATGAAAAATGGAATTACCGTATGAACTAAATGATTAACGCGTGCGGCAAAATCCTGAAAGGTGGCTTTTTCTCTTAATAATATTTAAAATTATTTTATGCGAGTCTTTACTCTATTTATTACATTTTATCAATAGATTGATTACTGATGATGAAAGAAGATGGACAAACAAAAACATTGACACGGTTGCTGCAAAACACTTTCCGAATGCTGACATGACAGTTGCATTGAAGAGGCCAATCTTGTATAGTAACTGGTTGTCCAAAGATTACTTACCAGTGGAAAGAGAAGAATTGCGTGATTTCACTCGGGCAAGATTGAAAGTATTCTATGAGGAGGAATTGGATGTGCAATTAGTCTTGTTTGATGAAGTTTTGGATCATGTACTGAGAATTGATCGTATTTTCAGACAGCCCCAGGGTCACTTGCTTTTAATTGGGGTCTCGGGTGCAGGAAAAACAACACTTTCAAGATTTGTTGCTTGGATGAATGGTTTGTCAGTTGTGCAAGTCAAGGTAAGAAGATTTATGTGTTAATTTATGTGAAAGAGTAGGTGATGATATTATGACGGGCGGACAGAATTTTCATAATGCTGCATTGTCATGAAATCTGATACACTTAATAGTTTAAAAATTGTAATGAGGGTGAATATCTGGGGGTGTTTTTTTCATTTTTCAAAAATTTTGGCCTGGGGACAAGTTTTTCGCCAAAACGAGGCTAAAACTTGGGGCAGCCAGGAGACTTCAAAATTTGTTCGATTTGGCTGAAATTTTGCACACTTGTTCCTTGGGTGAATATCTGGGGTCTACAATTGGGTCTATGAAATTTTAAGCCACTGAAGTTGAGCCCAGTGCGTTGCGCATGTTCAACTATGAATTAACCGAGATAAAAAGTTCTCAAATCATGATAGTGATAATCGAACTTTTTAAGCCTGTTTAAGTAGTGTTGATTTTACAATTATGTCTTGAATTAAATGATGATATTATGACGGGCGGACAGAATTTCTATAATGCTGCATTGTCATTTTGTCTGATAAAAATTCAATTTGAGTAAGCATTCTGCTTTTGCAAACACATAGGAAAATTGACGATTTGAGTTCACAAAAAGGTTCAAAGCAAACTTTTTGATAATCTGAATTTCTCATCAATGTGTTTTAATATTTGGAAGCCTTCTTTATACCATAATGTGAACGACCGTACAGTTCACATTATGATTTACGGTATTAAGAAATTGAAAGGAAAGTGTTTTGATTTTCAATTTTTTCCTGCAGGTTCACAGAAAGTACACTGGGGAAGACTTTGATGAGGATTTGAGAATTGTTTTGAGAAGATCTGGATGCAAAAATGAAAAGATTGCTTTCATTATGGACGAGTCTAACATTTTGGATTCTTCATTCCTTGAAAGAATGAACACTTTACTTGCCAATGGAGAAGTTCCTGGGCTTTTTGAAGGTACTTTTTATTCAAATTTAAATAAGACTTCATACCATATCCTAAATTTTTGTGTTTGTGTTTTTCTATTTGTTTACAAGATGGCCTTTTTTGGACCTACCCCGGTGGAGGTCCTATAAATTAACCTTTGTCCGTCTGTCCGTCCGTTAGTTACCAGCTTTTCTCGAGATTGGCTCATTAGTTTTTTCTGATTTTTTGCACAATGATGCAAAATGGCAATGCCCAAAATGTGACGGAGCCCGATTTTCGAAAAAAAATTTTTTGGGGCAAATTTGGGCCAAAAAACGGGTTTTTTGGACTTTGTGAAAAATTGGATCATTAATTTTTTCTGATTTTTTGCACGAAAGTAGGGTACCATCATAGGTATAAGATGGCTCAAGCAGATTTTTGTAAAAAAATTTTGTTGGCTCAAAAAACGCATGTTTATCTATAAGAATCACTATTAATAAGCATACATCGATGTTCTTAGTCAAATTACTCAATTTTTTTTATGAGATAGATGTTTTTCTGCTCAAGAGGGCTTACTTTTGAAGAATATGTGTGTTTAGACAGGAAATTTGGGTTGCTTGGCGTTTTTTTATAGAAAAACTGGCCAAATTCGATATTTTTTTACAAGCACATTATCAATTACTTAGGTATTGGCTTTTCTCGAGATTGGCTCTTTCATTCTTTATGATTTTTTACACAAAGATGCATAACTATAAACCCTTGAATGTGACAGAACCCTATTTTTGAAAAAAAATGTTTTTGGGCAAATTTGGGCCAAAAAACGGCTAAAAAACAGGTTTTTTGGACTTTGTGAAAAATTGGATCATTAATTTTTTCTAATTTTCTGCATAAAAGTAGGGTACCATCATAGGTAAAAGATGGCTTAAGCAGATTTTTGCAAAAAAAAATTGTTGGCTCAAAAAACGCATGTTTATCTATAAGAATCACTATTAATAAGCATACATCAATGTTCTTAGTCAAATTACTCAATTTTTTTATGAGATAGATGTTTTTCTTTTCTCACGAGTGTTTAGACATGAAATTTTGGTTGTTTGGCATGTTTTTATAGAAAAACTGGCCAAATTCGATATTTTTTTATAAGCACATTATCAATTACTTAGGTATTAGATTGATTGGCTCTTTCATTTTCTACGACTTTTTGCATAAAGATGCATAATTATAAACCCTCAAATGTGACAGAGCCCGATTTTTGGAGAAAAAGATTTTGGGGTATATTTCAGCTAAAAAAACGGCCATAAAAGGGTTTTTTGGACTTAGTGAAATATTGGACCATTGTTTTTTTCTGATTTTTTGTATGAAAGTAGATGGCTCAAGCAGACTTTTGTAAAAAATGAATTTTTCAGCTCAAAAAAAGCATCTTTATCAATAAGAATCACTATTAATAAACATACATCAATGTTCTTAGCCAAATTACTCAATTTTTTGGAGAATTTTTTTTGCTCACGAAGTCTTGAATATGAAAGAACATTTCAAGAGCATGAAATTTTGGTTTCTAAACGTTTTTTATAAGAAACAAACGACCAATTTTAATAGATCGTCACTATTTGTGAATTATTATTTAATGGTCACGTCACGTAGATATCAATTATAAACGTGTTAAATGCATAATCCAGGTAGGTCCATCAAAGTATCACTTGTTGTCCTAAAAACACCAATTTTAGAGATGATTTTTAACTTGGGAATATTCATGTTTCAAGGAATTTAATTTAGCAGATTTGTCAAAAAAAGCTAAAGTTAGATTCTGCTAAAATTTCTTCCTTTAAGGTAATCTCTAGTTTAACGCTTTTGTTTCAGTTGGCAGAACATTTTTTAATACTCTAAATCTTCCTCAGGTGATGAATATACTACCCTGATGACACAATGCAAAGAAGGTTCCCAGAAAGCTGGGCTTATGCTTGACTCAAATGAAGAACTGTACAAGTGGTTCACACAACAAGTTATGACAAATCTCCACGTTGTTTTGACAATGAATCCATCATCAGAAGGTTTGAAAGACAGAGCTTCCACTTCACCTGCCTTGTTCAACAGATGTGTCTTGAACTGGTTTGGAGATTGGTCAACTGGTGCCTTGTACCAAGTTGGTCAATCCTTCACAAGCAAAGTTGATCTTGAGAAAAACAATGTAAGTTTGATTGAATTGTCTAGTATTTTTTGTTTGTTTTTCTATTGGCCATGTCTTGTAATTGAACCTATCAAATGACAAATGATAGTTGTAAGAAATGTGCGACAGTCTATAGAAGTTGTTTTCATGTTTTTCTTCTCTTTCAGTACAAAGCTCCTGACTACTTGCCAGTTGTATACAAAGACTTGCCTATGCCTCCCACTCATCGTGATGTTATTGTCAATGCTATGGTGTTTGTCCATCAATCCATGCATAAGTTGAACGAACGTGAATCTGCTATAGGTGGTCAAACAGTGTCTGTCACGCCAAGAAGCTACCTTGATTTCATCAACCATTATGTATGTTAATGCTCCCTTGTTATTTTTCACTCTTATGCACAAGCTGCACTTTTTGCTGACCCCTAAAGAAAACAAATTGTGGTTGTAAGTTAAATTTGAATTTTTCTTTTCTCCTTTAGATGAAACTGTTCAATGAGAAGAGATCTGATTTGGAGGAACAACAGCTACATTTGAATGTTGGTTTGCAGAAAATTAGAGATACAGTAACCCAAGTTCAAGACTTACAGCAAAGTTTGGCTTTAAAGAGGCAAGAGCTGGAAGCAAAGAACACACTTGCAAACCAAAAGTTGAAGCAGATGGTGAAAGACCAACAAGAAGCTGAGAAGAAACGTGTAACTTCAACTGAACTCCAAGGTGACTTGCAAAAACAAACTGATGCCATCAATGTGAAGAAAGCCCGAATCATTACTGAATTAGCTGAAGTAGAACCAGCATTGCTAGATGCTAAGAGTGCTGTCAAGTCGATCAAGAGGGAACATCTTGATGAACTGAGGAGGTTGGGTAAACCTCCACCAGCTATTAGAATAGCTTTGGAATCAATTTGTCTCTTGCTGGGCACACCATGCACTGATTGGAAAGAAATTCGTCAAATTGTCAGCAAGGCAGCTTTTATACCAAGCATTGTCAACTTCCAAACTGAAGATATTAGTGTTACAACAAGGAAACAGATGATCAGTCAATTCTTGAACAACCCAGACTACAGTTACGAAAAGATGAACAAAGCCAGTTTGGCTTGCGGTCCTTTGGTCAAATGGGCTATTGCTCAAGTTTCGTATGCTGATATGTTGCAAAAGGTTGATCCCCTTCGTGAGGAATTATCTAAGAATGAAGATGCCATGTTGGCTAATAAGTCAAAGGTAGGTACTCAATAATTCTTCATAACTCCTTTAGATACTTAGTGAAAGAATATCCAAACCTTTTGCTCCGATTTCTCCTTTCTGTTCCCTACCAGCCCTTAGGGTCCAGTTTCCCCAAAACATGTCATGTGCCAAGAATTTGAAATGGTTATCTTCCTTTAATTTTGAATAGCAAGGCAGATCCTTGTGTTAGTTGCAACACTTAATTTTCCTGGATGCATGATCTTTCTTTTTCTTTCCTAGTTAACTGCTGTTGCAGACATGATTAATGAACTTGAGGGTCATATTGCTAAATACAAAGAAGAGTATGCAGCTTTAATCAGTGAAGCACAAGCCATCAAAGCAGATTTGTCAACAGTTGAAGCCAAGGTCACAAGAAGTACTGCTCTACTGAGAAGTCTTGGATCTGAAAGACAGAGATGGGAGGTGACAAGTGAAGGATTCCAAAATCAAATGGGCACCATTGCTGGAGACGTTCTGCTGAGTGCTGCTTTCCTTGCTTATGGTGGTTATTTAGATCAACAAATGAGATCAAGCTTGTGGCATATTTGGAAATCCCATATTGAACAAGCAGGCATCAGCTTCAGATCAGACCTTGCGAGGACTGAAGTAAGTGAAGTCTTAACTAAATTTAGTTCTATTTGATTGCTTTTTTAATGAAGAAAACTATTCCGCATCGCTCTGAAATAAATGTGGACACATAGTTACACTGAATAATTATATGCGTGATCATGAAATTCTTAAAAATTAATTGCAACATTCTTGAACCTTAAAGTATTCTTTTTTTCAGTTTTTGTCTACTGCTGATGAAAGATTACAATGGCAATCCCACTCATTACCGTCTGATGATTTGTGTACTGAAAATGCTGTGATGCTAAAACGATTTAACAGATACCCTCTTATCATTGATCCCTCTGGTCAAGCTACAGAATTCTTACTTCAAGAGTACAGAGAGAAGAAAATTACCAAGACAAGTTTCCTTGATGACGCTTTCAGAAAGAATTTAGAAAGTGCTTTGCGATTCGGAAATCCCTTGCTAGTTCAAGATGTTGAAAGTTACGATCCAATTCTTAATCCTGTCCTGAACAAAGAAGTTAAGAAGACTGGTGGTCGTGTATTGATTACACTAGGAGACCAAGATATTGATTTATCTCCTGCTTTTACGATCTTCCTGTCCACCAGGGACCCAACAGTGAGTACTCTTATCACCTTATGCTTCTGTTTTTGAAAGGTTTCTACTTCTTTCTTCATCCTCAACTTCAATTGAGCTAGATTCTACGAATGTCTGATTGTCCCAAATACTTAAGGAAAGCCTGCAGTCTTCAAAAATGATCGACTTTGGTTGAAATTTGGCATACTCGATCGATCCTTGTGTGAAATCTGGGGTGTATTCTTCATTCTTCAAAAAAATTGAGGCACTTGTTTTTTTGTTTTTTTTGTTACATTGGGTCTGTAAATAATTTGGTCCCAGTGCGTTGCGCATGTTCAACTATTTTATCTGGTTGATTCAATTCATTCTTAATTTTATTTATTTAAGGTCGAATTTCCACCGGATTTGTGCTCAAGAGTTACTTTCGTCAACTTCACTGTTACACGGAGCTCTCTTCAAAGTCAATGTTTACATGAGGTGCTCAAAGCTGAACGTCCTGAAGTTGATGCCAAGCGCTCTGATTTATTGAAATTACAAGGAGAATTCCATCTTCGCCTACGTCATTTAGAGAAAGAACTGTTGCAGGCTTTGAATGAATCAAAAGGAAGCATTTTGGATGACGACAAGTAAGGAAGCTTACAATGTTCATTTGTTCTAACTTGATACATGAATATTAGGAGATTTTCGTGTTAATAGAAACCCTGTTTATTTTTAAAGCTAAACTCTACAGTTTAAACCTGCTCATTTGTGTTAATTTCAAGGCTGTTAACTGATTCCATACTCGTGTTCATATAAGGTCATTATTGCACACAAGAATTTAAATGCCTTGCTAATTACAATTTAGCAAAGGATACAATGTAGTGCGAGAATAACGCTTGTGATAACTGCTGGTATACTCATTTTCAATTGGGATATCAGTTTTAAAACATTGCTACACTTGAAATATCATGTGTTTACCCTCTAAGGTCCACTCCTTTGAGAAATTCGGATGTTCTTTATCCACTTTTCTTTTTAGGGTCATCACAACTCTTGAAACATTGAAGAATGAAGCTGCTGAAATCACACAGAAAGTCGAAGAAACTGATACAGTTATGATGGAGGTGGAAGCTGTCACTGAACAATATCGAACACTCGCAGCTGCTTGCAGTTCCATTTATTTCACTATGGAGGGATTCCATGCTGTCCATTTCATGTATCAATTTGCTTTGAAATTCTTCTTGGAGATTTTCCGATCCATCCTGTATGACAATGAGATGCTCAAAGACAAAAAGGACCCCATTGTTCGTTTGAACATCCTCATTGAATGCTTGTCTCAGGTACATTGATTCATCTTTGCTTAAGTTTTTTTTTTTGCTCAGCACACTGTTTATTTGTCTTCAAGATATTGTTTGTTGTGTATTTTTTTATCAAAGAATTTCGTTTATTTCAGGTTGCGTACAATCGTGTTGCTCGTGGTTTGTTTCATGACGATCGAGTCACATTTGCAACTCTCCTTGCCCGAATCAGATTAAAGGGTAAAAAGTAAGTCTGCTATCCTCAGTACTTCGTATAATCGTTGTTTGCTTGGAGTCTCTTGATGAAAACTATTCCGCATCGCTCCGAAAACACTGTGGACACATAGTTACACTGAAGACTATTTCAAAATCGTTTTAAAAGATTAAAATTGATTAATATTGAATGATGATAAATTTTCCGCATCGCTCCGAAAACTCTGTGGACAAATTTATTCTGACGATTTCTACTGTACTAAATTGAAAATTCGTTTGAAGTGGAGTTTAGTTCTAATAATCTATTTTGTCTTTTCATTTTAGTGAGAATCATTACGATAATGAACTCGACCATCTGTTGAAAGGAAAAGAAATCGTAGTACAAGCTGACTCAATAAACATAACAGGATTCACGGATCAGTTGGTAAGAATTTATCTAAAGTCGTCTACACCACAATCTCAAAACGTAGGCCCGTCTGACATACATAGTGTCCTCCCCCCCCCCCCTTTATAAAGGGGGGGATTCTGATTTTGGCCCTATTTTTAAAGTATGGGGGAAAATGAAAAATTTGAAATTTGCTGGGGGGGAAATAAAGAGGGGGAAAACCATAAATTTAGGAAATTTTGACTGGGGGAACTTCACTGATCTCAAGGTTATCTTATTGCAAAACCTGTTTAAGCAATAAAATCAGCAAACCTTTTTAAATAAACCAACTTTTCAATACAATTTCATTTTCCCAGCACTTTCAAGGCTATATTTTCAAGCTTTCCCAAAATTTCAAATTTGATTTTAGGCATTTTTATGTTAACCATATGGGGGAACCGCAAAATCTTCAAATAGCTGAGGAAATTCAAAAGAGGGGGGAACCGAAAAATTTTGAAATATGGTGGGGGAAAGAAAAGAGGGGGAATAGAGAAAAAATTGGATTTTTAGTGGGGGGAACCAACCCAGGAGGACACTATGACATAGTTTTGATGTTTCATTAATCTTAAAAAACACTAATTCAAGAACTTTCTTCTGTTTAGAAAACGTCTCTCTTGCGTTTGAACAAACTACCACCTTTCAAAGACCTCGAGAAATTCATCAAAGCCAATCGTGCAGAGTTCGATCAATGGCTCGATTCTACGAATCCGACACAAAATGTACCAAAATGTTGGGACGCTAGTGATCTTACACCCGTCGGAGAAGTCATGTACGAGACACTTGTTGTACAGGCTTTCAGACCGGACAACCTTCATGCCATGATGAGACGTTTTGTCCTGATTGTTATGGGAACTGACTTCCTTCAAGGTGCCGAAAAAGAAATGGACATGTCAAGCGTTGTTGAGAAAGAGGTAAAGATACTTTCTTAATCAAACACTCTTACATTCATTAAATCAATGATGAAAACTATTCCGCATCGCTCCGAAATAAATGTGGACACATAGTTACACTGATGAATTTTAAAGCACTGAAATGACATCAACAGTATCATGTCGTGATCTGAAAAGGCTAACTTAAAAAATTTATTTTACAGATTAAAGCACAAACTCCCATGTTGTTATGCTCCCCAGCTGGTTACGAAGTGAGTGGACGGGTTGACGATTTGGTTGCCCAAACAGGAAAATCAATCACTTCCATTGCCCTTGGGTCAGCTGAAGGTTTCAACGAAGCTGAGAAAGTCATCGGTGCTTCTGTCAAGTCAGGAAGGTGAGATAACATAAATATTTTATAGCGATAATGTTTCGAATAGTACCTTCTTTCTTCTCTCGAATATTAGTGATGGGTTGATGATAAAAATGAACCATTTCGATTCTGAAACACGATGTTGAATTTGTTCATGCACCACCAGCTGACCATCTATTAAAATCTTATCATGATTATGTATTGTATTTCAATTTATACAGCAAATTTAAATAAATTCTTTCCTTCTCAGATGGGTTCTGTTGAAGAACGTTCATTTGGCGACATCTTGGTTGGTCTCGCTGGAAAAGAAACTTCATTCAATGCAACCACACCCTAACTTCCGTTTGTTCATGACAATGGAGGTGAATCCTAAAGTTCCTGTCAATCTGCTCAGAGCTTCTCGTATCTTCGTGTACGAACCACCGCCAGGCATCAAAGCTAACCTCCTACGAACCTTCAGCACCATCTCCGTTTCAAGGATGTCTCAAGCTCCTGCCGAAAGAGCAAGAATGTATTTCTTACTCGCCTGGTTCCATGCCATTGTTCAAGAACGAGTGCGTTACGCTCCTCTTGGTTGGTCCAAATCTTACGAGTTCAATGAGTCAGACCTTCGAGTTGGTTTTGATATGCTTGATATCTGGATTGCATCAGTCTCACAGAACCGGGCCAACATTCCACCAGAAAAACTACCGTGGGACGCTTTCAGCACACTTCTCGGTCAATCCATCTATGGTGGTCACATCGACAATGAATTCGATCAGAAGTTGTTGCAGTCATTCATTGATCGCCTTTTCACCAAACACAGCTTCGATTCAGATTTCCCCTTGGTCACAAATGTAGAAGGGCATAAAGATACACCTATTCCAGACGGTGTTAGACGTGAGCAATTTATGCAATGGGTATCAAACCTTCCCGATTATCAGTCTCCCTCATGGCTTGGATTGCCAAATAATGCTGAAAAAGTTATCTTGTCCACATTGGGTGACGCTTGTTTGGCCAACCTGTTGAAAATGAGAACGCTGGCTGAAGACGATGAATTGGAGTATGTCCCTGAAACTACCGACAAAGACGAGAACTTAGGAGTTGATGACCGTCCTCAATGGATGAAATCGCTGCAACAATCAGTTCGCAATTGGCTCAGTATCCTTCCCGAATCCATCCAACACGTCAAACGTACCATGGAGAACATCAAAGATCCTCTGTTCAGATGTTTTGAAAGAGAAGTCAATCTCGGAGTCAAGTTGCTCGACAACATGCGATCAGATTTGACGGAGATAATGATGGTATGTGAAGGTCAACGCAAACAGACCAACGATTTGAGATTGATCATAGATAACTTGGTCAAAGGAGTCATCCCAAAATCATGGAATCGTTACAAGGTTCCTTCAGAGCTGACGGTCATCCAGTGGATTGTCGACCTGGCTGAACGAATGAAACAACTGAAGAATATCTCCAAGATCTCCAACACAAGTGGTGCACGAGAATTGAAATCCATGAAAGTATGGATGGGTGGTCTCTTCATGCCTGAAGCATTTATTACAGCCTCACGCCAATACGTTGCCCAAGCAAACCAATGGTCTCTTGAAGAACTCTACCTCAAAGTCACTGTCGCTGATCAAAACGAGCAGTTATCCATTGATGATTGTAGCTTCCTTGTTTCTGGTAAGTTGGTAACCTTTCATACATTTTTAGATCAAATGATGAAAACTATTCCGCATCGCTCCGAAAACAATGTGGACACATAGTTACACTGACTGATCGATTCATGGATGCATTATATGTCAGCGTTTTTATATATCATTATATATGAGATACGTTACCACCAAAACATAATATAATTAAATTTCTGTTCTTTAGGTTTGAAATTGCAAGGAGCTTCCTGTTTGGCGAACAAATTGAGCCTGGTCGACACAATTATCACCGACCTTTCTGACATCCGTCTACAATGGGTGAAGATCGATCCGGCGAACCCACCAGAGCTCAGTGGAAACGACGTTAGCTTACCGGTGTATTTGAACCAAACACGCCGTGAATTGTTATTTACCGTGGATATGAGCACGTCGGGTGCCGTTCCTGGAAGATCGTTTTACGAGCGTGGGGTTGCTTTCATTCTCTCTTTCTTATCTGGCTAAAATGCGGATATTGACTCATGAAAATTTCTTCATATTATTAAGCAGATATTCAATAGGTAAAAGTTGGTTATTGAGATTTATTAACCCGAGGTGATGTAATATTCAACGAGGCGAAGCAGAGTTGAATATACATCACCGAGGGTTAATAAATCCAATAACCAACGAAAACCTATTGAATATGTTTTATTATATACCTAAGGCAAAAACAAAACATTAATTATGTTAATAGTCGAACATTTCACTTAAAACACTCCCATAATCGAACGTTCGAATGTTTTCCTTTTTTAATGATTTTCTCAATTACTTTGAATCATAAAATTTGTTCATGAAATTGACAATAGATTTATTTTAATGGATTTCTTTGATACAACAAGAGCAACAACAAAAAAAAAAATTTGAAAGCAAAATTTAAAAAAAAATTTCTACCGTGGTATAATAGCCATGGTATATCAAGAATTATTCAATGGCTGTTTTTGCCTACAGGTATATAATAAATAAAGTTATACGATTACTATTAGGTAATGTATTGTTGGGTAATTTTATTGTATGTGCATTTTAATTAAAAAAAAAACTATTTTCTAGGTCAGTGCACAATGGCATAGCATTTGAATTTTAATTCTTTAAATCGCGGATTTCAAAATCAAGATCGCCTCAAATTTTTAAAACTTGAATCTTGGCTTTACTTGGGTCGGCTGTTAGGGTTATTGTTCTTGAAAGTCTTTATGTTTTGTTATTTTGATATAAGTTATTCTGCTCTAGGGTTTAGTTTTGTTTTGTTTAATCTATCTATTTGTAATTACTTGAATCATTTCATTTCAATAAATATATTAAATTGAAATCATAAAATGCTTTGACATTTTTTGTATGGCAGTAAATAGCATGGTCAATTTCTGGTCCACAAAAAATATGGCGTGTTTATTTTGTTAGGCCAACTATCGCCTGTACTGATTGGTGTAATTAAAATATGTAATCGTCAGCCGTGCAAAATTACTCGAATCTGATTGGTTTAGAGGAGTGCAATTAATCGTTAATTGCACTATTACCACTTTTTGCACTCTTCGGCGGGGGGACACTTTTGTCCCCTTATTCTTTTCTCTCCCAAGTACTGTGTCAGAGACTTTTTTTTATTATATAATAAAAAACAAAATATAAAAAAGAACAAAGAAATTTTACGTTAAAATAGCTTCTTTTAATTGAAAACAAAGAAAAATTACACTGCAATGTTTTCTTTTTAAACACAAAAGAAAAAAAGGAGGTTTTCGAATGTTTATATTATGACGATTACCTCGGAATCGTATGTTTTGTCGTCCAATTAACGATTAATCACTCGTCTCGTGATTAATCGTTAATTGCACTCCAAACCATACGATTACTAGTACTAATCAATAAATTTAATCCAACCCCCCCCCCACCCGTTTAATAATTTTTAAAAATATTTTCAGCTGTCAAAGAGAAGGCCCCTTATTTTGCTCTGAATAGCCTGATTTTAGCCTATATTTACCTTATTTTGGGTTTTCAGAAGTACAATTTCCAACCCCCCTCCCCCCCGTTTATTAAAATCTCAAAAATTTTCCAACCGTATTCAATTAAGGGGCCGTTCTAGTACGTACGCACTAAGGGGGTGAGGGGGGGGGTTCTTCTCACAAGCGTATGCTTGCGTACAGGGGAGGGGAGGGGTCAAAGAAAAATGTACGTACGCAGAGAAAAAATTTTCATAGCCCTATTTTGCTTGTTTTTTGTCGACTTTTACGCTTCTTATACGCATCAAGGAAAAGTTTCTTAATAAACATTGACTTTCATGTATAAAATAAAGGTCCGAACCAAACGATTTGAATTCAAAATTTTCTTCGACCGAGGGGAGGGGGTGAGTGAAAAAGTACGTACTTACAAGGGGGTATAGCCATTTGCGTACGCTTGCGTACAGGGGATACTAGATTTTCGACATTTAAGTGCGTACGTACTATGTGGACGGCCCCAAGGGCTCTCTGACCATAGTGAATTTTAATATTTGTCACGTACAAAATACGAATTTCTGCCTGATGTAGCTCACAAAACTTTGACATGTTATACATTTTCTGTTAGGCCAAAAGTCTGAAAATTTAAGAATCGCAAAGAAAAAATTTGATGAGAACCGAATGCGCCCAATGCGTAGAGCACTAAGGCACTAAGGCTGAGAGGTACCTTCTTCACGACTTTCAAAAAGACTTTCACGTTTTCTTTCATCCTGCCAAACAAGGACTAACAGGAAGACCCTCAGGAGGAAATGTTTTTCTTCTGAGGAGATCAAAATTCACAAACCCTGAACTAATTATTCAAGAGGACTTCACCTCAATCATCAACGTGCACATGGGATCCAACAACCCAACTTCTCTTCTCTTTGTTGGGGTTTACTTGCAATGTGTTTCCAATTCATGTGACTATAAAAACATTTACACAACTCAATTGAATACCATCAAGGGTATCATCAGCCATTTTATTGACAATTCATCTATTATAATGATAGGAGACTTTCAATCATGTCCTTCAATAGAAGGAACATCCAGAACTACTAAACAAAATGCTCTTTCCAACTGTCTTGGAAATTTCCTAACAGAAAATGAACTCACTCCAGTAGATATGACCCAAGGAGCGGGTCCATGCTACACTTACCACCATACATCTCTAGGCAACCAATCATACATCGATCATGTTTGTGTGTCCAGTGACATTATCGAGTCTGTTTTCAATACTGCTGTTGTGCAACCACACTTTCTCAATATCAGTGACCATCTACCAGTTACAACAACCATACAACTACACCACAACCTATCAGCATCTGGCAATCCCTATACCGAAAATGAACTAATCCCTAAGTATATGTGGAAAAATCAACTCTTTCTACAGAACTTCAAACAGCGCTTCAATGGCATTCAACTTAGTTCCAACAGCACCACCCCAGTTGCCGCATCAATCGATTATCTCCACGAGTCACTAAAATCTTGTGCATTTGCAGCCTACAACGACCTGAAAAACGACTCTGATTTCCATTTTATTGATAAAAAGTCATGGTGGAACGAGGACTTGACCAAAAGCAGGAAAACCCTCCAGATCATGTTTAATAGGTGGCGTGCTACACATTTTAACCGAGACGAAACCAACGTTGAGTATAATAGGTATCTATTCGCAAGAAAGAACTTTCGTAGTCTTGTCAAAAGATGCAAATCACAAGCAACAGTCGACCATTTTATCAACGTAGAGAAAGTGAAGAAAATCAAGCCAAAATCCTATTGGAGTCAAATTCGATTAGCCAAGTCGTCCCCTGGAAAACTGTATACTGTGAACAATAAAACGAACATAACTGAAATTTCATCTGAGTTCAAAACTCACTTTGACACACTTCTAAATACCCCACGTACAGAACCTATCAACAACACTCAATCCAATTTACTGCTGGAAGATCTTCTTACAGACCTCAATGGAACAGAAAATGATTTCACCGTCAATGAAGAGGACGTTCACAAAGCCATCAACAGCTTGAACAAGGGGAAAGCAAACGATCCCTTTGGTATCAAGGCAGAACACTTCGTACACGCTTTTGATACTCCTTCAAGTCCAAATCTCACGAACCTTACGTGCATTATAAATCAGATATTTCAAGGCGATCAGTTTCCAGAGATTCTATCCACATCACACATAGTTCCCATCATAAAATCATACAAGAAACCCATCAGTGACCCAAACAATTATCGAGGCATTAGCTTGATTCCCATTTTAACCAAACTGATAGAGAAAATTATCCTGCTGAAATGCCCCCAACTAAGACATCACGAGGACAATCAATTTGGTTTCTCTACCGATGGATCAACACTACACGCTGAGTTTCTGGTTAATGAGACGATTCGCAAATACAACACTAAACATACACCAGTCTACATATGCAGCCTGGATGCAGAGAAGGCTTTCGATTCGTGTAACTGGTTTCAGCTCTTCGTAAAGCTAAGGTCCAAGGAAATATTACCAAATTCGATTCTTAAATTTCTGATTGGACTTTACCAGCATGGAGATGCAAAGATTAAGTACCAAAACACCACGTCGTCAGCCTTTCTATTGTCACAAGGGGTCAGACAGGGCTCTATACTTTCGCCGTATTTATATAATATATACACAGAGGACATCCTCAAGGAAATAAGAGACTTAAACATTGGAACCTTCCTTGATCCTGGTATCAACACTTCTATCATCGCTTTCGCTGACGACCTGATATTGCTTAGTCCAAACCTCAAACATCTTCAGCAAATGCTTTCGTTATGTGAATCCTACGGTCTAGCTACGGGACTAAAATTTAACAGCAAAAAGACACAGTTTGTTATATCTGGAGATTGTCCATTCCAAAATCCTACAGTCATCATTAACGACAAAGAAGTAAAACCGCAATCAACTCTCAAACACTTAGGATTCCACTGGGACACAAAATTGAGGAAAATCACGCTTGCCAGTCATCAGGAAAATCGTATTTCGGAATTGTGGGCGGTAACTTCCTCTTTAATAGCCAGTGGAGTAAGAAAGATGCACCCAAATATCATCTCGAACATATTCAGATCTATCGTGCTACCAAAAGTCTTGTATGGAATGGAGCTTACAGTAACCTCCAAACCCTTTCTTGAACGCCTGAACAGACAGTGCCGATCAGCCTTTAAAAACTTGCTTGGCTATTCCAAATTTGGCGCTAACGACTTGAACAAACTCTACCAAGTGGCGGATATTACACCGTTCATCGAGAATCGAAAAGTAGGCCTTCTCGCTCAGCTAATGAAAAATTGTCAAACTTCAAAATATCTTCTTCACATTCTGGCTTGTCATGACCGACAGTACTCGATTATCCCAAGTATAATGCAGATTTGTGCACGAGAAAGTATTAATATTGTTGAGCTAGTGCTTTACTACCAGAAACCCTTTAGAGTTTCTAATCCTGGAGATTCAATGATTAATGAAATTGGTCTAGACTTGGTTGAAAGATTGAGAACCCTTATTGCTAATTGGGATGCTCATGAATGCAGAGTTGAAATGCGTGAAATCATTAACAGAAATATTAACACATAATACATATATAATCTTACTTATTTTATGTTAACCTCAGAAATTTTATCCTATAAATTACCTAGCCATTTTCTCATGAGCCCAGCTTCTTTTTTTTTTTTTTTTTTTGCCTGAACTTAACTTCATCTCACCTAGCTCTCAGTCTATTCTCGCGTCATTTAGCCATTAGCTATAAGCTTTTTGTCCTATCATCCTATCGGGGAGTACTCTTTACAGAGGAAACCAATTTTTTGCAACCTCAGTCCCTCAGCCTAGCTTTGCTTCTATGTGTTGGTAATAATTCAGAAATTTAATTTATTTTATTTATCTTAAAATCTATTATATAGATATAGTGATAATGTTTGAAATTAATTCCTTTTTGATATGACCCTATAACCTTGAGGACCAAGCCCTAATTTAATCTAGCTTCCAATCACTACACTCCACTCCACTTTGTCCAGCTTCCTGCTTTTCGCCTATTTCGTTGTTTTTGGTTTGTGTGTTTTTTGTGGATGGTTTGTTTACATCCTGCTAGTCTTCTGTCCGTCTAGGTCCGAAATTATCTAACTCCTAAGTTCTGGCTCTTCTTAGTGGCCAGCTCGGCTATATCGGGAGGTCCGCAACTTTGGCTCTTTTGGAGGATGGACCGGTTCCGAACACCGGATAGCCCGGGGGGAGCACTTAGGCAAAAACAGGTACGGGGACGTGCCGCTGGTCAGGGTACCTTTTTCAGTGTTGCAGAATTACTGACAGGGTATCTAAAATTGCAAAATCCTTATCTGACAGGGGTGCAATTTCATGATGTGTGTCTGACAGGGTCTGTTTTTGCCGACGTTTTTGCATGTAGAGTTCTTTTGCAAATCGTTTTGACGCGGCAGTGAGCAGACCCCTGCGAGGGGCAAACAGATTTTACTAGATGTTGCAAGACTTTATTGTAGATTTTGATTCAGATTTTTTATTTCAACTCTTATGTTTTGTTTCTTCCCATATCGTTGAGACATTCCGCTGTAGGCTTAGAACAGCTGTAGAACAGAACAATACTCTGAACTCTTCTGTATTAGTCTCATTGACATCCTGTCGTCCTCTTTGTAAAAGCGTCGTTTAAAAGCTTATACTTGCAAAATAATCCTTTAAAACCTAGACTTCATCAGTTCTGATTTTGAGACCCTTACCGTAGGATCACATAAGATTCCGATTCCTGCTATAACATTCAACTTGCCACTTGAAAACAGATGATAGTTAGTTCCGACTAGTTGAAAACAAGTAAACAAGTTGGCCGATTATAAAAATAATCAAAACATTACTTCTTTTTTGTGTTTTATGATTTGCCAGCTTGGATTAATTCACTTTTTTCTGCCAGTATGCCCGGGAAAACTAGCGGAATGATCCCGGAAAAGCACCAGTAATGCTGCTAGAGCGGAAATCGGAATCTTATGTGATCCTACGGTAATCCTGGAAACGGATATCTGAAATTTATCTACGTTCATCATTACGTTTTTTGAAACATTAGCGTTCTATTTGTTCTTGTACATCTATAATATTGTATGACCTTTCTAGCTTTGAAACACATTTTGTGGAAGTAGAGAGTGATGATTTTGAATAATATTAAAGAAATGTTTACTTTGTAATTTCATAACTCTCGTTGTCGATTATTTTGGTCGATTTTCCAGGTATTGAGGTTTAATGTTTATGCAATGCTGTAGTTTTTTTAGCCTGGAAATGTTAATATCATGTTATACTTTACGAAAAACGCGAAAAACGTGTATAAAGAGTAGGTTTTTAACATAGAATCTGACAGGGTAGGTTTTTCAGGGTAGAATCTGACAGGGTATAGGTTTTTACAGTAGAATCTGACAGGGTAGGTTTTTCACCGAATTTTTCTTCTGACAGGGTCTATTTTTCATCAAATTTCATTTCTGACAGGATCGACTTTTGAAACTCCAGCGGCACGTCCCCGTCGGTCTTCAAGGTCAGTGCCCCCCCCCCGGGCCGGATAGGCCCCGCTTAGTAAGACCGGTCCTTCTCCACAGAGGGCAAGCGGACATCCCATTCTTCAATTTCAGTGAGATCTTATTACTGCTACTCGCTGTTTTTAAATGAAATGTTTAATCAAAAACGAAAATAATTATTTGTTTATTATATATAGCAGAGTAGAGGAACTTGTAAAATATATACCAACTGTTTTTTGGTGATAAAAGAGAATTAAAAAAAAAAAAAAATATATTAAAAATTCAATCCTCAAAATTTGTACATTAGAAAATCATTTTTGGACCTACCTGGAGGTCCTATAAATTAACCTTTGTCCGTTCGTAATTTTGTCTGAAAAAACTTTTTTGGCCTTCCGCCAAATTAAATTTCCGCCAAAATTTCTTCCTTTAAGGTATTACATTCCACCAAATTTTGTCCTATTTTAGGCTCTAAAACTTGTTTTCGCTGATTTTGCTATCATTTTTGACCCTAGATATTCCGCAACCACCAAATTAAATTCCAAATTCTGTCTGAAAATTTTTTTTGGGACATCTGTCAATTTAAATTCCCGCCAAAATTTCTTCCTTTAAGGTATTTTGTTTTCAAAACTGTGACAGTGAGGAAAACATAATGTAAACATAGTGAAGGTAGTGGTTTAGAAACTTTTCACTTGCTCCGTTGAGCTCCTTGGACTTGGACCCACTAATAGGTGCTTAGATAATGCACATTTCTAAAAAATAACAAGCAAACTTGTCATTTCATTGCTCGCTCAATTTCTAACCAATTTTATTTGAATCGTGTGCTAAAGCTGTAGATACATTAGAAAATTGAATGTTCTCTTGACTCTTTCAAATGTCACCATACACCTAAAAAACAAAACATTGCGTGATATTTGATACACTTGTTCCTAGGGATGATTTTTTATCTTTGAAAATTTTATTTTAGGGGCCTGGGGATAAATTTTTCAGTAGGTCTGAGTAGGTAATGAAATTTATAATTGTTTCTCACTTTCGACAGTTGTATAATATTTTTAAAAAAGTGTCAAATATTTTTAGAGGGACTGAGAGGGATTTGAAATGTTTCTTTATAATAACTTCCTTGTATTTATTTTAGCTTTCAAGACTCCAGGAAATGTTTCCAGACATTTCTTCGTTAACCCTTTGGAACTACTGCACGTTACCTATGAACGATGCCGTAAACGCCATCTTGAAGCTTCCTCAGAATATCACGTCAATTGAAGAATTCTTTGACCACCTTAAAAGTCAACTTGAAGGACATGTTTATTTGGATGTTGAAAACTTGATCGGTGATGCTTTCCATTTCTTCAAAAGTGGTACATTTGATTCCTCAAAAAAACTAAGGGTCAGATTTACTAATCAACCAGCTATCGACGATGGAGGGCTAACCCGCCAATTTTTCAATAAATTGTTTCTCAAATTGTCAGATCCAGAAGATAATGATCGACTCTTTGAAGGCAATGTCAAATCTTTCCTGCCAGTCAACAGAATCGATACTGCTTTATCCAAAATGTTCCAATTTATTGGTAAAATGTTTTCGTATGCAATAACACATGGTTTTAGACCCTTGCCCTTGAGTGAAGCAGCCCTAACATACATTCTTTATAACGACCTGGATATGGCATTGGAATATGTGAAATGGGAAGATGTTGGGACACCAGCATCAAAGCATTTTGTCGAAGAGGTAATTATTAACTAACTAGGTTTGGAATTTAACCCTGGAGATAGCACCTTCAAAGACTTTTTACCCAGCCCCAGCTAATATGATGGTTTTTTTTGTGGATTAAATAGCAGTCCGTTATGCAGACGTCATGATTATTTCAGCTGATATTTGCCCGAGTTTCAAATCCCACAATCCCTTTCGACTTGATTTGAAATTCGTGAATTCTATTGCATTTCTATTTCTCATTGAGTGTAATTAACGTACACAAGAAATTAACACAAAGCATGATGGGATTGATATTCGGGTAAACAGAAAAATTGATGTCTATTTTTAGATACACCACGCACAGTCTGCCCAGAAGCTAAAAAATTGGAAAAAACCTCATATCTTGAAAACTAAAAGGGTTGTGAATGAAAATGACCCCTCGTTGGAAAGCATTTAAGCAAACGAACCAGAAAAAAAAAGTTTTTGAAAATTTGGGGGGTCTGGGACCGAATTTCGATTTTTTTCAATTTTGGGCGTAAAAGGGCCCCTGAAGGCCCTGGGTGAACACTTGATGACTCAAATCTTGAAAAAATTGCAAAAAAATGCAAATTTTGGCGTTTTTGCGACCGAAAAGGTCAAAAATAAGGGTTTTCCGGTGTCCAAAATCCTTAGATATTTAAAATACATAGGTGGGAGTATATGGATTCAGTCCAGCTATATCTTCTAAATTTCACCAAATATCACCGTTGGCTTGTTGCTATGCTGGAAAAAAAAAGTTGAGATTTTAAGCAAAATGCATAACCGGCTGGAATTACAAGACCTGATAATTCTGAAGGGGGTCGGGCAAGCTATGACGTCATAAGTCTTAAATGGGCAACATTGGGCAATGGTCTCTATATGATTTTCGTAGTCCTGAGTAAGTTTGCTTTCAGGAGGGAAAGTCAGTTATGGCCCTGAATGGCCCTGAGAGGAGCTATTTTCAATAGTTCATGGAAATTTATGACGAAAAAAAGGGTCAAAAATAGCTGTTTTTTGGGTAATTTTTGGAAATGAACTATTTTTTCAGCCATTTTTAGTGCTAAAATTGCCAAATTTCTTCTTGCTTCCAAAATCTACACCAAATTCCTGACCAAAATCACAAAATTGAGGTGAAAATCTGTTATCGGGGCCAAAATATGGCCAAATCTGAAAAATTGGCGAAAATCGTTTCGAAAAAACAATTTTTGCCGTCTGGGCTGACTTCAAGCAGGCCTACAGGACCTCCAAATCACTTATAACCACTCTCTTTGGTCATTTCGCATGGTTTGGGATAAAGAAACAGGGAAAAAAGTGAAAACTAGGGTTTTTGGCTACTTTCATAAAGAGGTTTTTTCCACCCCTGGGCAAACTGTGCCACGGTGTGCTATTATTTTGTCTTTAGTTAGATTTTGGAGGGGAACTTCGGAAATTTATTTTTTATGAAAATCCTTACGAAAAAATTTATATCATACTGATATAAATATTTCTTTGTCTAATGTATCCTTCTTCTCTAAAAATCAAGTTAAAGAGTGGCTGAAAGAGGGACTTTCTGCAGCAGGACTGGGTCTACTACGTCACTGATTCAAAGCTAAAAAATAGTTGTTTAATGCAAGGAAATAAAAGAAATTTAGAGAGGAAAGGTTTTTTTACAATCTTTTCAGTTTCAAATCTTTTTAACGAAAGTTTCTCTGCTTCACCTAAAATATTACTTGACTTTGAAACTATAATTTTCAAAATACTTTTTAATGAGAATTTCGTCGATATACTGTCTCTTTTCTAGACGCAAAAAAATTGCGAGAAAAAAAAACTAATATAATATCCATCTACTCATTCAGCTTTGATTCTCTTGGAATGTTTTGATGGAAATGTTTGTCTTTTTGGTAGCAATATCTTTGAAATTTTGTGAATGGTGAATTTTGCAGAGGGTGTTCAGTTCCTTAAAAGGCTTGTAGTACCATAGGCTGCGCGCATCCCCGAAATTAGTTTTGTTATAGGGGATGCAAATCGTCTCCATTATTTTTGTCCCGCATATTTCTTATAATCCTGATTTCTTCATTCAATCAAACAAAAGAGAAAATGAAGTAATTGCATATTTTCATAATAAGATGTTTTCATTTATGAAAAAAGGATAAATCCATTGTAATGCTATGACACATAATAAAAAAGAAAATTTAAAAAGACGGGGGTAATCTGGGACAAAAATGATCGAGATGATACGCATCCCCTATAACAAATTAAATCAGAGATTACAGTATGTGTGCAGCCTAGGAACAGGAAGTGTTGTAACTTGTAATTTTGGGTGGGATATTATGAAATAAAAAACATTCCGAAAAAATTTGGGAAATGAAGGTGAAGAAGAAATAAAGCAACTTCTTTTATAGAGCACAAAATTACTATCTGATTCAAATCCCCTATCAAAAAGTTACACCCCTTTTTTGTTTCAACTGCAGATTATTTTTGGACAGACTTTAGTATATCTTTTAAAAACCTTCCTTTGCCGTTGATTGTTATTGTTATTGATTTTGTTTTTTATATAAGCAGAAGAAGTTTTTTGGACCTACCTGGAGGTCCTATAAATTAACCTTTGTTCGTCCGTCCGTCCGTCCGTCTGTTACCAGCTTTTCTCGAGATTGGCTCATTAGTTTTTTCTGATTTTTGGCACAAAGATGAAAAATGGCAATGCCCAAAATGTGACGGAGCCCGATTTTCGAAAAAAAAAATTAAATATGCCGGAAAAACCGGCTTTTTGACATTTTCTCGAGATTTCATCATTAGTTTTTTCTGATTTTTTGCTTAAAGATGCGTATTAACAATGCCCAAAACATGGCCAAGTCCGATTTTTGAGAAAAAATTTTTTCCGCCCGAAAATGCCGGAAATATGCCGGAAATCACCATTTTTCTGGATTTTCATTAGACTTTTTCCTTATAATTGGTTGTTTTTTCATTCAAAAACATTATTAATAGCAATGGCCACCATTAATCATGATTCGATTGTCAATAAAACTGATTTTTTTTGGAGCTTTGTTCCAAATTTGCACAATAATTACACCAATCGGGCCTACTATGAGTACATTTTCCAATTAAATTTTAAAAATCTTTCCAACCCCCCGTTTATTAGGCACTTAAGAGTTGTTTTGCACAGACATAAACTACTGACACTCACATTAGTCTTTTGTACTAAGGGATGGTCATACCTTCCCTTCAAGACAAAGAGTTGATGACTTTTAAATTAAGGAAGATCGATTAAAAATGACAATTCAAATCGTATATATCGTTTCGACTTTTTGTTAAATGAATGTTCCTTATTGTATTAAACAAAAAAATCTCGTAACCACAATTTAATTAAGGAAGGACTCCAGTGTAAACGCGCCCTATGTATCATTTAGGCATAGTATTTCATTCAATTATGACTTGGCAGGACTTGCGAATCCAAATTTCTCCATACAAAAAATAATTACCATGAATATCACCTGAAAGACTTTGCAAATTTCACTGCATATTCCCTCTAATTAGAATACATAAAACACAATTTCTTAACAACACAGCTGAAAGTGGGTTTTTTAACAAAGGGAAAAACCTACTTTGAAGACTGGTAGCAGAGCAAAGAGATCTTTATAGACGTTCGTGTATAGGCTACGTCATATCTCCTGCGCTACGAGCGTTAAACTAGGAAGGCTTTAAAGCCTGGAGCTGTCTATAGTGTAGACTAGTTCGTGTAGAGTTGTTTCTCCATCATTCTCCATTATACATATCATAAAAGATATCTTTAAAATTTGCGAAGTTCCCCTTTAAAGTTGTTTTCATTGCCAATTCTAACCGTAGGTTTCCAGGTATTTTTAATTTCCTCAGTTTCAGGGCTAGGGTAAAAATTTACAAAAATCGAAATGATAAAGCTTGATCAATAAACCCGACTGTGTGTACTTGCCCGACCGTAATTGTGGGGACACACTCGTGAACTTTCCCTACATTGTGGGGACATTCTGCATTGTGGGGACACACAAAATGTCCCCACAATGTTTTTACTAATAAAAGGCCTTAAAACCCCTTTGAGAGCCTCGTTTTGGTACTGAGAAAAAAATGTCCCCATAATGTTGTGTGCTGATATTTCAACATGACTTTTACACAATTCAGTTACAAAAAGTTTGCATTGTGGGGACATCCTAGATGGTGTGTGTGTGCATTGTGGGGACAAAATCCTGATATCCAGGAAACTTGATTTGCAAGCCTTTAATAGCATTTGGCAATAGCTTTACCTTGTTCTTTTCATGCAACGCTAGCTGTAGTTCATTTTTATGCTGTTTTAATGCTGTTAATAACCCCTGTATCAATGACCCGGTCAGATCCGCCGCAGTTGAGTAGCCCGTAGAAAAAAATTGCCAAAGATGGCCTAGTTTTAAGCCCCGAATAATGAGAAGGCCTGGTCAAAATTAATTGAACTTCTCTACCCCGATTAGACAGTAGGACAGTAGTTAGATTTTTCTGATTTTTTGTACAAATATAGAGGAAAAGGTCCTCTATAAAATGGTGAAAACGATTTTTACCAAATAGAAAATTATTCAGTTCAGGAAATGGATTTTTAGCTATAGGAATCGCTATTTATAAGCATAGATCAATGTTCTTGACTTGATCACTCTTCATATGCATGAAATAGATCGTTTTTCGCAATGAAATTGTATTACTATGAAATGTTTGGGTTGTTTGGTTTGAAATTTTGAGTTGCTTCAAATTTTTTTGATAACAATTCATGCCAAATTATTATTTTTTATATAAGAACATGCTGGAAAAACAGCTTTTACGCTCTTGAAGATTCAAGAATTGTTGAATTACGATGACATTTTGTTTATTATTTTTTGCAAATTCTAATTTCCTTTTTTTATAAGCATATTTCATTTAAGAAAAGCAAGAATGATTCATTTGTTATAATTTCAACTTTTTAGTGGCAACGTTTTTGTACGAATTTTGGAAATGTATCGTTTGACAAAATTATGCTGATTGTGGGAAAATAAAATTAAAGTGAAAACCCACGTGGACGGCTTAATATTTTTTTTTAAATTTTTGAAAGAACTGTTGTTTTTTGGTTTTGTTTCTGACAAAATGTCAATTTTTCGTTTTATAATCAGGTAGGTCCATAAAAGTATCACTTGTTGATAGACTGGATGGCGCTGATAAGTGGCCCGGTATAATTTGGCAGACTCTTTTTTTGAGCACCTAGCAAATCCATACTATACCAGTCCCTTTTTCGAGAAAAACAATCAGAAAATTATGAACAAAGGATCGATTGTTTTCAAAGTTTGGAGGTATTTTTGCGTTTTTATTATAGTTTCATAAACTTTGATAGGGTTTTAGAATATATTTTATTGTTTTTATTGTAAAATTTTCAAGATAGCGACATCCTCTAGTCTACTTCACTGGACTCAGCGCCATCAAAATCATTAAAAAACAAAGTTCAGTCAAAAGTAGACTCTAATCTACCCTTGTATGTTTACTGGGGTTTGGTGTTTTAGAACCTCCTTCATTCACCGTGCTTCTTATGGGCTAGAATGACCTGAGATTTTGCTTTTTCAATAATGTCTTTATTACAGCTTCCTCTAGGTTTTGCAGAGAATTAGCCTAATATTTGTATAATTTTCAAGATTATCGAGGGTCCCTCGTGAGGCTTTCTTGTAGACATATTAGCAGACAGATTTTTAAATGATAGTGTGTTGAGCAGCCGTGAACGAGGTTTTAGAATATAATTTACAGTTTAGTTACCAACATGTTTGTAAATAGTGTATTGTGAGCGAAGCGAGCGTGACATTTTTTAGAGGAATTTAATCCAGACCTAGACTGCAGTCTACTACTACTTATTAAGGAACTCTTTTAAAAATATTTCATGGGAGGTCCGAGAATCCGGAAATTTATGACATTTCCTTTCGCGAAATCGAGTTAAAGTTTTTTTTCGCGAGCATAAACTTTTATGAATCAAGAGTTATAAAGATGAACATTTTCAAATAAAAAATGGCTTAAAGGGGACAAGTATCTCTTTGAGTTCGATTAAAACTGCTGTCTTTGACTTTAATGAGGCTTTAAGGATAAAAAATGTCATAAATACCAGTTATTAATTTTTTTTGATTTTTTTTGAATTTCAACTTTTGAAATGTTTCTTTGCGAGTATGAACTTTTGCGAATTGCCCTGTTAAAAGAGTTTTCAGAAGCATCTCAAAATTACTAGGTTTGTGAAGTGACGGGTATGTCCGAGCCAAAGTTCAAGATTGTGAAAATGAAGATGAAAAATAAAAAAGAAAAAAATCAACTCCTTTTAGAATTGTGATATAATCCCCATTTTTACAGGGGTGATTCTTGAATCTTAGAACGTCATTACTGTGAAAAAAACTTTCAAAAATATATAATCAGTCAAAAGATATTGCAAAAATTTATCACTGATTGACTCTGAAAAACACAAAAAAACAGCGTTTTTTACACTAAACTAGCCGAAGACTTACTGAAGAGTTTCAACAAGATGTTTCAAAAAAATTAATTATCTAAAAAAAATGATTACGTCATCAAAAGTAATCATTTTTTGAAGAAATTTACTCATCTTCAGCATAGATTTTAAAAGTCAATTTTTGGTAAATTAAAACCGCCAAATATCTCAAAGATCTTCCTTTTGGCGTTCAAAAAATCAAAACAGAATTGAAGAATCTTTGTTTGTTAAATTTTAATTGCAATGTTAGTGGAGGGTATTTTCTCAGTGGCCAGCGGTAAATGTTAAACTTTTTCATCACCTTTATGATGACATCATCATTCCGAATTTCTTTCTATAATTTCCTATTATCGTATAAAACATTCGTGCCAAGTTTCAAATCAAAAGCACCTCTGGATCGAAAGTTACGGAAGGGTGGTGGAAAACAGCCTCTTGATAATAGGAACCACCAAAAAGCTTGATAGTAACAGGGTTAAATATTCTCACATGTACATGCAAAATTAATCAAATTAACCAAACAGCCGTTTGCTTCCGATGATAAGTCTGAATAGAATAAAAAGCATTGACTCTCCATCTATCTTTGATACCTTCATGTATATTTAACCCTCGTCAAAAGTAATTCCCTACACTTACCCTTGTGGTTGTAATGTTCTCTCAATTTCTTTTTTTCTAAGGTCATTAAAATTCCGGATATGTTGCTTGGTATGACCCCATTTCCGACCAGCCTGAAATGTATTCGGGTTAGCTTTAAGCAACTCCGTACATTCCTTGAGTCCAGGTGATGTAAAGTTTTTGATGTTTGATTGAAAAGTTTTCCATACGAGGTTTTTCACCTCTTCCGTCCATACAATACTGTTTCCCCTCTTTGAAACTTTTCGCTGATCTGAAATTAGAATATCGTACGTATAAAAAACTTTGTCAAAATTGCTAGCAAACTAGCAAGACTGTCTCAATATATAAATGACAGTCGAAGCATTTAATATTTTCTCAGAGGCTTTTTTTTAACTTGACTATGAATCGTTTATAGTTGGAAAGATTATTTTGAGCACTTTTTGAAAAAATATGAACTTTTTATTCTTTGAGAAAATGTAATATTATGAAAAAAAATACTATAGAGAGGTGAATTATGTCCCATCTCTGTATATACCAAAATTGTAAGAAAGAAAGACTAAATGCCTTATTACGAGCTGACATGATTTTTCGAATTCGTGGTTCATGCCGTTTTTATAAGAATCAGTGAATTTTGGCTCAGGCTGGGCTGTTCTTAATTTTTTGAAATTTTCAAGCTCAAATGTTCTTAAAATGTTCTTATTGTAATGTGACTAACATTTACCTTTAGGGGATTAATTTTCGCGAGAACTTATTTTTGCGAGGCAACTTTTTTCACAAATTATTTAATTTTCCTCGCAAAATTCATTTTGAGCCTGGAATATTCTTAATTCTGATTAGCTTTTTCGCTAGCTGGGGGTGGGTGCTAAATAACTCTTTTGAAACTACGCTAGATAATCCTTTAAAGTTTGTTATTAATCTTTAAAGTTAAATTTTTTAAGGAGTAACGAAATTTAAAGAAAATTAAGTAACGGTGTTTATTGCTCTATACTCTTGATTCAGTATTGGTCTTATTTAGTTTGTTCTTAAATATTTGCTTGAGCTGAGCCTTGGATTGTTCTTAATTTGTTCTTAGGTTTATTGGCCAATTTTCAGCCTCGTGTTCTTATTGTTCTTACAGTTTCAAAATCATTAATCTCATATAGAGAAATAAATTTTCACATCATGCGATGAAAAGTGTAATTTCCGTAAATCCAAGTTCATTAATAAATCATCACGTGATGTAATTTCCACGACCCAATGATCCAATGATGCAATGTACTTTGAGAGCTTACATTCAATGTATCATGAAAAAAACCAAAACTGCAGAGAACGAACTTTTCCTAATTTTTCAAACCCTCACTTTTACATACGAATCCTTTTTAAGTAATTTTCAGGCTAAGACACCTCCTCTCCGTGGTTTCATTCATGTTTTCCTGTCCCTTCTTAAACAGAAAATTACCCCTTATCCATTTCTCCCCGCTTAATTTAGAATCCATTTGTACTGAACCCTCATTCCCCTAATCCCCCTTAAATGTTCTTCTGTTTTTCTAAAGTACACTTCAATATTAGATTGGTGCATGGAATTTCTTACAAAAATGGCCCCTGGCGTGCGAATCAGATAGAGGGGGCTGTACTAACGCACTTTGTAATAATGCCATTCTGTAATACAACTTGACGCACTTTGTAGTAAAAATCAACACAATTTGTAATATGAAAAGCTGACATACTCTTTAATAACACCTAACAAATAAAAAAGGGAAATTTCATTCAAAACTAAACTTTAAAAAAAAGATTTTTCTAAGATTTCAAAATTGTTCAAACAAAGGTTTTAGTTATGAAAATAATGGTGAGGCTGTCTGACATGCTTGGGAAATCAGTTAGGGGCGACGTTTGCATTGAGGATTGGTTTATTTGATTATCCCCATATTGGGGACAAAATGAGGGTCTGTGAGAAGGGGGTGTTTTTATTATGAAAGTTAAACCATTCCGAGTGTATTTTTCTTTCCATAGCCGATCAAAACATTGGATTACTATATATAATATTCTAAATTTGGTTGGTTAAAAAAATGATGTGATTATTCATCCATATAAAGCTTTTTCTTTAATTGTATCAGGGAAAGTACGAAGAGCAGGGTTATGATAACGTAAATAACGCCAAAACTTGTAAAAATCGCTATTCAGGCTCCAAAACAGTAAGTATTAACTAAAATTTACATTCAAATGTCATCTTTCAGTATTAAACTGTTGAAAATTCCATTGAAAATCTTTGGTTTTCGTGAAGTTTTGGATATAGGGTAAAAAAAAGCTAGTTGTCATCCTTTAATCATGCCTAAAATCCTCAAAAATTAACAGCACTTTTAGGTGAAAATTGCAAAATTTTGGACCTTTTTACACCGGCCCTAATTACGCCACGAGCCCAAAAATAACGCCAATAAGGGCCGGCGTAAACAGGGCCGATAAGGTACTTTAAAGTCTGAGACTTTGAAATTAAACCATCAGTTTTCTCTGTTTTAAGTGTATAGTGTGAAGCAATTTACAGGGCTTTTATGGCATTTAAATTTATATTTTATTACAAAGTGGGCCAGCTTTTGGTATCAAAAAGTGTAGTAGGAACTCTGGCCTTTATTCTGCCGTCCAAAGCAAAAACCAGGTAAGTCCAAAATTTTTTTGCTAAAAATGGACTCTTTAGCGCCCAAGTAACTTATTTTTGAAAAAAAAAATTCAAAATTTTTTTCCTACCGGGAAAAACGGCCATGTCATTTTCAGGTATGTCCATCGAAAAAAGGAAATTCCCAAGCAAAGGAAGGTAAGTCCACCTTTTATCACAGTAATGGACATACCTTCTTTTTAAGGAAAATAAATTATTTCTCTGAGATGGACCTACCTCTTTTATGGACTTACCTTAGTTTAATTATGGACTTACCTTCTTTTAAAAGATGCTATTGCACTGTCAATTCGAACGTTTAGCATTTCGAACGTGTCAATCGAATGTTCGAATTTATTCTAGAATTCTAAAGTTTGTTTCGAAATTATCTATAAATTTTTATTCGTGATCAAGTTGGCACATCCTTTCCAGTTTAAACATGAAGTTTAGTGAGGTTAGTAAAGAAGTTAATCAATACTTTCAAAGACAGAATTACGAAGATGAATTATCATCGGCTGAAACAAATGGAGATGAAAGTCCCTATGTTACTGATGAAAGTGACTATTCAGACTTGGACTTTCTACATGACTCGAAAGACTTCAGCATGACCAGCTTACCATCAAACACCACTGCGGAAGCTCATGAGAACTTGGACCAGGTAGTACCACCATCGAATAAAGAAAATCCTTCTGAACATTCTGATCGTAACAACCCATCACCAAACGTGAGTATTACTGAAAACCTTGACCTTACCGAACCTCCATCAAATAGTTTCATGAACTCTGAAAACCTGAAACCGACCGAATTACGAATGGAAACTGAGGTATCTTTGGAAAATCCTGATACAACCAAAGTATCAACCAATAGTAATACCAAAAAATCTTCAAGAAAACGAACTTACGCTGAAGCTCACCCCTTACAATTATCGTGTGCTTGTAAAAGAGAGTGTTTTGCAAAAATTAATGAACAGTGTCGTGTTAAAATCCATAAGGAATTTTGTGAAATGGAGAAGATCGTTAAGAATCAGTACATTCGTGAACGAATCAATGTCATTCCAAAGAAACGCTCGAGAATCCGAGGATTATCCGCCAAGAAAAATCGAGAGAACACTAGAATCTACTCTTTTGTTGAAGAAGGTGAAACCATTCAAGTTTGTAGCAAATTCTTTTTGGGAACTCTGGGCTTTAAAAAAGATAATGTTGTATCAAGAATTTTGAAAAAGGCTCAAGGTGTTGAGACGATGAATGAGACGGTGAATGAGACGGTGATTGATCCAATGAATGGATCTACAAGAGAAGCTCATAATAGACTAAGCTCTGAGGTAGAGGAAAGTATCGTTGGCCACATAAATTCGTATCATCCAGCCGTTAGTCATTACCGGAGGAAACATGCTCCTCTAAGGAGATATCTCCCATGCGGATTAAGTGTCTCGAAACTGTATCAGAATTATAAAAGCAAAAACCAAGACATTAAAGTCAGTTACGAAAAATTTCGCCTCGTTTTCAAATCGATGAACATAAGCTTCGCTAAATTGGGTGAAGAAGAGTGCGAGGACTGTGAGAAGCACAAACATCATAAATGCCCTATAGCTGGCGGAAATAAATCAAATGACAACGAAAACGATCAGGTGCAACTCGTAAAAGAATGCAAGGAGTGTAAAGACCATGAACAACACCTTGAAAGAGCTAAGAAATCAAGAGAGAATTACAAACGAGATGCACTTTCATTAAATTATCCAGAAACATCTTACTTTTCGATGGATATGCAGAAGGTTCTAATGTTACCACACCTTCCTAGATTGAAAACCGCCCTGTTTACTAGAAGAATCATTTTGATAAATCAAAGTATCGCACCACTTCGTTCTTTTAAAGTATCTGGTAATGCACCTCGGGGATTCCTTTGGCACGAAGGTATCCAGGGGAGAAACGATGAAGATGTTGCCTCTGTAGTGATCAAGTTCTTAAATACGTATCCACGTGACTGCAAGAACATTGTTATATGGTGCGATAATTGCTCGGGCCAAAACAAAAATTGGACCCTGTATTCTGCTATCGTTAATCACCTATTTTCAAACGCCCACATTGAGAAAGTTACTTTTAAATATTTTGAAAAGGGCCACACCTTCATGTCTGCCGACTCTTTTCACCACCTTGTGGAGAAAAAGATACGGGACAAAAAGTTTCTGTATGATTTTAATGACTATTACGAATGTGTCGATGCAGCGGGCAAAGCACACTTGATGCTGCCTGAAGATTTCTACATGTTCTTGAACAAAAAAAGTTGTGGAAAGGACACAAATTATCCTAAGCTTTGTAATGTTTATGTGGCCGAATTCCGTCAAGATAGCACGAAGCTTTATTGGAAAGAATCATTTAACGGTAATTGGAAAAGTGGAGAATTTTTGCAAAAAAAATATCGACAATTGTGCTTGTCGGGCTGCAAAATGCCAAACAAACCGGGACCGCGTGGGTTGAATTTGAAAAAGAAAGAAGATATTGTGAGCAAACTCTCTCCTTTCATGCCAGAGAACAGACGTACCTTCTGGAAAAATATGCCTGAAAACGCTGATAGCAAAGACTTAAGTGAAAATCTTGAACACATCAACCAACAGAAAAACTAATTTGATACAACATTTTTGAATTTTCTTTTCTGGTAGTACTTCTTCTTACATATTGATGTTCTCAATTTATTATAAAATTATTCACATTTTAATGGTTGCATTTCTCCTTAACAAGATAAAGTTCGTCATTTAAATTCGTTTTATTATTGTCATTTATAAACTGAATTTTATCCAAATGTTTTTAAACCGTCATGGCTTCAAAATGGACATTTGACTTAAACCAAAGCATACCATTTTATACTTATTAGATATTAAATTCGTTAAAGCTTAATTTTTGAGGGTTTCTTAAAAGATTACATTTTGCATTGGCTTATTTTGTTGATGAAATATAGTTTTTAAATATTGTTTCATTTACTTTTGAATACAGGTTTTTTATAAGAACATTGAAACTTTTTGAAGCTTTCTGATGTTCTTAACTTTTTGAGTTTTAAGCCTAAAAATGTTGTTTTATGCGTCATTTTGTGAGAATTTTCGTGCAATTTCCTAAGAAAATGGATGTTTTTAAGAGCCAGCAAAGTCTTAAAGTATTCTTTACATGTTCTTTATATTTTGGCTATTGAAGCCTTTTGTTCTTATATAGTTACTTCTTATAAAAACATTTATTTGTTTAATCAATATACAGTTGCTATACAATTTTAAAATAATTTCTTATTATATAATAGTTCTCAGATGTAAAGAAAATATTCATATATCGTTCAAACAATTCAAAATATCTGCACTTAAGATATACCAATATCGTTTTCCCTCACTCTGAACTCGTCTGGTTAATTTAAACATGGACTTACCTTCTTTTTTTGAAAAAATACTATATAACCACGACATTCATTTCTTATGTCAAATACAGGTAAGTCCACAATCTCTCAATAAATCGATAATAAATAGTCGAGTAAAGGAAATTGACGAGCCTTTTATTTTCTACAATTACTTTCTTTCCAAAAATACAAAACTTGAGCTAGCTAATAGAAAAAAGGTACCTCGGCTAAGGTCAAAAGGTTTTTTGCGTTTTTCTTAGTGTTGACTTTTATGGACTTACCTGATTTTTGCTTTGGACGGCAGTATTGCAAAGTGTGTTAGAACAGGGGCCAAAAAGTTATTTCACCCACTGGCTGGGCGACAGAGAAAATTTTCGAATTTTCATCCTTAGTTTACCACCTTAAACAGTATCTTAAGTATATTTCAAGTAAGAAAAAACTTTGCAAGAGTATGAAAAGAGATTTGGATTCACATTAAATTAACCCCCCCTTAAATTCATATTGTTCTTTGGTCCCCTTAAACATAAGTCCCCACTCATGTCTGAAAATTTCAAAAATTTCCCCCTTAAAATTTTGCCCAAAATTCAAGTATTTTAAGAGGGGGGCTGAAACCATGCTCTCCCTCCCATTTTTTTACCAAAAGAAGTCTCATTTTAGTAAATAAATTTAATGAATTACCGAAGCTAGCAAAACATCACTAAATTCGTCTACTTCTTCTTCTTCTTTTTTCCCTAGAGGCACTGTTTCTCTTTCTCTTTACCAGTCTGGTAGATTTACCACGATGGACCTGAAAAATCAAGATGAGGAATGTAAGTTAATCGGTAAAATTTAAGTTAAACATGTGTGTGGTGAGCAGTCCAGACCAGCAGGAAAAAGGAAATCGTTAGAGTTAGACGGTGGTAGCGGTTAAAAGAAATATATAATTAATTTTTTGTTTCATAAATGTCTGGCATCCAAAATTCCCTGTATGCAACACCGGACTGACACCGGACTTATTGCGTCCGGTGTAACGAAAGGTTACTTTTTGCCACCAGACAAATACACCAGAAAGTCCGGTGCGTCGGCAGGGTCCTTAAGAATTTCAATCTTGCATGTTCATAACCTACCTGGCAGCTCAAAATATGGCAATAATGGGTATGTTTCTAATGGGGCATCAGAGAACGTCATAGAAACAAATAAGTGTTTCATCACATTTATAACTGGATCATTTTCAGCACTATTTTCATATTGACAAACAAACTTCAGAAAGGCATCAACTGAAATACAATGCTTGAATAACAAATTGAAAAAACACACATTTCGACCAAAATTGGTAAGCCCTGTTGGACAAATTCTGTCTGGAGAAGCTGACATATTATTAAAATAATCAATTTTGCAGTACATACAGTAAACACGGCTAGGAAAAATAATTAATTCAGGTTGAATGGAAAACAAAAGTTGCTTCAATATACGGTATCTTTTAAACAGAAGGGCAAGCAAGGAGGATAGAGTCATATCACCAGTGCACGAACGGCCCCAGTGCACGAACGAGCGGCTTTGAACTTGAAAAAATCAACCAAAAACAAACTTCTATAGAACTTCCTTTGTGCAGCAGAATCCTCAAACTATTCCTTGCAATCTCTCCAAAAATGAAAATAAACGGAGCACTAGAACAACACCAAACCGATTTTGAACGAGGCCAAGTAAAAAAATCACGAAAATCTCTATACTCGAAGACCAAATGTAAAAAATGAGAAGTAATTTGTAGCACAATAAATTTCAAAATTGACTTTCCTGATCTGAAGGCCAACCAAACAATAAACAAGTACAATAACAGGCCAGTGCCTTCTTTCATGTCTTTCTTTGCTGTCGATTTGATTGAAATGAAAGTCGAAACCAAAACAGTGACCAAAAAAGAACGATGCCAATCAAGGATCAAAGCCAAGAAAAACAGGACAAATTATAGTAAATTGTAATGATGATAACAGAAAGTAATGACTCAATAAAAGTTCAAAAAGACAGCCAAGCAGTTTCTCAGAATTGCGATTCAGCCAAATTCGGAGAGAAAAAAAGAGAATAACCATTTTGATGATAAACTGAAACCATGACAACGAATCTGTAGAACCAATCAGTGTCAAGATATCTCTATCGCCGTGACGTCAAACAGGATAGGGAGCATAATGGCATCACTTTCGTTTTGCAATAAATTCAAATATAACAATTTACTATAACGGAGGTAATTTGTTTTATCATTTCCCGGGATATTCTTCACGCTTGTTATCTCCTAAATATTGACGTCACGGGGTCACGGAGGGTTGACTCGTTCTTCGTATCATTCTGACATATACGTCAAACTTGATATGACGGAGGTAATTTGAGTTACCATTTCGGTGAATACCCTTTGTATTTTATCTCCTTTATATTTTGGTATCGCGCAACTCGGAGATTCGAAACGTTTTTCCCATCTCCTGCCTTATAGATGGTTGAAAGAATCGAAAGTTAAAGGTACGCACACACGATAGCAAAACTGCTTCGCTCATGTACATTCGCTTCGCAAAAATGCTTGTGGAAAAATCTACGTCTTTCACTACATTTCAAAGTTCATATATAAGTGAATAAACAACATTTCAAAAAAAAGCCTCATTTTAATAGTAAATAAATTTAATGAATTACCGAAGCTGGCAAACCATCATTGAATTCGTCTTCTTTTTGTTTATCGTTTGATTTGTTTGATTCAACAACCATCTGGTTCTATAGAAAAAATAAGTAAAATGTGATCAATGTTCTGCTTTGACTTTTTTCCAATTCGAACCAGGGAAAAGTCTAATAGTATTTTCTTCTTAAAAATAAATCTACGTCTTTCACTACATTTCAAAATAATCTCTGAACGTAATTTTAGGGTTGATCTATAAGTGAATAATGAATTTCCAATACAGACCAGGGTAATGTCCTCCCATCTTTTTATCGAAAAAAGCCTCATTTTAATAGTAAATAAATTTAATGAATTACCGAAGCTGGCAAACCATCATTGAATTCGTCTTCTTTTTGTTTATCGTTTGATTTGTTTGATTCAACAACCATCTGGTTCTATAGAAAAAATAAGTAATATGTGATCAATGTTCTGCTTTGACTTTTTTCCAATTCGAACCAGGGAAAAGTCTAATAGTATTTTCTTCTTAAAAATAAATCTACGTCTTTCACTACATTTCAAAATAATCTCTGAACGTAATTTTAGGGTTGATCTATAAGTGAATAATGAATTTCCAATACAGACCAGGGTAATGTCCTCCCTTCTTTTTATCGAAAAAAGCCTCATTTTGGTAAATAAAATTAATGAATTACCGAAGCTGGTAAACCATCATTGAGTTCGTCTTCTTTCTGTTAATCGTTTGATTTGTTTGATTCAACAACCATCTGGTTCTATAGAAAAAATAAATAATCTGAATGTGATCAGAGTTCTGCTTTAACTTGTTCTCCAATACAAAGCAAGGAAAAGGTCTAATGGTATTTTCTCCTTGAGAATAATTATATAATGACTTGCACTACATTTCAAACTAATTTGAGGGTTGATCTATAAGTGAATTATGAATTTCCAATACAGACCAGGGTAATGTCCTCCCTTCTTTTTATCGAAAAAAGCCTCATTTTGGTAAATAAAATTAATGAATTACCGAAGCTGGCAAACCATCATTGAGTTCGTTTGATTTGTTAGATTCAACAGCCATCTGGTTCTATAGAAAAAATAAGTAATCTGCCAATTGCAAGAGCCTTAGACTTGTCAGTTCTACCTGAATTTGAATTGAATTATCATGAAAAAGTCTTAGTTAGATAATTAATTTAGAAAAATCATCACCTTGTTATTTATGTGCTTAAGCTTAAGCTAAAAGAATTTTTGTTTTATGGATTGCATATGATTGAAAGCCTCCTTTTTATAGAAAAGGTAACTTCAAATTCTCAAGTGCTAAGGAAAAATTAAAGGATAATCATTGAATCAAACCAAGTCTACCTAGACTTTATATCCAAGTAAGGCAAAAAGTAATGATACTTTCTGTAAAGATTACCTTTTCTCTCCACCACAAGTTATCAGCATTGTAATCATACACTATCTCCTCCATGGGTTTAATATCTTTTATCGCAAACAAACAAGGAGTCAGAATGGAATTAACCAGTACACACTTCAGAATTGCATTTGGTTCTGGACTGTCGTTTGTATATCTTTAAAAAAAATAAAGAAAATATTAACATCTAAATAATAAAATGTTACAATTATTTATTGCTTCCTTAATAAAAAGTAGAAATTGACTGTATATAACTAATATTTTCTGCCTCAAATGGAAAATTGTAACAAGTTTCTCTACTGAAAATGTGATTTCAAAAATTTTGCTGTGGATTATTTCGCGAGTTAGCATTCTCACCCACTTTCACAAGTTTCAATTTTGAGAAAAGGGAAAAGATTTGACAAATCGTGAAATTTAATCTTGCGAAAGTTAAAATTCGATTAAAGTATCAGAAAAGCAGAATTTTCATGCTTGGTGTCGAAAGGGGGATGGGTCTTCCTTTTTTCCAAAAATCAGGATTTTCATGTTTGGTTTGGATACTAATGTTGGGGGAGAGTTCCCTTTGGTTTTGGAAAAAGGGGATGTGGAAGTTGGTATCGATACCAAATTAGGGTGTGGGGTGTCTACTGCTTCAAAATCTCAAATAGTCAAGCTTTACCTTCCAAGACGATCTTTGAAGTTTGTTGCATCAAAACTAAGAGTTGTAAATAAAATTCTTAATGACAGATTACAGTAAAGGAAGAAATTTTGGTGGAAAGAAAATATGGCGGATTTTGTCACAATCAGCCAAATTTAATTTTTTTTTGTCATCTGTCAAATTTGATTCCCTCCAAACTTAAGTTGCTCTATCTATTTCCCAAAATGTACGCTATTTCAGGCTTTAAAACAGGCTTTCCTTTTTTAATGGCGTTTTTTGGACAAAAATGTCCTTCATCCGCCAAATTTAATTTTTCAAGTGAACTGCCAAAATTACCTCTGAAAAAGCTTTTTTGGCCATCTGCCAAATTAAATTCCAACCAAAATTTCTTCCTTTAATGTACTAACAATTAAAATGATTCACTGAAGTCTATTGCAAAATAGTTTGCAGGTGAGAGAAAAAGGGCTGTACTTTTTTATATTTGAATTGAATAGTGATTTTGTGCCTGATATAAAGATTTCAATAATCATCATTATTTTCTTTAACACAGGAAAAACTTTGTTGTCCGTGAAAGAACAAAATTCTTTCTGGTTTTTCAATGAGTCTTATTTTTTCTCAGCTTTTTGGCTTCCAGAAGTCTCGTAACCTTTATTTTATAGCTTGAACCTAGAAATAAGTCATCGTGAAATATGGCTTTTGATGCTCAAAATCAGGAATATTGATGAACTACTTCAGGCGTACAAACTTTTCCGAGCAGAAACTTTCGCAAGGTTGAAAAATTGTAAAATATGCAACATTTACTTTCACGAATTTGAGGAAAAAATGTTTTTCGCGAGCATAAACTTTCGCGAATCGTTGGATAAAAATGACAATTTTCGAACAAAAATTGCCTCAAAAACTGAGAGTTAAAATTCTACCATCCGACCCTAAGTTAACACACTTTCAAGCTGCTTGTGGTGTTAAACTTTTGCTGGGAATACCCCTATTGTGCCAAATACTATCCTGTGATTGTAGATTGGGAGGATTAAGCCTGTCTGGAATTTTTTTCATTCAGAAATCTTTCTCTATCATAATTAACGAATGTTTCAATTCTTGGACACTTTGCAAAATACCATTTTTTTTATCTATTTCAGGCAAGCAGAGACACTTCATTGAAAATAAAGAAAGCTCTTCTGGTGGTATTTCTTTTAACTCTTATAATTTGAAAACATCGGAATTCCCCGACTAAAATAAATCCCCACTTTTTTCCCCGATAAGTGTACTCTAGGGTACCTAATAGACGGGGGGCTTGGAATAAGCAGGGGGGGAAAGGGGTTGAAAACATTCTTTACTCGGCTATTTGTTTTGTTATCTTAAGATGTAAGGATCTAATGATGATATAAGTTTATAGCTAAGTTCTTTATTTTAAAATTTTGGTCTTAAAAGATTTAATTTTCGTGAATTTAAACAAAAATGTTCAAAACTACTCGATCGCCAAAAGAATCAAACTTTATGGTCATTTTTCAAAATACAAACTCTTTGTCTAAAATGCACAAAATAAGGCAAATATGAGAAAATTTGCCCGGTCAAAATAAGTTGGCCAAAATAAGTTCTCGTCAAAATTAGAAACTTTCAGGTTTTTTGCTGCTGGAAAAGTTTAGTTCTAGCTAAATTAGTTTCCCTGTTGATTATAGATTTTATGCTCTTGTGAAGTTATTCTTGTAATAATTCTTTTCCATCAGGTGGATTCAGACATGGAGAATTCAGATGAGGACACAAACACGGACGACGATTTTGTCACCGGGTTTTCCAGTTCCAGTGAAAATGAATCTGATGATCAAAACTCAAGCGATGATGAAACACCTAAAAAGGTGAGAACATTACCATTATGACAGTTCAGATATTTATTAAGAATACTTTCAGCCTTAACCATATCAGTAAAGTTTGTTGCTTAAAACAATTTGATAACGGGTTAACGTTTGGTTCCTGACAATTATATTCTTCGATCGCTGAAGGAAATTATAAGACAGTCAATTTAATTAGTGTGATGAACAAAGGTTATGATGTTTTCGAGAGCTTCCGAACAGTTTTGGGCTTTTCCTTGAAATAAAAACAATTATTAATTTTCAGAAAATCAAAACAAATTACTCAGACGTGAAGCTTAAAGTCCAAAAACTAAAAGAAAAGATATTATTTTATTTCCCCTTTTGTGTCTATGACTTGCATTGAGCAGAACGGAACCTCAACTTCATTATCCGTATCATTATTGAAGCAAAGATTTATTATACACTGGATAAACGACTCATAAAACGATGGAGAGCGATCATTGTATTTTCATTGTTTCGGAAAACAATTGATGTCCTAGCTTTGTCCGCAAAGGACAACTGTCATGGCGGCTCGAAGATGTCTAATTTTCAAAAATGTTTATAAGTCTTATTTTTAAAAAGTTCTCTAGCTCTTTCTTTTTGTACATTTGCAGAAAAAAAGTTTGAAAGTAAGGCTAGCATTCCGAGCTGGATACATTTGTGAAATGTAATGTGAGAAAAACATCATCAGACAAGAAATTAACGCAAAATGCTTATAGTCACACGAAATTTTCAATTGGAATAACTTTCCAAGACTGTCCCCAGAAGAGACTAAATTAACATACATAAGACTTGAATGTCTTGGATCCACTGTGGTATGAAAATCCTTTGGAGGCACGTGGTGGCAAAGTGGTTTTTTTGAGGTTGAAGTTTGAAAATTTCCGGTGTCAACATTAAATTTCTTATACACAACACGTCTTTTGCATCTTTCTCACAGCTTGAAACGTCATAACGACTTATAATTAGCAATTAAGTGGAAAAATCTAACTCTCACAGGAAAGTTTTAAGTCTCTTTTGGGAATTGGATGAGTGATTTTCGATAAGAAATGCAATAAAAATGCTTCGAAAAATCATTTAATGAGGGAAGGAGAGTGAACAATAATATCATTACTGCGGACATACAATCGTGGTCAAAACTGATGTCCAATAACTTATTTCTACCGACAAGTCCCCCCTCTCCCCCCAAAATCAATGTTGGAGTTGAATTTTTGCACCTTCACAAGACTCAACATCAACACTGATATTGGGGGGAGGGGGGTGGACAAACAGTTCTGTCCAGGATTGTCTCAAAAAAAATTAAAAGTTTGAACAGAGGTCCCCCCATGCAAGAGCAAAAAAATTTTTTTGAAGAGCCATGTTGTTTCCATGCGGCCATGTGCGAATTCAAAATATCCCAGAATGCAATTTGTGCGGGATTCGAACCCGATTTTCCCGATTTCCCGATTTTCCCGCTTTTTTTGCAAGAGGGACCTGAAGAAGGTTAATAAGAGGTCCCTGGAGGATTTTTCTGAAGACAGGAAGGAAAAAAGAGTCTGTTCTAAGCATATAAACATCTCTAAAGTATATACAAATAGAAGCTATTTACATTCCACATGCACATACATACACAGCTTAGAAAAGGTATATTTGTTTTCATATTTTTAGTTACAATATATAAAAATAAAACACAAGAGATTAAGAATGTCCAAAGTCAAAAGAAGTCACCAGAGATCTAACGACAAAGTATCAGAGATTAAAAGATTTAAGACTTTACCACAACAAAGGCGAGTGTTTCTCATAACGTATAGTCAGGCAGATTTAAGTATTTTCCCGTCGACTCAGAAATTTTCCGAAGAAATTGTTAAAGCGTTTGGCGAGAAAAAGATTATAGAGTGGGCTTGTTGTATGGAGGACCATGCCGATGGGGGGAAAACATTTCCACATGGCCGTAAGTTTCACTTCTTCTCTTCAGTTTAACCCTGTTAAGAAGTTGTTTTTGGAAAACTTTGGGGTATCCATACATTTCAAAATAAAGAGTTACGGCTATGCCGTCGCCTACAAGTATATTTGCAAGGAAAAACCGATAGAAGAAGTTCTACACAGTGAAGGCCACTCTCCGTTGTCCCGCATCAAAACCCCCCAAACTTTAAAAGCCATGAAAACTTTCAGCCAGAAGTCGTCGGCAGTTAAAAAGAACGAAAGAAAGTCAACGTGAAGGAGACTTAATTCAGTGACAAGTGACAGTAGTAGTGATGGAGAGAATGAAGTGACCGTGATGGAGCCAGATGAAAAGTCGGAGTCGGACGGAGAGGAAGAAGAGCCTCGGGAGTTTCTACCGGCAAAGTTGAAACCGCTTGAAGTGTCTGAGTTTATGGTTAGAGAGGGAATAAGAACGCGCAAACTTCTCATGTATGTTGCTAAAATCGGCATTTCTTAATCTACCGTGACTTTAGCTTTTCTATATAGCTATAGTTGTTAGGTTCACGGTAGATTGACTGCAAGTCATTTTCTAAGTGCATTATGGTCACGGTAGGCTTAGATTCACGGCAGATTGGTAATTTCTTAATCTACCGTGACTTTAGCTTTTCTATATAGCTGTTGTTAGGTTCACGGTAGATTTGTTACGTTCACAGTAGACTTAGATTCACGGCAGATTGGTCATTTTTCAATCTACCGTGACTTTAGCTGTATATAGGCATCTGGTTAAACTCATGGTAGATTGGTTTCCATTTTTTAATCTACCGTGTAATTTGGTTAAAGTACACGGTAGATTGTGAATTTTTCCAGGGAAATTTACAACCTTCCGTTGATATATCATCAGCTATATAGAACGGTTAAATACACGGTAGATTAAAAATAACCTTCCGTGACCGTATCAACGCTGTTTTACAAACAGCTGTTTTTGAGTTTCCTCAGGGTTCTGCCGTGACATCAGTCTTTATGTCTACACCACTGTCTGTCCCAGTGACAACGGTGATAATTTGTTAGGGGATGAAAAGTTGTGATACCCAATATTGAGGATAACCAAACTTTGTTTGCTTTTTCCTGAGGGTTGCGAAATAAATTTACCTTTCCAATGGACATAAAATTTTGTTTTATTCTATCACACTAATGATTTTTGGCTGATTTTCCATTGTATCAACGGGTCTGTTTAATGATCACTTTTCTTATTCTCCAGACGATAGCGATGATTTCGATGCACAAGAATACGACAAACATTTTGCCAAAGTGGAGGAAATGCGTCAGTCAAGTATAAATCATCAAACAAACTACAATCGCAAAATGGTCGAGCGTCATGCGGCTAAACATAGTTCAAAAGTTTATTCGGTTATACCAAAAATGGTATGGTTTGTTAACTTTCGATGTCTAGATCTCGAGATATTTTAGTTTAAATATTGAAAATTATCGATATTTTTTGCTGAGTCAGCAGTTTTTCAGCATATTTATCCACCTTAAAAATGAATTATCTCGAGATCTATACATTGAAAGTTGACAAACCATACCATTTTTGGATACTACTAATTCAGGGCTATCCAGCTGTGGGAATGATTTTTTCTGAAAATGCTCATAGGAAAATGCTGACGTCATCGGAAAACGCCAAAAAACATCGATTTTTTCGCCTTAAAAATGCCATTTCTCAGCACCAGGTGGTCGAAACTTAACAAATAACCCCATTTTCTTTATCTACTTTTCACGCTGAATCCGTTGGTATTCTCAAATATTTGATTTTCAGACATCGAAAAAACCATTAGTAAAGGGGGGGATCCTTGATAAGTTCTATCGATTAACTAAAAATCGATTCACTCGAAAACTGCAGGAGATTCGAAGGGCAAATTTTTTTTGTTAATTCTACACCCTATTAGGAGCATAATATCAAAAATTTGCCCTGATCTAAGGGGTGCCCTACGAAAACCATTTTAAAGGCCTTTTTTGAATCTCGGACGCTGGTCTAAAGGCAGTGATTTGTTCGCCATTGCCAACATTACCAGTTTAACAAGAGATGAGGATAATAAAAGGTTGCGCAGTAATCCTATGTCTTCAGAAAGTGTATCAACTCGAAATACACGCCGCACTCGTAATGCTCGTCACAGCCCACAGATCACCGTAAAAGCCAATGATGAGAACAAGGAAGATACTGAGGAAGTACGCTACCGGGAAGCTATGGAGGCACGACTTGCTTTATTTGATATGCAGCCCGTCGAGATCTCTGGAGATGGAAATTGCTTCTTCCAGGCAGTGTCAAGAATGATGTATGCAGATGAAGAGCAGCATTTATTGATCCGTAAACAAGCTATAGAAAAGATGAATGACTATCCAGAGGACTACGTTGAATTCATTGAAAATAACGAGTCCTTTAATTGTTACATAAACAGAATGGAAAAGAACGGAGCATGGGCAGATATGGCAATCATTCGGGCAACTGCCAAAGCAATGAAGGTGGAAATTCATGTAGTAAGTTCAGCTATGGACCATATTGCAACATTCACACCCGATGACTATACTGAAACTATTTTCCTTGGGCAGGTTATGAATGAGCATTACGTCGCGACAACAAATAGCAGACAACCTAAAACTATATCTTATGGTGGAATAACAAGCGATGGAATTGGCCTGCAGAACACGTCAGCTGTAGATGTTAGCCTTACATGGCTCTTCAACTTCTTAAAGAATAATTCCGATTTTTGTCAAAAGATTAAGGATTCTAAAATCTCTATAGCTGGAAATGTAATCAAAAGCTTTAAACAATTTCGTGCAGGAAAATCTGCTGATGCGAAAAGGACATGGCTAGAACTTTTAAGAGGTAAAAAATACCCCTTGTCAACATCGATCATTAACGCACATAATGTACCAAACGTTACTTGTTTTCGGCCTTTTCTCAAGATCAACGGTTTTAATTCTTTCTATTTTCGCACTTCATATGGTTGATGTAGTACCTCGAATTGTTTATGGAGTCTTCCCGAAAGTGCAGATAAAGAACTGGATATAACTTCAATAAATGGACTTAAGAATTTTCCTATACTTGAAAGAGAGAGTTGTGCATCTTGCGCCGGTCATTTCGATGCAGAAAACAAATTGACAGTTGCCTCGCCGTTTTTAATGGTTTTTGGTGATGGTAACTCTTTGAAAGTTTTTCCTGATACTATCTCTTGAAACACACTGACAAACTTCTCGAATACAGTCTTCAACTTGTTACTCTTAAAAGTAATACGAAATAAAGACTTCATTACAGTTCCTTCATGAAGCACGGGGAAACACACTGGACATTCTTCGATGAGCTTTTATCCGGAAATCCTATCAGAAATTTTTATACTTTGCCAAACGATACGGAACAAGATATCTCATTAGTTATATATGTATGCTTCAGCCTACTGCGATCAATTATTTCAATCAGCCAAACAAAAAGAAAACGAGCAAAAAAATCAACTCAAAACAGCCCTTCGAAACGCACCATTGCTTCAAAACCAGTAGAGGTCGAAAAAGGTCTCACAGAGCGCGAGTACGTTCAGCTTATTCGCAGAAGAATACTGGACGATTATATTGAATTCGACAGGCATGTAATGCAACTTCCAGGAAAAGGGAAACGTTACCTCAACGAACTGAAGATCGACATAAGTGAGAATGGATTGAAGCGGCCCATTCACTTGTCCGTATGAAAAAGACCGGAAGAGCGTACTTGCACGATGGTAACCATCGTATGGCTGCATTGAAGGATTTGGCTGTCGAATGGGTTCCTGTTCGCTGCACGTACTTTTTTATCCGCCCAGACACAGATATATAAATGCCCAACGTCCCTCAAGAGAATGTCGCAAGCTTCCCCGACTACCCATTACCGGGAAACATGGGGTTTGAAGCAAAATCCCTACAACCATTGCCATCTTCTGACAGTGAAGACGAGAGTGAAGTTTAAAGTGCACTTATAGTTTAATTAGCTTTTTATATACTGGATTTTATTTTCATATACCAGATCTTATTTTTAGTATGTCCTATTTTTATTAGGACATACCTTTTCATTACTTCCATTTTTACAGTATCGATTTTATGTTTTATTTGTTACAGGCGTGCTCATTCAATTCATTTTGTATATGTTTCATTTTTCTTTAGTTCGATTTCTCCAAGGCCTTCTGCTTTCTACAAAGAAATTTCCATAATCTTAATCCGACTTTAACCTGGAGGCTAGAGACTAAAAGGCTTATAGAGACAGGGGGTCGGCACTGAAATCTCAGACATATATGACTACTCAAAATTTCTCAAATGTTAGTCTGGATATCACCTTTTTGGTAGTTTTTTAAAGATTTCCTTTCTGTTTAGCCCTTTAAGTGCCAATGTTGAGTATATTTGGGCTATATAGGAGAGCGAAGCCCTAGTTTGAGTTAGAAATTCGATTTATGGTCAAGCAAAAAAAAATTTCAAAAGTGAGTCTTTTTACCAAGATTTTAAGCCAAAATAGTAAAAAAAATGTAAAAATTTGACGAAAATCCACTTTTGTGAGATTTTGACCCAGTGATCCAAGAACCTCCAAACTTGGCCCTGTTTAACTTTATTCTGTCATTTAGCAAATTGATTTAAAGTTTTACCACTGGGCACCTTTCCATCATTCAGTCAAGTCTGCGCAGACTCTAAGCTATCCAACGAGCTATGAACGAGCTTTTAGCTCCTTCGAGATCCGGAGATAAGCCTTTTAAAGTTTGAACTAACGATTTTGTTAAAAAAAATTAGAGAAAAAAAAAAGACCGTGGCACTTAAGGGGTTTTGGTTATAGATATTTTTTAGTTTATTAGATTTTATATATTTTTAGTTTATATCCTATCGTCAGCTACATACAGGCTACCTCCAAACATACTTTCTTTTTCGTAGATTTTAATCGGGAAGGCTAGCTTTCTCTCCATAATATATAATCAAGATGTTTGTCTTAGTTTATACTCACGTGTTTATTGTGTTACTTCATTAGGTTTAGAAGAGTTTATATTGCGCATAAAATCACTATCATTTCAAATAAAATGAACGTTTCATTTTTTAATTTCTCGATACTTTCACCAGCCGTAAGCATGGCGTAAATTTCTTGGACCAATGAGTGGCTTGAGTTGAGTTTTTTTTTTACTTAAGAATACCTGCATCATGGAATTTGGCAACTGAACCTAAGAATGCTACAGTTTTAGAGGATTACCAATTATTCTCCAGCAATACTAAAAGCTTCCATGCACGGTATGTATTGCATGCTAGATTGGGCTCTTCCAGTGGGGGTAATTCGGATCGGTTGAGGGTTATTTTAAATGTACAGGGGGTAAACTGATGCTTATCCAGGGGGTCAGACCTGCTGTCCAGAGGGTATATTCTAAAAAATGTTATATCCTCCACCCCCCCTCCATATTCTATTTCTTTCTTGAAAAGCCATTTTCCAGAGCCTGGTTGTGATCTGCTTCAGATTTGTCTCGACTATAATATATACCTAAACCAAAATTTACCATCAAAACATCTTGCAGGTACTCATTTAGGGCTGCTTTAATTTTGGTTCGACCATTACATACAGCCGAACCAAAATTAAAGCAAGGCAAAATATCGTTGGAAATTGCTCCCAGGAATTAATTATTCTTTTCAATTTCATTTTAAAGTACTTTTTATCGTAAATTTTCCATCAAAACATCTTGCCGAGTCCCATTTTAGAGCTGCTTTAATTTTGGTTCGACCATTACATACAGCCGAACCAAAATTAAAGCAAGGCAAAATATCGTTGCAAATTGCTTCCAGGAATTAATTATTCTTTTCAATTTTATTTTAAAGTACTCTTTATCGTAAATTTTCCATCAAAACATCTTGCCGAGTCCCATTTAGAGCTGCTTTAATTTTGGTTCGACCATTACATACAGCCGAACCAAAATTAAAGCAAGGCAAAATATCGTTGCAAATTGCTCCCAGGAATTAATTATTCTTTTCAATTTCATTTTAAAGTACTTTTTATCGTAAATTTTCCATCAAAACATCTTGCCGAGTCCCATTTAGAGCTGCTTTAATTTTGGTTCGACCATTACAAACAGCCGAACCAAAATTAAAGCAAGGCAAAATATCGTTGCAAATTGCTCCCAGGAATTAATTATTCTTTTCAATTTCATTTTAAAGTACTTTTTATTGTAAATTTTCCATCAAAACATCTTGCCGAGTCCCATTTAGAGCTGCTTTAATTTTGGTTCGACAATACATACAGCCGAACCAAAATTAAAGCATGGCAAAATACCGTTGCAAATTGCTCCCAGGAATTAATTATTCTTTTCAATTTCATTTTAAAGTACTTTTTATCGTAAATTTTCCATCAAAACATCTTGCAGAATCTCATTTAGAGCTGCTTTAATTTTGGCTCGACCATTTTATACATCCGAACCAAAATTAAAGCAGGCAAAAGATCACTGCAAATTGCTTCCAGGAAATGTTCATTCATTTCAACGAGCAAAGATTTAATGAAGAATATCAAATTTTATCTGTTATAAAATCTTTGCGAATGTCTTCCTTCAATAAAAGAAAAAAATACTGTTAACTCGAAAGTAAATACATCCTTTTTATACATTACCCCCTGAATCGTTATTTGATCTTTCATAATAATTTCTCTCTTCATGTGCGTGTAAATAACTTCTATTGTTTAAAACAAAATAATTTATTGAAGCGATTAGCCGCTTCAAGTTTGGATCTGCTTTAACTTTGGCTTCTAACAGATGTTCATCGTTACTTTTCTGTAGCTTTCGAAAACCTTCCTTAATTGCGTCCCCAAAATTCTTCAGAAGGAGGCCATATGATAAGCTCACACATCCATAGTTGAAAACCGGATCCTCTCCTACATCCAATTTGGGTTCTGCCTTTTCGGTGTGGTCGATTTTATGAACATTCTTTTCGTGAGCCTTCAGTCCAACTAACGTTGTAAATAGGGATGAACACCCAGGCTGCTGACACGCAACCTTTTGAAACAATCTTTCCTCAATTTTTGTCAATTCGTCAATTTCTGGAAGCACGAACTTTTCAAGCATCAAACCGAACATCCAGCATCTACGTTCAGCGACAGAGCTAAGTCTTTCAGGAACTTCGATTTTGTCGTTCACCGACTTCTTTCCGAGATGTTCAGTGAAGGCAACAACGAGACCATAGCAGATGTCTGTGAAAAGGAAAATATTTCAAATGTTGTGAATTGTATAAGTATTAAATGTCAGGAATTTTGAGAATGTGTCTCTGGCGTAATTGTTAAAGTAAAGTAGTAGTAGCCATCCAGTAATAAAAACAGATATCCGATTATCATGAAGAAAACAACCTACATGTACTTGAAAGAATTTTTTTATTTTGTTGTAGTGGCTTCCCATAACGTCAGTGGTTGCGTTACTGTTTCCTAACTTAACAGCATTACTGTAAAAAGTACCAGAGTCACCCGCATATCTGCTGCTCGAAAGCTTGTCCAACACGCAATGAAAAGATGATTATTTCATATTAAAATAAACCATAATATTCAACAGCATATGCAATAAAGAACTTAGTTTATCGAGAAAATAAATTAGAAAATTATGTCTACCTTGTATGCAATTCTTTCAAAGTGCCAGTCTTCGTTTTTAAACCAGAATTTTTCGAGGCGGTCTTCGAGAGATTCTTCTTCGCACCTCGCTGATTGGCAGTGCCTTGCCCGGTCTTCAGTCACCTGAAATTTTCGAAACAAAAATTCAAAAAAACTTCTTTAAATTCTTATAGGAAAATGTGGAAATTCGAATTAAACGACCTAAAATGGCATACCGGGTGTGCCAAAAAATAGGCTTAAAATTGAAACTTTGACGTAACTTTTTTCAGTTAGAATAGAAACTTGAAATTTTACATGCGTTTTTAGCAACCTATTTCAAAGCTTTCCTCAAAGTTTCATTTGTACAGCTTTAGTAGTTTTAAAGATATGGAGATTTTCCTAAAGGATGTGAAAATGTGTTTGTTTATAGACTTGACGTCAAAACAAAAAAATTTTCAACCACAGTTCCCTAGCGTTTAGTATCCCAACCGGAGTTGCGTTTGTTTATTTCAGTTTTTGTTTTGGAATCAGAAAGATGCCATTGCAGTGTTATTTTAAAAGATGACATTCTATTGCAAAATGGTTTCACTTACTAACGTTCAAGACAACAGGCATTTCTAACCATTACTGAAGAAAAATCGCCACAAGACAAATTGAGGAATGGCACCTCTTTCTGACGAAGACAAGGTGATTATCAGACATTATATCGAGAAAGAGTATACAGCTTGAAGATTGAAGAAGCCTTTTGAAACAGAGGAGGAAATCATTTTTAAGATCTGTTTGGAAGGAATGCGCCAGAAACCTACCTGAAATCAGAAAATCTATTGTGCAATTTGTTTGTCGTGTTCGCACTGTCGGTGAATGTAATGGTTCCTCAATTAAGATGCATTATTCGTGAACTCAAATCTCGGATTTACTCATTATATTTTTTGTCTTTAGTTTTATCATCAAAAGTACTGCATTGTAAAAAGTGAATTTATCTTCAGAAAAAAACTGACGTCAAATCTATAAACAAGCACATTTTCACATCCTTTAGGAAAATCTCCATATCTTTAAAACTACTAAAGCTATAAGAATGAAACTTTCAGGAAAGCTTTGAAATAGGTTGCTTAAGACGCATGTAAAATTTCAAGTTTCTATTCTAACTGAAAAAAGTTACGTCTATTTTTTTGGCACACCTGGTATAACGCACCGTGAAACATACATACCTGATCTTCACCAATGAAAATAAATTCGTCTTCATCCTCGAAGCCATAGTTTTTGCTGAGCTCCTCGATGATTTCTATCATGCCTTCGGTTGAGTTTTCGTTGCGAGGAATTATACCCAAAGGAACCTAAAATAAATGAAGAATTTTTAACGGTCTGTAGAATAATGTTGTATAATATTTGAGAATTCAAAATTTGTTTGAGATTACGTCACTGTGAAACAACCGTTCTCGAATTATACCTCTACAGCTTTGGCAGAAAGTTCCTTTGAATATTTGTGGGGAATTTGCCAAAAAACGCAATCGTTAAATTCTTGTAGACTTGGAAGGTGTTTCACCAGTATCTTTGTGCAAATAAGGATCATATCTCTTTTCATCATTGAATGATCATGAGAGGATGGTAAAAAATCTCTGATAGGGACATCCTTCAGCCTAGCGGTGTGCACATCAGGCAGATGGTCTCCAGACACTGGATCCAAAATGGCAAAAGAATGAAACCAATGGACCGATTTATTTGGGTTGGAGAGACTCTTTTGTCTGGTGTTGACGTTCATATCACAATTGTCACCACCCAGACTGAAAGATGGACAGGGTTTGATCTTGATTTTCTTCAGCGATTCATGGAAGGCGACGGTAGAACTACGTTCGTCGATGTATTCGGAGCAAAACTCCTCAAGTTTTGACAGTGTGATCTTTAGGGACTTCATCTGCATAATGAAGTGCGAACCCACTACCATCAGTGTCTCGTCAAATGCAGGAAGGAATCTAGATGTCAACTCATCATTAATGTCATCGATTTGAACCTTCCCACATAGAAGTTTGATGAGCAGCACGGCTTGACTTGTTTCAATTGGAGTATTCTTGGTAAAGAACTTGGTTAGGAACTTCAAAACTTTTCTGCCTGTAAGAAAACGGTCCCGTTCAATCTTCCATTGGATAACTTTCTTGTCAAAATCTTTTCCCATTTCTTCTAGCTTTCTCCTAAGACTACGACCATGAACTGTTAGTCCAAAACGTGAGAGAACTGACATTGCCTTTAAAGAGAATAAAAAAGAAAATTTCATATTCTTTAAACAAATTTCCTTGGTTATGGGAGCGCAAATGAAAAATTAGAAACAGCCCCCGTGTATTACAATAGAGGTAATAAAAGTTAGATGAAGTAACAACTTTTCTGTAATAGCCAAAGAAGTTATAAAACTCTTTAGAAATTTTAGCAATTTCTTTCAAATTTTGCGAATTCTTTGTTGTTTGTGGAAGTTTCTTTGCTATAAATATCTTTAGATCTAAAATAGCAGCTGCCTCAAAATTTTGATAGAATATAGTTGAAAGATTAGTAAATATGTAAAAATTAATAAAATTTGCCGAGGATTCTCTGAGCAGTGAACATTTCAAATTCGATGTTCTGTGATTATTCTTGAAAGGTTTTCTTAAATTTTATCAATAAAAACTGTCATCACACAATGAATAAATTAAAAATGTAGCACGATTTTATTCAAATTCTCTTCGATTAAGTATTCCTATAAGCGAAAGCAAAATTTATATGGCTTTCTCCCAAAGCAACAGTTTGCTATCAATGATACAATACAATAGAATAGTAGGAGTGGAATCTCCATCTATATTTTTATTACCTCTACGGTAATACAGTAATGCTGTCTTAGAGTAGCCCCCAGGTTGCTTTGTACTAACAGAACCTGGCTAAATGTCAATGTGGTTGTAGTCAAAACTAATGTTTTTGACTTTTAAAGTACATTTTCACTCATAGTCCAGGCAATATGGGGCACTTACCCCCACCTTGCCGGTGACCAAGGTCTTCGAGTATTTTTGGGTTCCAACATACCTATATTTTGAGAATCACGATGGTTTTCAGGCTGACTATGGGGCAAGAATGTTGGGTAGGGCCCTAAGTGGGGGGTGGTAGAGAAAATGTGGAACAACTTTTTTGCCTGGGGTAGGTCACTGATTTCCGTTATATTTCAAAAAGTTTAAATGATAAAGCTCTAAAATTTTGCACACAGGTTAAAAATATACTAAATAACATTCCTACAAAACTTTGGGTCATTTGGATAAAAATTGTGTATTTTACAGACCAGAATATTCATAATTGTCAAAAAAATTGAAGTTTTTCCAAAAATCTGAACAAGTTTTTTTTTGACACCCACTTAAACATCGATTTGGTAGCCAAAAATGATTTTTTCTGTAACCTTTACATATACTAAGACATCTTGGAAATTTTTTTTGCTTGACTATACCAACTTGGAATTTTACAGACCTAAGAATTTGGACCAGAATCTCTCCGGAATTCATATTTCAAGTTCTACCATATGGGTCTTAGCTGTACTTTGCTTAATAACTTCTAAATTTAATGTGGTTTGGTGCTTACATTTAGAGCAGAGATAGTAATGAGTTTAAAAACATTCTTAGAAAATATTTTGAACAGATTTGATCATAAAACCGTGTATTTTACAGACCAGAAACTAGCACTTTTCGGTTATATTTTTTCCTTCTTAGATTTCGCAATCGTTCTTTGTCCGATTTGGTAGCGCTTGCAGTAGTTTGTATTGTTTTTTGTTTAGCTTGTATTGGTATGTTGATAGCAAACAACTTTAAAAAGTGATAAATACTCTGAGCAGTATCGAAATGATGTATTTTAAAGACCAGAATAAATAATTTCAAATGCCTATTTTCGTTTCAAAATATTAGTAATAAAATGAATTGTATAATACATTATGAGAATCAATCTAAATATTCCGCCATCAAGAAGCTCTCTCCTACGAACGTCTCACAGATACTTGAAGCTAAAGAAAAAAGGATCGATGTTGGCGGGAAGAACGAGCACAGAGATCAAATTAAACAGATTCCCGATGAAATGAAGAATTACATGGAATCCATCTTGAACCTTGCTATAAAAGGTAAAGATGAAATGACAACGTCCTCATTACAAGGACGATTTAACTGATTAATAACTTTGAAGGAGTTACTTTTGAAACTATTATAAAGCCTAGTTTTAAGGCTAGTTTAAACAAAATATTTTGTCTAAAATCCTTGATCTCGGTTTAATGTCTTGATAATATTTGAATTTGGATATTCATTGATTGTGAGTGGTTCTTTCTTTTATTTGAATCTTATAGATTTACAAACATCCTTGGTAACAAGAAATTTACTGAAAACACCGATGAACCCGAACGTTTACCGCCAAGGAAACGACGTCGAACATCAAATCCAGACGCAGATCCTGCTTCGTTGTCAAAACCAAAGTTTTTTGGACCTGAATGTCAAATATGCGGTTTAGGTCGTCTTAAAAAGAAGGACATAAAACGACCTAACCCAAACAAAATCAAAGTATAGACACAGCATAGTAGCCGGGAATTTTACAAGATGCAAGAATCAATCGCAGAATTTGATTGGCTAATATTTTATTGTTATGATTTGATAAACAAAAGTATGACGTCAAACAGCTCTATTGTTTCAAGAAGTGGCGCGAGCTTTTGAATTGTTTTGAAAAGATAACGGTTTTTTCTTTTGTGATTTGAAGTGATTTGAATTGAGTCAATAATTCCATACTCTGTATTTCAGTGAAGTTGTTGGGATTTTGACAGGATAGAAATATTTTTGTAACAGAGTATGGTCTCCAGACTAACTGCTGACCGATAACTTTATAATTTTTGTCTTATCGAAAAAAATTTTTTCGCTAACCCGTAACTTTAGTTATACTTGCATTCAGTTCATGAAACTTTACTTGCAACTTCATTTTAATATGTAATAACAGCATTTGAAGTTTGAAGTTTGGGCCCAAAGCCAGCAGATAACAGGCAAAACTTAAGGATATCAATTTTTTTTTCGATAAGACAAAACTATAAAGATATCGGTCCGCAGTGTAAAAAATACTTCAACTTTTTTTATACTTGCATTCAGTTCATAAAATGGTTTAGGTACAATTTCAAAGCTATGTTCACTTTCTTTTTAAGAGCATTTGGAGGGTGGGCCAAGAGAAGGTTGTACTTCTATTATAATTCTTCTTGTAATGGCTGTTTGGTGACAAGCCCTAGATTACAAATTATATAACTTTACAGTACACCTTCGTACTTTATGGTCGGAAAATTTAAATCATTCATTAACTCTTTGAAGTGACAAAATCTTTCTTTGATATGCATCAATGTCAGTCTTTATTCAGGTTTCTTACTTTTCTTTATTTAGAGATTTACATTATAAGAAGTTAACCATATTTTTGTCATATGAACACATTATATAAAGCTAATGTTTTGAATATCTTTGTAATTTTATTGGGTATATAAAATCAGTCTAAAAACGGCGAGTCTGTGATGTTGGTTGATCAGCAATTAAAATTTTAAATTTTGAAAAAAAAAAAAGATTAGTTTGGTCTGTTTATAAAAAAAGTCGTGTCAATTAATTTACCTCGCCAAATTATCGAGTTAATTAGTCTGATCATTTTGCAGATTGGGTCAAACTTTATTAAGTTTAGTCAACCGCGAAGTGTAGCATTTATCATCAATAAAACAATCTCTGGTACATATGACACTCCATATGAATCGAAAGTCATCCTCCGATAAATTAAGCACTGATTAGGATCAAAATGGGTTCTTTAACACATTTCCTCTAAAACGAGTACATTGATTTATTTCTTTAACTGTTGATGTCATCTTTTTAACAGACCACTTCGCAGAAGCAAGATCTGTCTATGGTGCATTATTATCCATCGACGGATTCCTTCTCTAGAAAATTGGAAACTTCTCTTGTACCAAATCTCGAAACATTGAAATCTGATGTCGTCAAAAGACTACAACGGGAATTTGGAGAGGTGGATACAGTAACCTTCAAAGCAAATACAAAGCAGCAGAAGCTGATAACAACTTGCCCCTTTAGATCCTGTCCCACCCGTTTTCGTGGCAGAGAACTAAATGTACACCTCCATCAAGGAAAGTACCATCATTTGCCGGCAAGGACTGCTTTAATGGAGAAGCCCTACCGGAACAGAATGTTTAATTTTTTGACGCGATTTTACCCTTACGAATCGTTGAAGCCTAAACTGTGCCCGGATTGTGAAGTTTTTATCGACCGTATAGACTCCCACTTCAAAGGAAAAATTCATCGGCTAACAGGTGCAGAAATCGGTCAAAAAATGTTGGAATCAGAGAAGCTTACAAAACGCTTTCATGAGACTAGGAATTCGCACCCTGATATGAAACATTTGAACCAACTTATCTTTCTAATATCCTTCCTCCCCAGAGGGGGGAGGAGGTTGATGAAGATGAAGATGAGGATGCTGGTGGAAGACGTAGGATTAGACCTCCTTTTGTGCCACCCTTTTGTCGAACCGAACGATATCGTGCTTCCTTTTTTCCTTTTTGTATCAGTGAGTGGAATAACCTGGACGAGAACATACGAAATCTCCCTTCAATCTCTCTTTTCAAAACCGCGATACTCAGATTCTTAAAACCCAATGCCAATTCGGTTTTCAGACTTGATAACAATAGAGGTGTGGTTCTACTTAACCGTTTAAGGGTCGACTTCAGTCATCTTCGGGAACATAAATTCAAACACAATTTTGCAGACACAGTTGATCCTTTTTGCAACTGTCGAAATAACTTTATCGAAACTACACAGCATTTTCTGATGCATTGCTCTGATTTCTCCGATGATAGACATGTAATGTTTGACAGCCTTCTTCAACTTGACATATGCTCGCTACCATTAAACCCAAGAATACTTTCCAGAATACTTTTCTTTGGGGATTCGAATTTTAGTAACAACCTAAATCATGATATAATAAGTATAACCGTAAAATTTATCCAAGATACCGGTCGATTCGAGGGTCCGTTGTTTTGATTGTTCACAATGCTAATTTAGTTTGTTTTTTGTTTAATTTTGCCTAAGTTTTTTATTCTTTTTTTTTCTTTTTATAAGGTTCCTCTCTCCTGGTTTTTTGCGGGAGGGCTGGAACCTTTTAGTGTTTGTATTCTATGTTCGTGTCATTACTTATAAATAAAAAAAAAACAAAAAAAACAAAAAACATTTGAGGTAAGAATTTAATTTGAAATGATTATTACTGTTGTTATCACTTCCTTCTTAATGTTGTTCTATCATATTTCAAACTACCTAAGCCATTAAATTTCGTTGATTTTGAAATACCTGTTCCCGCTGTACTCAGAAATCTTACCCGAGGTCAATGTATCGAATGAACGTTAGAGGATAGGAAATAAAATGTTTGAGCTGCTTCCTTACTCGTTTAGCTTACCATTAACATCATCAGCCACATCAGCAACAACCCGTTTTAATGAACCATTATCTAAATCAAGGTAAGGGCAAATCCATAAGTTGATGATTCAAATTATTTTCTGTTATTCTAGCTAGAATATAAATATTATCCTAAGTGGAATATTATATCCAACTTAAGCTATTATATCCTTATTTACATGAATCCTTTAAAATTAGTGAGCCAAAGCAAAAAGAGATCGGAAGATGGCTTAAGAAGGAAACCACCCGCAGCGGTCGATAATATCCGGCAATAAATTCGGGAAAGAATTTGATTAATTGTTATATAATTTGATCTGGTTAATGCCATTGTATATCTGATTACACTACTGGTATTTGTCTTCATTTAGTTTACCATCGACATCAGGAACCAATTTTAATCAAGCATTATCGAAATCAAGGTAAAAGGACAAATCAATTAGTTGAGGATTCCCGCTCTTTAAGCAGTTTTGCTTAAGCTTATTAAAAGAACTTCAATAAAGGTCCTTAAATTGACAGTACGCAAGTTCATAAATTATTCAAAAAATATCTTCTTTACAGTTACTTAAACTCAAAACCTGGGTTGTTATCGGAAACGTTTTTCACAAAATTGACCTGTGAATAGTTTTTCTTGAAAGCAGAAAGATAGGGTTCTCTAATAATATTTCTTTGATGTTCTCTTAACGATTTGATTTATCTTTCAGTCGTGGAATTCAAATTCGAAGATTTTAGAACAAATGCTTATGTGAATACCCTAGGAGATAAATAAGGTTGATTTTTTTAAATTTATTCTCGCCAAACCTTAAAATATTTCCATTGAACAAATGACCCTGATGAAAATATTTATATTTGTATTCTAGTCTGATATAAGACCAAGCAACAACAAAGAACTCTAAGCTTTTGAGATGCCTCATTTTCTTTGGAAAAATCTTCATGTGAGATGAATATGAATGTTGAATTCCTTCGAAAATTGGGTTGAAATATCATCTATAAGATTTTTTCTTTTTCCTGTTCTGTTAGGGTTGCGGAAAAAATATATTTGTTTGCGACTCGCGGATGGCAGGGGATGCTTACTCTAGGTACTGCACCTGATCTCAGACTTCGGTCTTCATATGTCTTCTTCTTTTTCCATTTTCTTTCAGTTTAGATTTCTTTTCATTTTAAATATTGGGTTCCTATTCACTAAATTAGTTTTTTGTTGTTCTTGTAATGTGTCTCTAGTGAAATTTGGTTTGTTTTGTCTTTTGTCTTTTAGGATTTCGGGTTGTTAAAATTCATTGGTCATATGATTGTTGTTATATGATTTTGGAAAAGTTTTAGAGGAAATTTGCATTAATTGATTCCTCATTAATTAGTTCCGCATCAGTTAATTCCACATTATTTTATGATGTTTGGAAAGGTATGTAATGGGTTTATTCCTGCAATTTGGTTTACTTCAACCCCTCAAATTCTCTAGAGGTGACCCATAATTATATAATCATATAGTCTTATAATCACAATGACCTTAATCTTATGACCTTTAGAACAAATACTCATGTAAAGACCTTAGGAGATAAATAAGGTTGATTTTTCTTGAATTTATTCTCGCCGCGTTTTAAAATGTTTCGACTGAACAAATAACCCTAATTAAAATAGAAAATATTTTATTTGTATCCCAGTCTGATATAAGACCAGATAACAATAAAGAAATCTATGCTTTTGAGAGGCTTCATTTTCTTTCGAAAGATCTTCATGTAAGATGAATGTGCATGTTGAGTTCCTTCAAAAATTGGATTGAAATATGATCGCTGAGATTTTTCTTTTGCCTGTTCTGTTAAGGTTGCGGAAAAAATATTTTAGTTCCCGATGTTTTATAAACATGATTTTGCTTTCTGTAAAAGTAATAAAAAGATCTTGCAACTAAATCTTCTCCAGAAGGGTCTCTTACAAATTTGTACCCTTCATTTTCCACGATCTCAAAATCGTTTCGTCATAAATTTTAACTCCAATTTGAGTGACCTTAAATGGTATTGAAGTTAAAATTTTTCTCTCAAAAGTTCCTGCTTGATTAATGGAGTCCTCTTCCTTTTCAGTTTGGATGAACCATCAGTTGAACCACCGGAACTCGAGATGCCGTAAGTAACTACGTTCTAAAAAGTCTGATCTTTAGGAAACTGCTGATTGCTTTGAATTAAAAAATGATATGGTATATCTTTTTTCTACTTTCCTTTTTTATTGTTGTCCAATGTCCAAAAGAAGATGTGGAGTAGGTCATACAAGATGAGTTCCTGAAACCTATACAACCCAGATTTTAGAAAAACATTTGAGTATAAATAGAAACTCTTTTTCTAAAAAAAAGATGATGATAACTTTTTACTCTATATTATGCCATTACTTGATAGATTGATGGTATTTTATGATCTACAATGAGACTGGGAATCTGAAACTGAGCTAACATACCTACATTCCAACATTTACAATATTCTTTTTTTCAAATCAGGCCCCGATGTAGAAAGCTGAAAAGAGCAAGCTCGAATCAAATAATCAGCAATGATGATACAATCACATCTTTTACATTGAAAGGAGCAATTATAATGACAGGTGACCATCACACCAATCTTAAAACGGATCCTGCCACACAAAAATACATGTTTACGGATGGGGAGGTGTTGTGCGCAGAAATGTAATACTTGCGCAGAAATGTAATACCTGCGCAGAAATGTAATACCTGCGCAAATTTGTAATACTCGAGCTGCGCAGAAATGTAATACTTGTCTGCGCAGAAATGTAATTTGGAATTCGTTCTCCTTTCAAATATCATATTCTATTCTTCGAAGAAATTAACTTCAACAAAAAGACTTAGAAATTTTTCGAAAAAAATTTGAATTTCTTTATAAGAATTAAATCTATAACTCTCGTTTTAGGGCAAATTTACTGTCGGTATATGGTTCTTACAAAGTAAACAAGTAACGATGCAAAAGATGGGCAAATTTGTTTTTCTTATAAGGATTTTTTTATAGGAAACAAATCTATAACTCTCGTTTTAGGGTGAATTGGCTGTCGGTTTATGGTTCTTACAAAGTAAACAAGTAACGATGCAAAAGATGGGCAAATTTATTTTTCTGATAAAGAATTTTTTTTATAAGAAACAAATCTATAACTCTCGTTTTAGGGCAAATTTACTGTCGGTATATGGTTCTTACAAAGTAAACAAGTAACGATGCAAAAAATGGGCAATTTATTTTTCTTATAAGAATTTTTTATAAGAAACAAATCTTTAACTCTCGTTTTAGGGCAAATTGATTGTCGGTAAATGGTTCTTACAAAGTGAACAATAAATGACGTAAAATATTTTTTATAATGACTCATAACTTTTAACTACTTTTTCTGGTTTTAAATTATTCTTCAAGCTAGGAAATAGGCAGAAGATGACAGAGTTCGAGAAGTGTTTAAAAACGACTCAGTTACACGTTCTTAGTAAGAATACAAACCTTTTTGGAAGTTTTTTGGTATTCTTATTAAGTTATTGGAAATAAGCGCTTTAAATTCAAATTTAGACCAAAAAAGGCTAAAAATAGGTCCAATTTCGCTGGTTATTGTAATTTCTAAGAGCATTTGCGTTTTAAATCTCTAATAGTTCCTGGTTTTCTACACCAAGCCTTATATGTTCTTATACTTTTTATTTGATTAAAAATACTGGCCCTATCATACTTAAAGCAGGCAGAAACTTCGCAGTAATTTTTCCAGTTGGAAGGCAGGGTTCTCACCGGGTCTGCGAGAAGGAGCGTGCTATGCCAAAATAATAATCAAAGGATTTTAGCAACCTTTCAAAAGATTTGTAAAGGATGTGTACATAAGTATTTTTTAGCATAATTGCGCTTATTTTTAACAATAAGCGTTTCAGAAGCCCCTCAGAAGCCTATGATTTCTTATCTGCAACTTCATTTTAGGGAAGGAATTTATATTTTTTGGTGGCCACGAGATTTAACCCTAATATCAGGAGGGGGTGTTTTGCACCACATTGAAAATTTTTTAGCAAGTTCGTATCATGTTAGGAAATATTTCTGCTAAATTTCATAAGCATTACTAGATCAAAAATAATCAAGAATGGTAGAATTCCCTCTCCTGAGAATAAGAAGCATAAAAAATCCTGATAATAATAGGATTAAAATTAGAAAAAGACCAATTATTTGTGTCCACAAAGACAGATGACTGTAGACAACACGATGTTTAACAAAGTTAATTATTGTAAGTAATTACATATTGTGCTAAATTTCAATAACAACATTGTTTTTCACACATATATGTAATCTCATAATATCTGTAAACTTTTACCTGTCAGCGGTTGATTAATGATAAGAAAACAATAATAATTATTTTTAAAATTATTAAAGTCACCGAGTTAAATCTATTTTGTTTGGGTATTGCGATTTTCTATATTTATGATTTGATAGCGAGTTCGATTTCGCAAAGAGTGTTGAAAAAAAGTGGAAAATGAGAGGATCGAATCGTTTGACCGCTGACCAATATTTTCAATAATTTCAATGATACATATACACCTGCAAATCGATTGGAAATGATACAGTTGCATTTTTCTGTTTCGACTTTGTCCTCTTTTTTACACCATCTAATTTGAGTTAAGCTGTATAATTTACGGAAAAGTTGTGAAGCATAATTGTTTTGTTTCATTTTTCGTTCTGCATTTTACACTTATCTAGTTTTTCAACGTGGCTTGTAAAATATTTTGATTATTCATCATTTTATTTATTTCCTTCATTCGCATCGCATCTCTTGTTAAATTTATTTTGTAATTGAAACGATTTTTGACTGTTGCTGGACCTGACTGTTTTTGGATTAACTACTTACCGGAATTTATTGCTTCATTAACCGATTTTTCACTGTTGCTGGACCTAACTGTTTTGGATTAACTACTTACTGGAATTTATCGCTTCATTAACCGATCTTTGACTGTTGCTGGACCTGACTGTTTTTGGATTAACTACTTACCGGAATTTATCGCTTTTTAACTGATTTATTCAATTTATGAGTGTTGTTGAACTGAGCTTTTTGGGTTAATTAATTGGTCAGCCCCAGCTGAACATTCATTTCGGCGTTTTCCATCCGACGCTTAAGATAACAAGAAAAATTCTTTTCACTTTCGTTTTGTCGCTAACATGTTGCCAGATTAAATTCCGCTGTATCTACCACGCGAAATTTCAAGTTTGTTACGCTCACCCATTTAGAAGCCGTAGCGTGGTTGGCGAGAACAAATTTATAATCTCAGGTAAATTTTTATTTTAATGTTATGAGAAAATAGTATTTCATCATGGCGTTTGATTTTACTATTTAGGAACATCGCTTCTGATCGTAATATAAATTCTCGTAAGATAACAACCTCAGGTAAATTTTTATTTTATTATTATAAAGAATTACAGGTATAGGCACACAAGGGCCTCTCGCTGATCTTGTTTTACAATAACTTTGGCTTAAAAATCTTTTTTAGGTAAAGTCCGTCCCGTGGACTTCCTCGTACTCTCCACACATAGTCATTATGCGACTCTGTTTGATTTCTTTCGTCTGCTTTCTTCTTCCATTCTTTTACTAGGTTTCTTTCCATTTTTGTCATATCGTCCGTAATGCTAATCTTGGAGTATTTTTGATGATTTTTTAATTCGGTCAACCTCTTTACAAATTTGTATTTTTCATGAGCGTCTGTAAATATGACTTTGATTGGTCGTGCACCTTGTGATTTTCCAATGCGAGAGACATAGGTGGGTTGCGTCATGATATGCATAACGTGATAGATGATTCATCATCACCCCATCGTGGCGTTCGATTTTATTATTTAGGAACAGCGTTTCTGATCGTAATATAAATTCTCGTAAGATAACCTTCGTTGTTTCTGAGAGATGATTTCATCATGGTCATCATGTCCTTTCCGAATATTGCATCATCGAAAGGACACGTAATCTGAAATGGCATCTTTCTACACTCCAAGGAAAAAGTCCAAAATGGCTGATAACCCTGGTAAGCCCCAATCTTGTCTTTCGGTCTGCAGAGAAGGCATTTTGAAAAGAAAAAAGCATGATTATTCTTCTATCTATATTTTAGTATCAAAAGATCCTAGGATCCATTATCAATAATTTACAAAACTTAAATATTAAAATAAAAATAATATGCCTAAAATGACTAACAAAGTAGCTAAAGTTTGATTTCCAAGACCAAGAGCAGATTGAGACCCCAAAACCCTCTTACTTTGAAAAAAAAGGCCCTAAAATGTTGCAGCGTCAAAAACCAGGTCCTAAAGTGTTGCAAAACGTACATTAGGTCATTCCAGATAAAAAAGAATCACTTTTTGTCATACTTATAAATTTTTACTGTTCAAAATTTTTCCAAAAAGTGCCAAAAAATCACGCCCATTTTGCAGCACTGAAATTATGATATTTCCCAAACTGTACTCTGCAAACTAATCCATGTTTTTATGTCAATGACGTGGATCAAACAATAAGGCGGCCATTGAAAAATTGTTCTGTTCGTGTCTCCTGCCCGCATCATATTTTTTACTGATTTTCCAGTGCGAAGATGCGGAAAAAATCTAGGAAAAATCCAGAAGAAACAGCTTAGTTCTTCAAATGTGTTACTTTTTCTTTTGGGGAGAGGGTTTTTTCCGCCCGCCCGCATCTATTTTTAAGTCCTCCTGCGACGCGAACAGAACTATTTTTCGATGGTGGCCTAAACTGGGAGTAGCCAATTGAAATTTTGTTTTATAGTTTTGGGACCGATTTCTTTCTCACTGTTTCGTCCTATTTACATTACATATATTTTATTTTCTTACAGGCGACATCGAAATCACTGGATATGTAAATTATGTTGGCCCGCGAAAGACCAGTTATTTTGAGGTTTATTTATGTGATGAAACAAAAGAAACCAGAATAGTGGTTTTCTACCTTGATAAGCATGAACCACTCAAAGATGCGCTATCGAAAGGAGTTACGCTGACTCAGCTGAAAAAATCGTCTTCCAATGCCAATGATCTTTTGTTTTCCAAAGACACAAAAGTTATTATGACAACTCCACCCTATGAATACACAAAAACATTGAAAATAACATCACATTGATTAAAACTGCTATTGAAGAATTGCCGTTATATAGTAGAGTAAATGTTAAAGTTGCTGTTGTTGGGATGGAACCACCCGGCATGTCGAAAGAACTTTTGCCATTTCAAGTATTACTAGTTACAGATGATTCACTTAATGGCGGTGATACACATCGATTAACCGTATATGATGATTTAGTTGGTAAATTTTCACCAAAGAAATGTTACAAATTCACATACATCACAGTAAGTATGTTTGATAACCGAAGAATTCTGAAAGGATCAGATAGAACCATTGTCACAAATTTACCAAACGGTTCCATCCAATTACCAGCTGTTCAAACTCTGAAGTTAAAGGGATACATATCTGGAATCAAGTTGTCATCGCTACAGAAAATGTCTGTTTGTCCTAACTGCCAAAGTCGAGTAGAACTGAAGAGCTCGTTTGCGTCCTGTCTGAAATGTGACGAAGCCAAATCCTTGACAGATCTGTTAACAGTGTCACTTGTACAATTTACCTTGAAAGATTTGAACAATCAATGTTATCCTTTGATATGTGATCATACTCTATTAAAGTCTCTTTGTAGTGTCAGTATTGACAACACAGAAGTATCATTGCGTGAATTAATCAATTTAAAAGTCGCAGTCGAAGTGAAGAAAAAGTCAAACGAAGTCTTGGCAATCCAAAAGATCGGTGATACTGATAGTGAACACCAGAGAAAGCTGAAAGCAGCGAGCAGTCATCAGATGAATTTGATTCAACAACCAAATAACATTTGGATTGATCATGTGTAAAAGCATTTATGATTTATTTTTTTGAGTTTTTATTTACTTTTTAAAAAACTTTCTAAAATGATAGATATTTTTTCCTGTTATGTCACTGTTTGGTTCAGGTTTTGTTTTGACAAATATTTCGTATTAACAAAAGGCAGTAGTTTGAGAAATCCTCAAAATTTATAACAGCTAAGGACTCATGTTATCTAAAATTCTTTGTTTTACCATTTCTTTTGTTTATTTTGATAAGCATAGACCAATGACTAAGACTTTGCCTGTTTTTATGTAAAAAGTCATAAGTAATATATTAGGTTGTTTGATATTTTTTTACTTTGTTATACTACTGGTTAGTTTAACATAGCGTTTTTTGATTTTGTTGCTTAACCTTTTGTTTGTTTGTGATGTTTTCAAAAAGACTTTCTAGTTCTGTTTTGTCAAGTTTTTTTTCTTGCATAATTAAAATCATAATCAGAGCCTTGAAAACAGGACAGTCAACTGGAAAAAAGAGATTTACCACCTTTCTTAGTTTTTTTTAATAAGCATGGACCAAAGCCCCTTTTTATGTAAATAGCCTTTAGTAATATATTAGGATATTTGATATTTTTTTTACTTTGTTACAATTTTTAGTAATGTATACTTCTGAAAACTTTATAAGGCTTTTAAGCCCAAAAATGTATGCATCTTGCTCGTTTTTTTTCCTTTCAATCAGTTGCTGTAGCTTTACCTCCCTGATAGCTCTCCTCTGTTATCGAAACCCTAAAATTCTTTCCTATCGGAAACATCTGAAAAAGCTTGTTCCTGAAAACACTGTACTTATGCTTGTCTTTACAAAAAGTTGGTCAACTTTCCAAGGGCAAAAATTTCGAAAAATATACCACCAGACCACTTAAAAACACAGAAATCGCTAGATTCAATCCATCGAAAAAAATACCGCGCACTTGGATTTCAAAGTTTTCTTCCAACACGCTGAAAGTCGGGAAAATTTTCACCGGCGTCGCCATTCAACTACGAAATAGCGAGGTTAAGCAAAAGGCTATTTATGATGTGAAAATATGTATCTATACATAACCTGTAGACACCCACCTTATAAACCGGCCTGTTTTGTTGAGTCGAGAGTCGGCTTTTTTCAGGGTCCATGGCAAGGGTCAATTTGCATCAGCCATTTTACCTCCCTAGTAACTCGCCACTACTTTTTTTGCAGGTGAGGGTGGTGACGCCCCAGATTCCGCCCGGTCCAAACTGCGGGAATCTCCCTGTAGAGAAAATCTTAAGCAAAAGAATAAACGATAAAACCTGATCGACTGAGATTCCCCGAAAATGTAAACAAGAGACACAAATGGAGGAAAATGAAGAACTTGGCTGGGTCTACTTCTTTTCTTTTTTTTTTGTCATCTCTTTAATCACCAAAATTTGGTATAACAAAATAAATGTTAAATGCTAAGCATGTACATTTAAAATTTTTTCTTTTTTGATATTTCTTATAATATTTAATATAAAGTAGCTTTATCTGAAGTATGCGTATCAAAGACCTAACGAATCTTGGCGTTAATAAAGCATTCATAGATCAAAATGTCTTATGCGAGATGAAATCCTGCAGAATACGAATACAAATTATTCAAATTACACAGACAAAATTTCAGCTTGATATCTTTGAAATGATGACGTTCAAATTGACGTCATAAATATTTTTACATATTGTATTTTATACGTTTTCATTTCATGAAGATTGGTGCTTGCACCAGAAACTCTGAGTTTGAAACAAAGATATGTACTCTTTATTATAATATTATAGTCTCTCTGAATTCGGGCTTTGTTGAGGTGTGCAGGGATACATATATTTATATAGTTAATATATACTAATATGGGGGAGGGGGGACATAAGGGGGAACCAACAAAACGCCGCCCTCTATTACATGGGCGGTGTGTCGATCAAAATTATCGGTGGGAATCACTTCGAAGTCAAAAGAGAGAATTACAATAAGCAAAACAAGTTGTGGGGGAATCCTCTGCAAAAATCAAACAAACAGACGAGAAGATCCATCCCATCCTACTGTTTGATAAAAGCGGCGGGATTTCTTTAGCTCCTTGATAAAAAGCGGCGGGATATTTCTTTAGCTCCTCAATAATTTGCTAAGTTGCTGCACAAAAGTTCATGACACAACTTTGCTGGCTGGTTTGATGAAGACACTCGACTCTTTCCTTACTTCCACCAGGGTGAGAGTTTTTTTTTGATTTTCAAATTTTATAGGTTTTATTGTTAAAAAGATAGCAGTAAGTGTAATACTTCACTTGCATCTATCAGTGAAAAGATAGCATAAGCTTGTCTGTGTTATATATCAGACAAGTAGCTACATACTCCCATCCCTTGAGGTTGCATGCGAGCTCCTCCTTGCATCCTCTTCCTTAACCTTCTTAACTTACTTAACCTACTTAACCAATTCAACCTACAAAACATACCACTTGATCTCAGAAACCTGCAAGCTATTAATTTAACAAATATGCCAACGTATCAAGTCTCAAAAGTTGTTTTAGGTTCATATAATCAAGCCAACGAAGAATTATTTGGCCGTACAGCTGGAACACAATGTAGCGCCAATTGTCTCTATGCTTTATTTTGGTCCCATTTCCGACGTGTTTCAATTTGGAAAGTTACAGACCTCGACAAAATTCTAATTGAAGGAGACAGGCTGTACAAACTCCTAGACACAAATACTCATTTATCTGTTGACGACATGCCGCGATTTATTGAGACAAATGGTATTATAACTCAAATTGATTTTTTAAATTTAGAAGATGGTGAGGCTAAATTAATAGATGGCTATCCACTACTACAAATCCCATTCAGTGCATATCAAGCTCCAGAATTTAATGCGTTAATGATTATTAATGGTTTTACTATAGCGATAATGAAGCGAAGACAAGTCTTTTTCATTTTTGACTCGCATAGCCGAAATGAACTAGGGCTACTTGATCCAGCAGGGAAATCCTGTCTGTTAAAATTTTTTTGAACTTGAGAAGTATATCCAATATTTTTATCTAGAAGAAATGGAAAAAGAGAGTTCGTATTTCCAAATCTAATTTATTCAAATCCATGAACTAAAAGAAGAGCTTAAAATTATTCTGCAACAAGACTTTTCAACATTTTCAAGGTATTGTACACGTAAGCGGAAAAACAATTGTAATGATGGAAATGACATTACACAGCGTAAAAAGAAACGCCAGGAAAGCAACAAAAGTTATTATGAAAAGAACAAAGAAAAACTAATTGAAAACAATAAAATCTATCGTGCCCAAAACAAAGAAAAAATAAATGAAAAAGATAAAAATTACCGCACACAAAACAAAGAAAAAATAAATAATACTAATAAAAACTATCATGCCAAAATGAAAGAAAAAATAAATAAAAAAGATACAGTCTATCATCAAAATAACAAAAGTAAGGTAGCTGATAGGAAGAAAGTTTACTATGAAAAAAAAACTGTTAAGCATGACGATCTAGTTTCTAAATTTTTGAAAGTTATTTACGAAGGCCCTTTTTACATCTGTGTTTGTTGCAACAGATGTCTCTATCGACAAACAGTTGTCAAATATTCACCTGAAAAGTATGATATGCCACAAGAATATTATTATTCTGAAGTTGTTTCATTTGATGGTCAATTATACATTTGCAAAACATGCCATAGCAAACTAAAAAAAAATGAGTTGCCAAGCCAATCTGTCAAAAATAAACTAAGCCTTGATGAATTACCCTCTGAATTTCATACTCTTCGCAGGCTTGAAAAAATTTTGATTTCTCGCAGAATTTTATTCAAAAAAATTGCAATCATGCCAAAAGGTCAGTTCCCCAAACTTAAAGGTTCTATTTGTAATGTACCTATTGATGTTGAAGATATTGCTAATACTTTACCAAGAAGAGCAAATGACAATGGATTAGTTATTGTTAAACTCAAAAGGAAATTAGAATAAAAGGACATGTTGTTTTTGAGCCAATCAGACCTGATTTCATTCAGCGCATATTGAATTATCTCAAAGAGAACAACCCTCTTTATCAAGACATAGAAATTAATCTCAGTAATATTTCAAATAATGAGACCATGATACATAATGGTGCAGATCTTAACGAGGAAGAAATTCTAATGAAATTACCCGCATGATGAAACTATTTCTAACGAGCATAGTAATGAATTTAATGGGTCACAAAATAATGCTTCAAGCTCAAATGAAGTTGAGACAACAGCTAACCCACTTGATGCTCACCGTTCAAGTGCAAATGAAACAACTCTAATGTCAAACACTCCTACTGATGCTGAAGTTGATAATGAGATTTTAACATTAGCTCCTGGCCAAGGTAAAAAACCTGTTTCAATCTTGAATGATGAAAATTGTGAGATGCTTGCTCATCCCCATTTATTTCCCAAAGGTAAATTTGGTTACAAAGTTGAGCGCGACATTAAACTAAGCCCGTCCAAGTACTTTAACCAGCGTTTGTTGAACTATACACAAAACTGACTACATATTTTTTGCTAACTTCGTAACTCAACAAGTCTCTTTGAGCAATCAAATAAATATTGCGATGAGAAAAGTTGCTTCCTCAAACTTAAATGCTGGTATGTTGAGTCAGAATTTTAAAGAAACAGTAAGACAATTTATTGCAAACGATAAGGCTTTTGCCTTTATGAGCACAGTCAAAGGAACTCCAGCATATTGGAAAAAATTTCAGCAAGAAGTGTTAGCAATGGTGAAACAATTAGGACCACCAACTTTCTTTTACACTCTAAGTTGTGCAGACCTTAGATGGAATGAATTGATCTCCATAATTTACAAGCTCAAGGGTCAAAATGTGACTGATGAATTTATTGAGAATCTTTCTTACAACGAAAGATGTGAATTGTTAAATAGTAACCCTGTACTTGTAGCAAGGCATTTTCAATATAGAGTTGAATTATTTTTCAAAACAATTATTTTAAATGGTCCGCTTGGTAAAACAACTTATTATGCTATCCGAGTTGAATTTCAAGTACGTGGTAGCCCTCACATCCATTCCTTTCTATGGATTTTAAATGCACCAGTATTGACTTCAGAAACAAAAGTTGAATATATTCAATTTATTGATAAAATAATCAAGGTTTATCTACCATCTGAAGAAGAAGATCCTGATTTATTTAACCTTGTGAAGACATATCAATTGCACCGTCATTCGAAAACCTGTCGAAAATATAAAAACACTCCTTGCAGATTTTATTTTGGTAAATTTTTCTCTGAGAAAACAATAGTTTCTGAGCCTTTGCCACAAGAATTACCACATGAGGAAAAAGAAACAATACTTGCTCTGCGAAAAGAAGTTTTGACTAAAGTAAGGACTTACATCAATGAGAACCTTGCTCCAGATAAAAGAAACTTTTTCAACCCTGATGGAGAAAATTATAATCCAGTTCCCACTATAAATGAAGTCCTGGCTGAATTAGATATTCCAAAGGAGGATTATGAATATGCTCTCTCAGTGTCAGAAGATGATGATTTTCACATTTACTTAAAACGTAACACAAATGCATGCTTCGTGAATAATTACTTTACAGAAGGTCTTAAGGCTTGGCAGGCTAATTTAGATATCCAGCCAGTCTTCAATTATTACAAAGCTGCGACTTACATGTGTGCATATCTTTCAAAACTGAAGATGAAGTTTCTCATGCTATGACGCAAGCTGTTCAAGATGCATTTGAAAGTGGCGGTGACAAAATACGAACAAATGAAATCTGTTGCACATGCCTATGTTTCAAAACGAGAAGTGTCAGTGCAAGAAGCAGTTTATCTGAGTATGCCACAGTTATGGCTTCGAAAGCTTTATCCAGGTGTAACTTTTGCAAATACTAATGTCCCAGAAAAGAGATTTAGAATGTGTCTTAGTGAAGATGAAATTAGCCAGCTCCCTGAGGATAGTACATCGATTTTCAAAAAAATATGTTGGACAGGTATTGTGATAGACCAACAGATACAAATGGGCCTAACAAATCTGTTGCCAAAATGTGTTATGCTGAATTTTTGAGATTCTATAGTGTTGTCTATGAAGAATGCGATGAGAATGATTGTCAACCTAATGAACTTGAAGATGACTTGATAGAATCAAATCATCAATCAAATGACTACCCAAAGATTGTTAAACTTTGTTCAATGAAAGGTAAACTAAAGTGCCGCAAAGTTCCACTAGTCCTTCGTCTTCATCAACCCAACAGAAACAAGCACCCTGAAGATTACGCACACCACCTCCTAATGCTGTACTTACCGTTTTATGATGAAAATGAATTGCTGTCCCAAGAGCACAAGACTTACACTGCTAAGCTATTGGAACCTGGTGTTATTGAAAGGATTGAGAGGAACAGAGATTTGATCCAACCATATGCTGGCTTAGTAGATGATGCATTGGAAAGGTACAGAACTAATTTGATACTCAACATGAACGATTTTGAACAACAAGAAAATGATGAAACAAATGCAGAACTTCAAAGAACAACAAACAATAACAATGAATCAGATGACGAAAATAACAATGACAGAGGTCATCTCAGAGCATCAATTCCAATGGAATCAATTTTGCTGCCAGATAATGAAGTAAATGCACGTATAAGATCTCTAAACCAGCAACAAAGAGAAGTTTTTGATGTTATTCACAAATGGGGAAGAGATTATGTAAAAAACCTTTCTTCAAAAGTGCCTAGATGTATCGAGCCATTTCATATATTTTTAACCGGTGGCGGAGGCGTGGGAAAATCCCATTTACTCACAACAATCTATCATTCTTTGTCAAAACTGCTAATGTACAGAGGAGGAGAACCAACAAAAGAAAGAATTCTAGTACTTGCACCAACTGGTGTAGCGGCAATAAACGTGAACGGAACCACCATACACAGTGGTTTGATCATTCCTACAACAGATTTCTTTCCATTAAATGCTTCATCAAAAGAAAATTTACAAAAGAAACTTGCTTGTGTCGAAACTATTATGATTGATGAGATTTCCATGGTGCCTAGTCGTTTGTTCCTAAACATCGATGAAAGATTGCGCAGAATATTTAATGTTGATCAACCTTTTGGTGGAAAGTCAGTCTTGCTATGTGGTGATTTATATCAACTGCCACCAGTTTTTAGAGATCTTATTTACAAATCAGATTGCTCCACAGTACGCGGTATAGTTGGATTTGATGAATTATGGCGTAAATTCCAAATTGCTGAATTAACTGAGATAATGAGGCAACGCGATGATATAGATTTTATTGACCTCTTGAATCAAATTCGTTTAGGCGAACTAGATGAAGAAAAGGAGGAGCTTTTAAAATCTAGGTTCATTGCTAAAGACAATCCAGATTACCCTTCTGATACTACTCATATTTTTGCTGAAAACAAGCCAGTCGACGACTATAATATTTCCAAGCTCAATGAATTACCAACTGAAAAGCATTCGATTTTCGCACAAGATGAAGTTCCAAAGCACTTGACAAGCCAAGATCTGAAGTTTATTGAAAATGCTAAAGCAAGAGAAACTGGTGGCCTTGCCCGCATACTTGAAATGAAAGTAGGTGCCCGCATTTTAATCTCCAAAATATTGACATTACTGATCGACTGGTTAATGGTCAGGTTGGAACAGTCATGAGATTTAAATATGATTCCAGTAACATTTCAGGTGTCTATGTAAAACTTGATGATGTATCAGCAGGCAAAAAAGGATCCAATTTAGACCATGTGTGTAGAGAGAATGATTGGGTTTTGATTGAGAGGGCAGAAGCTACCTTTAACACAAAAAAAAAAGAAAAAAAGAAAAAGGAAAAACCTTTAATGGTTCGAAGGACTCAATTTCCACTGGTGTTATCCTATGCATGCACAAGCCATAAAGTCCAAGGACTAACACTACAATCAGCAGTAGTAAGCTTTGATTTGTTTAAACAGAGGTATTTCAATGAAGGTCAAATGTATGTAAGTTTGTCTAGAGTGACGAACATAAATGGATTATTTTTGATAGGTGAATACGATAAAAAAGCTATCCGTGCTAACAATGAGGCAGGAATCGAATATGAACGATTACGAAAAGATAATCCTTTGCATAAAGCTGAAAGATTTCCATCTGCTTTGAATTCGGGTAAACAATTACATATTTCACTTCTTAATATCCGCTCCTTGAAGAAACATGTAACTGATCTGATGAAGTGTGAAACTCTAATGAACAGTGACTTAATATGCCTTACTGAAACACAATTGTCACCTTCAAGTGAGACAAATTATATTGATCAAACATTGGACAATTTCAATATTGAATACAATAATGATTCCATTAATCGTTTCCAAAACACTGCATGCTGTTATAATTCTTCAATTCAAATTTTAGAATGTCTTAGAGCAGCAGGCTACACATGTATTGAGTTTGTAAAGGAAACATTTAGTAGCAAACCTGTCAAGCTTCTACTATTGTACAAACCACCTGATTATTCAAGAAATACTTTTCGTGAAGAGTTGCTTGAGCTTATAACATATGATGATATAGATATTATTGTTGGAGATTTCAACATTGATGCGTTAGACCCTGCAAATGCCTATCTAGGTGAAGTACTTTCTTCATACGAAATGCTAGTAAAAGAACCAACTCATCTAGCAGGTGGTCTTCTTGATCATGTTTATTTGAAAAATAGCTTCATATATCAAAAAGAAGTCAAATGCTTTGTAAAGGACATATATTTTTCTGACCACGATGGAGTTTGTTTCACCATATCAAACGACTCTTAATTTTTCAAAAATTTTACTTGATCAACCTAGTTTGACCTCGTTTAGCCTACTTAACCAATATCAATTCTATGGGAATATGGGAGGGTTAGAGGTGAGAAGGGGGTTCAAAACTCTAAAGCAATTTAATTGATTGTTTGTTATTCATCATCTGATATTTAAGCATGTACCTTGCTTTTGAAATTTGAACCTCCGTCTTACACAACCATGTGCATGTAAATATATGTGTAGAGAAAGCTTCAATCTGCAGAATTAAATCTATTTCAATGCTGAAAAGTTACACACACATGGTTGCATTAGGGGGGGGGGGCAATTACAAATGACTATTAGAAATGTGTTTTTTTGATGCGAGAAGTTGTTTTGAGAAAAATCAAGGCACTCTTTTTTTCTAGAAAACTTGAGTCAAGTATCATTAGGTATCACTTTAACGTAAGTGGATTAATTTTGGCAGGGTCTAAATTTGGCGATTTTAAGCAAAGTTCGCCAAATTAAATCTCTGCCAAAAATCGTACTCTGGTTATTCGTCAAAGTAAATCCACACCAAAATTAATCCCCTTATGGTATTCTTTGATTTTTTGAGTGCAAATATTCCGAATGTCAGTCATCAAAATACGATTGTCTAACAGAAATTTGAATTATCATTTATACATTTTTATATTTTGCAATTTAGCTTTTTTGTAATTATTTTGTTATATTTTTGACACAGAAATTTCAATTGCCTTTTTTTACATTTTTATATTTTGAAATTAATTTAGCTTTTTGTAATTATTTTTATATTTCCTGACACAGAAATTTGAATTATTTTTTACTATTATATTTTTGCATTGTTTATAAATAATTGAATTTTAGAAAGTTTATATAACTTTTCAAAAAATGAGCATTTAAATCTAATGTAATGTCTAGTAACAAAAATAATGGACAAAAATGTATATATGCGAATAAATTTGGTGTTTTTAATGTTGGTAACCCATTGATTGTTCATTGTTGTTTTAGTGGTTGTTGTTTTAGTGGTTGGTGTTTGTTATATCGAAAAGTTCTGGCTTTGTATCGTTTGATCTTGGTATACCGTCATGTTCTTGTTTGGTAATTTCCTTTAGTAAAATATACTCATTCATTTCATTTATCATGGATTGGTCGTATAAATCATTGGTTCGTTTCTGGACACCTGCATTCAATAAAGAAAATACAATGAGTAATTGGTAAGTAAAAGTTCATTTTTGATCCATTAATTAAGATAGGATGAAAAACAGTTGTTCAAACTTTCAGATTTTAAATTCATAGAGTTTTTTACAGAGAAATCTTTTTACAAACTTTGCCATCAATCACTGTGTGGATGATGAGTTTCAAAGAACTCGAAATGATCTTGTGCATATTATTATATACTGTACCTGTATACCAACGACTTTAATTTCTACATTGTTTTTGTTGCAGATATCCTACACATCCATCAGTAACCAAGCATCGGAATTCTCCATACACGACGAAGATTGCTTCCCTCTAACATAACACCGTCAATAATTTGAAAGTCGACCCTACAAAATTCAAAACAAGGTATTTTAAGTCTCAATATAAATGACCTACACGTTTTTTTATTTATAAGCATATCCAGATTCAAATCTTGGAAAAACTTAAGCATTGCCTAATGTTGAGCCTCATTTTACAAAAAAGCATGCATAATATGCAAAATTAAGCATATTTGAGGCTCATGAAATGCATTTTGCTAAACATAATGAGGCTCACAAAAATTTTTAAAAGAACGTGTATATTAAAAGTTTAAATAATGATTAATTTAACTTTTGATTGATGATTAATGCGATGTCGAAAGTCTACTGCAATAAATTCAACTCTTTCATACATTAGAGAAAAAAAATACCATAAACTGGTGGTTTCCTCTTTTTTTCTACAGAAATTCTATCCAGGACAATATATTTGGAAAATTTTGGCGCTGCTGTTTCGTTAGTATGCTGTCGACTGTACTACCCACGTTAAAGTTATGCAAAGTATTCTTTATCGTAGACGTTTTACAATTAAATTGACCGATGTATCTTTCGAAGCTTCGTCGTGTTCGTTAGTGGAGAAAGGTCATATTATTCTCATATTGTTTTGCCGACCATCCAACCTATCATGTTTAAACTAATGTAATTTGTCTCGCTATTCTAAATTTTGCTGTTGGGATTAAAATGAGATTGGTAGTAGCCAAGAAAGATAGACTAAATTTAATTAAATATTAAATAATTAACTAAATTTATATTTCAGCTAGATCTAAATTATTAATTTCTTGCAAAAATTCATTATACATCTATTGGGAATTTTATTACTATTTACTAAAGATGACCATTGTCTAAAATAACATTGATCGAACTTTTGTTAAGAATTGAAATTGTTTCACATTAATCTCCCTTTAAAGCTCGTTAATCGACCCTTGTGTTACAAAATTTTGAAATCAATTTTCACGTTCTTACGATCCTTAACATCCCAGAGAGACTACTTTTGCGAAATTTCAATTGTTTTCGTAACCCTTTGAGATCATTTCGACGGTCTACATAACCACCCATTTTGCCTACCCCCGCCTCGTTTAATGACGTTAATATTTTCATTGCATTCTCTTTAGCTACTCTTTCTTATGTCTTTACCTTATGGGTAGCCAGGAAACCCTCAGCCCTCGCGAGCCAGCGAAGCTGGCGAGGGCCGGGTATCACCCAAAGTCGGTTGCAGGCAAAAAAGTGCTGCACAAACTGATTGGCCGAAATAGAGACCGAGTTTTGACTGAAACAATAACAAACCAAAACACACTTTACAATCGGGATTTCACGAAAGAGCGAAGCCGTGTTCTTTTTCTCTAAAGTTTTTAACTCTTTACCGTTCAGTTTTATTTTTAAAGTAAGTGCGGCCTTATATCATCGTCTAGAATTACAAGTACTAATATATGCAGATTCAGATCAAAACAAATATGGCTGATGAACGTGAAGATGTCATTGGAAAGAGTATTAAGAAAATCTTGGGAAAGATTGATATTTGTTTAAAGCTTCAACAATCAAGAGCTGTTCGAAATATTGTTGCAGAAAAAGATACTTTATGTGTTTTACCTTGTGGTTATGGAAAAAGTTTAATTTTTCAAATTCTGCCTGCACTTCTTACTGAACTTGGACATCGCTCAAATCCCTTAGTTATCATTGCTGTTCCTCTGAAGTCCCTCATAGAAAGTCATCTTAAATCAGCCTTAAAATTTGCGTTGCTTGGAATCAAAGCTACTTGTTTAAGCAATGAAAATTACAATGACATTGCATCTAGCAAGTACAATTTGATATTTGGCTGTCCAGAGTTATGGTTGAAGAAACAGTGGAGAGAGCTTTTGTCTACAAAGTATTTCGGAAAAATTTAGTTTGTTTTGTTCTGGATGAAGCTCACAATGTCACATGGGGTAGGGCTGACAAGAAGTCCAAAGTACCTTTTAGGAAAGCCTTTGGAGAGATTTCTGTGATACGTTCATGTTGCCGTCCAGGGACACCTATGTTAGCTCTAAGCGCGACAGTTAACGTTGATTTGACGGAAATGATCAAAGAAAGTTGCAATCTTTCTCGCAATTTCGCAAATTCATCTGTGATGAAAATAATGTCAGCCACCTAAAACAGTCTGTGATAAAAATTAAAGGCAAAACAATTGAACCCTTACGATGGTTGATTCAACTCCTTATTGATCAAAAGTCAAACTGTCCCAAAACAATAATTTTTTGTCGCACCATTGAGCTAGCAGGTTGGATGTACGAAAGAATGAAAAATATTTTAAAACTACATGTACCAAATTGGCAAAACTTAATAGGGATGTACCATAGTGAAACCCTTCCGCACAAAAAGAAGAGAGTTCTGGATTCGCTGATCGATCCCCATGATGCTGTTCGAATCACAGTTGCAACTAGCGCATTGGGATGTGGTGTAGATGCTAAGGACGTGACAAATGTTATTCATTTCGGACCAGCATACAGTCTTGTTGACTACTGTCAGCAGGTAGGAAGAGCTGGTAGAAGTCATCAAGTTCCTCCACCTCAAGCACATGCAATTTTGTATGACTACAGTGGTCAACGTCCAGACATAGGTGAAGATATGAAAGAATATTTAAAAAGCACATCTTGTCTAAGAGTGAGACTTTACAGTGATTTTAGTGCTGTTGAAGTAAAACCTCATTCAAAATTGCATTTGTGTTGTTCATATTGTGCCAAATTGTGCCAGTGCAAGTCATGTGAGTTGTTCCTGTATGAGGAAAGTCATGAAAATGGTACTTCAGCAGAGAAGATTGCTGTGCGCGAGGTCTCGGAAATTCAAGAGGTTAATATGAGAGAAAAACTTTCATTACTTCACGAAAGCATTGTTGATAATTTTGTATCATTTTCACCAGCTAAACTTGTTTCTGGTTTAACTGATCAAACAGTTGATGAAATTATTGACAACCTAGCATTTATCAATTCAATCGATACTCTCCAATCACTCACAACAGTTGTCGATTTTTCATTAAGCGTAAAAGTTATTTCTCTTCTGTGTGAGTTCTTCAAAGACTTTGAATTTTTAGATGCCTTATATTCGTCGGAAGAATTAGAATATAACATGGCTTTTTCTGACTCAGAGCATGAGCTCTCTGATAATAGTGATATTGAGCCAGACTCTGACTAATGGTCCTAATAATTTTGCACTACCAATTAACTATGTATTTACAGATTTTTAACATTTTTTAATTTGTTTTTGCTTTATAGCCTCTTAGATTTTTTTATTTTCATCAAAATATGTACATTTTCTTAATGTTTGGGAATAAGACCAGAAGTTCTTTTTTATAAAGCTTGACTCAGTCTTTAAGTACTTAATTTACTAGATAAAATTTTGCAAGAATTGAATTGAACAGTTTCTGTAGATTTAGCTATAAATTGATGTTTGAAACTTTTCTTTTTTTAGTGGTCAGAGAGGAAAACATGTTTTTTCAATCAGTGATTCTAACATTTCTACTCTTCCCATCTCTAATAAAGGGTGTCGGAAATTATGTAACAGACTGAATTTTTGGTACATGTTATACTTTAAAATAGATGTATTTTGCTATTAGCTAATATTCTCCAAAAATTCCTCAAAATATGAAATAAAAATTAAAAAAGGTCAAATAAAAAAGGTCAAGAAAATAAAATAATAAAATAAAATAAAAGTTGTATACAGTAAGATAGATGCAGTTAAACATTATGCATTTATGGAAATTAATTATATAAAACCTCAAATTCTCTTTTCTTTTTTGCTAGCCATGATACAAAGTTTCCTTTGTCCATTTTGTTCAGTAAATTTTCCTGAAATTCAGGGTAAGATTCATAACTTCTCTTGGGTATATTGCCCCAAATGTTGATATTATCATACTCAACAGCTAATCTGATAACATCCTTGCTAAAATCTCCTCTTCGAGCAGATCTGTAAATTGAGGCGATCCCATAGTTCTTTTCTAGGTTTTCGATTAAGTACTTGGTATTGTTTACTGCTTTTGATTTCCTATCAGCATTTTTCTCACTCAGATTTCCTCTTAATGACCCAAGAAGTTCTTTTAGAAAATGATTCAGGTGCTCGAGATGAAGATCGAGGGATATATTTCTTCCTTTGATACCGGTTGTATTGATAAATCTGCCCCAAATCAACCTAAAAGCATGGCTTGGTTGTAATTTCATTCTATAGATCATTTTCAAGATTGAGTAGGAATATTTGTTTCTCCCAAAACATTTATAGAATAGAAGTGCATATTTGTAACAATTCAGCAACCTTTCTCCATCGCCCTCTCTTATGCTGTCGTTTATGTTTCGTAGCATTATGTTGTACGTCAGGAGTGCTTTATGATAACTTTGAATGCAGTCTTTGTTTCCATTATATTGTGAAGTGTAGGTTACAGTAAATCTGAAAAAAAATTGATATCTGTTCAGTTCTTCGTTTAACTAAAACTTTTTAAGGTGGAATGGAAAAGAATCTTGAACACATAAATGTTTATTTATATCTTTACATGTTATTGACAAAATAAGAAAGATTATTAAATTTCTTTCCACAAATAACTGAATAAATCGAACCTCCTTATTATGCATCTCACTTGGTCATAAATCCACTCTGATTTGACGTCACCGCTGCTACTAATCGAAATATCAGCAGGTATAGGGTTATCTAGAAATATAAAATGATTTTTATAACTTTAAATTTAGTCTTTCTATTTATAAAACCTGGGAATATTTTAAATTACAGTCTTTTTATTTATGAAACCTGAGAATATGTTTGAAATTATTTTCATTTTGTACCAGTATTTGAAATTAATCATGTACTCTGAATGGATGTGTATCTCATTTTATTTAACCTAGACCAATTAAAAAGAAACTAATTTTGATTTTTATAAGGTTTACCTTCAATTTTGGTCATATTGAAGTATTTCATTGCACACGATGTCACTTGTGCATCTAACTCAACATCAGTAAAATCTTTATAGTGATTGAATGCTTTGTCTGGGCCAGGTTTTGCGTTCGTTTTGTGTAAAAAGTTTAAAGCCCACGCCGTCGTACCAGCTTCATTTCCAGAGCCTTTATCACGAAACACACCATCCTTCACCTAGTAATACAAGATACAAATTTCTGACATTTTTAAATACTTATTTATCATATGTCTGATTAAAATATTTCTGTTTTTAGAATTTTTTTTAGATAGTATGTATGTTAGAGAGTAGTTTTTTTACCTCGTAAAGACATTTTTTAGCATGCCAATCTTCAAACTTAGGGGACAATCCTTTCAATTTTTCCAAATCATTTTCTCCATCTAGGCGTGCTTTCTGAGAGTTGACTGCTCTCTCCTCTGTTAACTGGTCGCCTCCAAATGGGATGTCAACAAACGTGTCACATAAGCCTTTCTCGTCTTTTTCACTTTTGGGGACATAATTTTCTTGCAGATTTTCTAATATCTGGATCATTTCGGATGTCTTCGTTTCGCATTTGAATAGCAATCCAAGTGATTCCTAAAATTAAAGTTGATTATATTAGATTACATTTAAAAAAACGGCATTTTAGACCAAGTAGAACTAATTTCAGGAGATGTAATTAATAGATTTATTTTTAATTTGCTTGTCTAGATTTCAATCGGGGATAAAGAAATGTATTCTTAATTTAAAGTATCAAGTATTACTTACAACTTCAGATTTCTTTGACATCTCCTTCGTAAAAGCGTGTTCTATGTGCTTTTGGAAACACTTTTTGAAAATATCAAATGCAGGAAGGTATTTCACGATTATTCTTCCAAAGAGAATCGTGTAATCATCGAACAAGGCCTTTTGTGTTTTTGGACCTGGGAGCACGTCCATTTGCTTGTAGTAATCTGCCGTACGAAGATCTAAAATACGTAAAACAATTCCTATTATTTTGGGTATTTATATCAATATAGCCACAATTTATTTCAGAAAATCATCCTAATATGTCTACCATCTTTATTTAACGTTTGTAACACGCCAATACCTGGCATATTTTATATTGGTAAAAATAGTATAATTACTATAGTTTCTTTACCTTGAGAAGAGTGAACTCTTTCCAAAACTGCCATTGTATGAAACCAATGTTTACTGTCATTTTTGTTTTCCTTGTCTTGGTGTCTTGAATGTTGTGAAATGTCCAAGTTGTCCCCAACGAGCTGCAAAAAGATAATCCTTTTTAAATTCAGAGAAAACATTTTTAATAATCGAAATAACTCACAGTCATAAATAAACATTTTAAAGGATTCAAATATTTCCATTAAATCAACTAATCTTTATACACGTTAAAAAATATTTCGAACCTGAAATTCTAGCACCTTCCGAGTCTTAAGTTCTGCTAAAAGCTCTTCTTTGGTAATGCCAGGTTTCTCTTGTATTATTTGCTTACATGCGTCTTCGATCTCCTTTTTCCATTTTAAAACCTTTTCGTCATGATTTTTAGCCATTTGTTTGTGCTTTCGATTTGCTGTTGAGTACGAATTTGTCACTGCGAAACAGTTAAGCCATTTGAAAACTTTCTTTTTTGCACCTGCGAATGAACAAACAAACGGTCCCTATGTTACTAAAGTTTCCGAAAAATCGTCCTGCACTGCATATGAATTTTTATTCGAACAATTTTGTATGATGAGTGAGCCTCGAGAACACCATAAAATATAAGCAATTTGAAAAGGTAGCCATCCGACTTTATTCTTAAGTAAAATTTTAGGCATGAGTAGCATTGATATAGGATATTAAAGTTTAAAGTATACTCAGCAGGGTGCCAACAAAAAATTCCTTTAGTTCCTACTATCACCTTTAAAACTGAAATACCTGCAGCGACTAGGAGCTGGTCCATTCTATGAGTTATAACGCAAGCACGACTCCCAGAATATCTTGACTTGTATAAAATTCCAACTACTGTTAAGAGAGCTCCAATTAAATGTGCTTTTTTTTCTCCAACTGCTCCCTTTAAAGCCGCAACCAGAACAGGACAGCACTTCTCGATTTCACGAAATAGCTTCTTGTCATCTAAATTAATCAATGATTTCACATCTGTATTATTGATACTTGATTTTGATTCCAATGATCCGACTTCTGCTTCGCAAAAATCTGATATGTATTTGTAGTCTCCTGCACTCTTTGCACTCTGTGTAAAAAGAAAATTTTACTGCTACGTAAATTTAATTTTCATTGGGTCTGAGAGACAGGGGTGTGATACCCCTTTTTCTCAGAATAAAAAGGATATTTTTGCTGAACTTCGAAGTAATTTTTTTTTCAGCCCTTACCTTTGATTCAAACTAATTCGAGTATTACAAAAAATTGTAAAAATACATACTGTATTATCAGGATCAACATGTTTATTTGGTATCATACTGTTAGTGTCTTCACTGGACTCTTCCACTTTTTCTTTTTTCCTCTATTTCTTCACCTCTTTTATTACTTCCTCGGGCAGTGTCGTTTTCTAATTGTCGCTTTCGCTGTACAGTTTTATTTATCAACTCAACACTCAGGTCCCATTTGTCCAAAATTTCAAAAGCGGCTTTAATTCTTTTTATCCCAGAACCACAGTTCCTGCAGATACTGTCTGATTTACCGCCTTCTTTTGTGATTTCAACACCAATGTCTTTTAACAACAGTTGAGGAATCCCGTCTAGCTTTTTCTGGTAGCTAAACAAATTACATCGATTGTCGGATCGAGCCTTGTATGGCTCCTTGCACAAACGACAGGCCATCTCAAAAGAAGAATTTAGAATCTTCGTACGCGTGCCATATATCATTTTGTTTTTTATCTAATTAGCCAATATTTGTCTTAAATAGCTTAAATAGACGCCTTCTCTTTAAACATCATTTTATATTTAAGAACATTCTGAGGCATCCGTCGTCATTTTGTTTTATTTTGTTTCGACTTTTTTCTTCAGAACTTCAGGAGAATAATCAGCCTGCACTTATCAGGAATCAAAAGGGTATCATCAACACCATTTTTTTGGTCTAGAATGAGACAACTGCTTACAAAGCCACTTAAAGGTTTAGTAGGTAAAAGCCAACACCCATTAATGCTTATAAAAAGAGTTAGCTCTTCGTTATTTTTTCATGCTTGAATAACTTATCTTCATTCCTTTTTAGAACTCTCTCTTTTTATGTCCCAAACACACGGCCATATTAGATATGTCTGGTGATTTCTTCAAGAAAGGCAGGATGTTTAGTTCAGATATTTCGCTATGTGAAAAGCAAGCCTTATTTCTATCAATGGTCAAACTTAAGCAAGAGATTTTTGCTTAAGAAAGGGTAATAAACCAATGAGTGTCTTTAGATCTGCCTTCGTTGATATGAACAAGCAGTTGTAAACACAGACAAGAAAGATGGTAGAGCTTGCAGCGGGGATAGAGAGAACTTTTCTGTTAGAGGGAGCACGAACATTTTGTTATGAAGATTACTTTTCGGTTATTTATTGGTGCTTTACATGTGAAATTTTCGATTTAGATAAAATTTAGTTCAACACTGCTTATAGGTGAAAGTTATATCTTTGAATGGAATACAATGTGTTCATTTTTATGCTATATATTGATATTTAAAAACTCAATTTATGTTTTGTGAACTGTTGTAAAAAGTTTGTATATGATTGAGCCCATTTAGTTCTATAGCTATGCCTACCATTTTTATTTACATTAATTATTCAACTAAATATGTTAAATTATGCAGCCAACCGCGAATTTTCAAAACACGAGAAGTGAAAAAAAACGTTTCAAGACTCTCGACGATTCTCGGTCCATTTGGGTGATACCCGGCCCTCGCCAGCTTCGCTGGCTCGCGAGGGCTGAGGGTTTCCTGGCTACCTTATGGGCTGACCTTCCAGCGCAGCTGGTTTATTTAAAGCCTTAATATCAAATCAATCAATGGAGTTTGTTTTTCTTCTAGCACTAAGATACCAAATAGTTCGAACCGAGCTGTCTTTCATACCACTGTAAGTCCAGTTAGTGTGATTTTTGTGTAATTCTTGTTAGAAATTTAGATGGATTCCCTAAAAAGATTTTTAGGCGAGTTTATAAAATTTGAATGTCAAAAAGACACTTCTAGACACTAAGGGCATTGGATTAATTATAGAGGAATGGAACCAATATGAACCAGGTCGGCCATAATTGCTAAAATTAGAAAAATAGAAATTAGCACTATTTTTGCTATTTTTTTTCTTTTTGCAATATGAAATATCTTTTGTTGGTATCATTTTAGTCTTTAAAACTTCGGGAATGCATGGTTGCAGATTGCAATGCAATGTTGGCTTGGAAAATGCAACGAGGATGTATATAAGGAAAGCACACCTCTAACCTATATGTTTATTTTAAGCAGGAAGTGATCTTTAAGAGAGATAAGAGGGATACAATTTCATTAGAAGGGTGAGAAGGGTTTAAAAAATCAAGCAGAAATTGCAATTAACGGTGCATTTTGATTTTATCAAATTTTACTATTTTGACCAGCCCGGTGCACACTAGTACCAGACTCCAAAATTACCTGAATCGTGAAAAGTCATTTCTGAGTACAATGTAGAAATGTCTATTTTAAGGCTTAATATTACATTAATTCTCAGAAAAAACAAGGCTTTTGAAAAAAAACAATGATTTTCGGAATCAGCACCCGCAAAAAGTTTAGAATCAACCCCACTCGTCCAAGAAAAACCGTTATTACACCCCCTCCCTTCTAAACTTAGCTTTACTTCTTATTTATTTTGTAGGTAATCTAGATCTTTCTTTTGACCTTCATATTGATATGTGATTGGAAATTAAAGTCTGTCTCGTTATAATTGACAGTGGAAACAAAAGACGCTGTCACCTTTGAAAGAATTTAAATTACATTTTGTGCTTTTGTGCTCGTGGAAAAGATATTCGTGAGAGGAGTATTATCAAATAATAATGCAAAGTTTATTGCTGGTTGACGCTAAAAAGTATCAAAAACAGCAAAAAGTAGCCTTTTTAAAAATAAACTAAAAAATTTTTCCATATCTTTTGACTGAATGAATACTTTGTTTTTCACAATGAGACAGACTTTAAATAGTGGTCACACTAGGGCGTCAATAAAGTTTTTTTGCGGATCATTTTTAATTTATTTTTCGAGCCTCGTATTGTATTGACGATAGATTAGAAATTAACGAGTAGTCAGCCTAGATTTAACTTTTTATTTTATTTAGATTTATCTTTTGAGCTTAGTATTGAAAATTGATTGAAAATTTATAAGTATTACACTAGGTTTTATCTTTAATGTTTCTTGCAGAGATTATTCTTTTGAGCTTGATACCTTTAGGGAAAAAATTTCGTGGGATGAAATTCTGCTCGCGGCCTTTAACTACGCGTTTCAGACCTTAAAAATTAAACATTTCTTTGAATTTAGTTTCGCTTTCAAATATGTCATTTCGTTCTTTGATAGTTAGATTTAGGGTTTGAAATATGTCGTTCTTTGATAGTTACGGTTAAGGTTTGTCGTTCTTTTTGCCGCTTTTTGATAGTTATTTGTCATTCTTTTTAGATTGTCTGAGATGGTATTTATACCGTAACTACTATGTACTATAAATATAGTAGATTTACGGATTCTAATATCTACACATATGGTAGATTTACGATTTTTACATATTTACACATATGGTAGAAATAAGTGCAAGATTGACCGTTAAATGTGACAGATCCAGAAATGACCATTTTCACGCATAATATCATGAAAAATGTTTCAATCTTATTCAAATTTACACATGAGCTGCATTTTAGTGTCCATTAACAATTTTTTAAGAATCAGTTTACTTGGAAAAATTGTCGAGCTCTAAAAATCAAGCCACCAGCTGTTAACCATATTCGTCCTAGGGGCGGGACTGTGTCTGTTTCTTTTTTCTGTTTTTCTTTGGCATGAATTTTTCTGTAAATTCCTAACTTTTTTTTTAGCTTCAAAATTGCCACATTTCCAATACAAATTTATTTTTTATGTCAAATATATCGTTTAAACTGTAATTTATTGAATATTTATAAAATATAAATAAAATATAAAAGATAAAATAAGCATTTTAAACTCAGGCAACTTTTTTCTAAAGCTTTTTTTAGCATATCATAGCTTTTTATAAGAACAAAGGCGATTTTCGGTTTTTGCTCACTTCGAGCATGATGAGTGACGTCATCAAAAATATTTTTGTCAAAAGTTACCTTACATGACAAGGATTTTGTGTACCAAATTTCATCCAAAAAGACCCACTAGATCAAAGGTTAATTTCACAAAATGACTGTATTCTTATCAAATTCTGTGACCTCACCTTAGAGGGTATTCTTAGGGTATACTTACAATTTTTCCAATTTTCACCCTGATATTCTTATAGAAAATATTCTTTTATAAAAAAAGCGTGTACAGGAACATCCCCCCTAGTTCTGAACCGCCCCTAAAAGCCTAGGATTGATAGGGTTAAATATGACAGGTCCAGAAATGACCAATTTCACACGTAGCATCATGAAAATTGTTCCTAATTTACACAAGAGCTGCATTTTAGTGCCCATTAACAATTTTCAGAATCAAACTGGATTCGTTAATTTATTGCGCGCATAGCCCCTGACAAAGATAATTTTTTTGTCGGCCAATGGCTTTTTAAAGGCCCATCTCTTTTGCACGCGCTGGGCCAAAAATGTTTTACATTATCCTATTCGTCTTTTCTATAGACTGAAGACAATGACAACAAATTTGATGACAATGAAAAACATGGGCAAATTGCTAAGAAGAAAAAAACTGTAAGTAATTTTCGAATAATAGCTTTTCGTTCATAAACAGGGAAATCCTTAGAGAAAATTGAACCATGTGGAGTTTCCTGGAAAAAAAGGCATTTTGGAAATGGCAATTTTAGAGGGTAGGATTTCCTTTGACGAAATGTTAAACTACAGTCTTGGGTTTTCATGACTTTTGGATCAAAAAAGGCTTCAAATCCTGGGGTCGTCTCGAACTTTTCAAAACCAAAGTTTGAGAACTGGCCTGTAGTTGTTGTGCCCTTCCCCTAAAGCAAAATACATGCCTTTCTCACAGACCCGGTAGGACCCCTGTACACTGAAAAATAGGCCAAAAATCGTCCCGGTAGAAAGAAAAATTTCATTTTTCATTATTATAACTTCATTATTAAGTTAAAATGTTAATTTCAGCGGAAGTGTCTAACAACTGAATGTACGTTCTGTGGCAAGGAACAAACAAAGTCATGCCACGAGAAAACATGGCTTAACAGAGGAGAACGCTCTGGCATTGAAAAGCCAATATAACCTCTACAAAGAACGCATCATAAAGAGCGACGCTGATCGTAAATCGAAGAGGCGAATTCACAAACGAAGAACCTGCCCTATACTAGGTGGCTCGAAAACACCTAGAAGATTAAACAATCACTTGAGACAGACTCACAAAATAAAGAAGAAAGAATTATTTGACCGCCTCATGAAAAAGAGTGAACTTGCGGAAAATTTCGAAGACAGTGAAGTTGAAAATGAGGATGAATCGGGGCCAGAGGAGGAGTCCGATTATGTGGCCTTCAAGAATATTTTTGCGAAAGAAAGAGACTCGCTGCTATTGATTCGAACTCTGACTCCGACTCAGATTGTGACTGGTTACTTGAAACCACGAGAAGATGGAATGCTAAGAAAGGTAAAAACATTTAGTGAGTGTCGTGGAGCTTTATCAAGCTAGAAAGTACGAAAGGCAAAATAGGTGACAAATTCTTCTTGAATTCGATTGAAACCAATGTTCTTTGACTCTAATGAGTCTTTTTGGGTTTAAAATGGTCTTATCAGTAGTTTTTATTTTGATTTCCTAATTGATTACAGATTTACATTTACTTCTGCGAAAAAGGCTAAAATTTGCAAAAATTGCGAAGGTTTCTACTCGCGAAAGTTTTTACGCCCAAAGTAATTCAAACACAAAAAATAAAAAATCTTCATTTTGAATAATTCCATCCTAAACACCTTTCTCCACACCAAGAATCTAATAAGAGAGGGATTTGAAATATTCATCGAAATAGAGAGGTTTTCAATTTGCATTTAAGTAATAGTAGAGCGTTGTTTAAAAGGCTTTCTTAGACGAATTTGACAGCGACTTTCACTTTGATTGAAAACGGGAGCTTATCGAATAATAGAAATTCGAACTAGATACGTCAGCTGCATAGTTTGTACCTTAAGGGAACTAATTTTCGCAGTCGAAAAAAAATATCAAAAAATGCACTATTTTGAATTTTTCGCGGTTTTGATTTTTTTTTGGACCAATTTTTTTCATTTTCCTAGGGGTTTTCAGAAAAATCACATTTCACGGGAATTAATTTTCGCGGTTTAGAGTTCGCAAATATTTTCGCGGGTTCAAATTTTCGCAGTTTTGGCAAAAACTGTGAATAAAGCGAAAATTAGTTCCCGCGAAAATTAGTTCCCTTGAGGTAGGCAGTAATTGAACTCCTCTTCTCAAACAACTTTCTTGTTAAAAAGTACAAAAATCCTGTGTACATCGAGTAGTGTCGACTTAATTTTTGCATTACACCAACGCGAAAAAAATTTCTCTTGTCCTTAAGCCATTACAACAAGAAAGTTCTTGTATATAATAGAGTATCCGTTATTTTCTCCTGATATTACGTTCGCAAACCATATTGCCGGATATTATTCACCAATATATTGTTTAGTCTAAGTAGCCCTTAAGCCCCTTGTCTAGAGCCTGAGACCAATGAAAAAAAATGATGTAGCCGTCTTCAAAAAAAAACAAGCAGTTAATAACGTAAGGTCAATTCTTTTTGTTTTAGATAAACTCGAAGAAAAACGGAGCCGGGAAGAAAATAAAGATAACAGATCACCTGATTATTCTGGTAAAAATATTTCTATCGTAATTTTTCCTCTACTGCTTAGACAAGGTTTTCACACTTTCTAACAAAAAAATCAGAGCTAAATTCTTGATTGTAAATCTTAAGTTGACCCAAAAGTGACCCTATTTTTCTTATCTACTGATCGAGAGGAATCTCCCTGTCTAGTTATTTTTGACATTTGAAAATCATTAAAAATCAGCTATCAAGGGAAAAAAGTACTCTGACCGCCATTATGGATTTTGTTCAGTGATGATATCTATACTTTATGTTAACCTTGTATATATTACTATATTTTGTTCTTCCTTTGTTCTTTCAGTTAAAACATTTTATTGATTCAAAATTGATGAAATCGCACTTTGCTCATGTTTTAACTTGGCACATCACTAATTTGGACGTTTATTGTGGATCATTTCGGAAAGATGCCAGCCATCACTTGCCCGATTCCAGATTGCACCTATGAGATTCCAGACGGTAGGTCGAAAACTGAGGAACAGATAATGTGTTTTCTTGAAATATTTTTTGACTCATATTGAGTTAATTCTTTCCATCTTAACTCATATTGAGTCGCTTTCTTCCTTGTAGTCACTTTAGATCACTAGTTTTGCATTGATGGATGTCTATGTCATCATTTTTTCCTTTTCAATTCCAACCTGATTGATTTTCTGTGAATGTTCATTCTAGATTTTTGTTGTATTTATATTGTCTTTTTGTTTTGTGAGTTTTGTCTTTATTGTTTCCATTTTAAGTAGTTGAAGGTTTTATACTTCTTGACTATATATATAAAACATTTTATTTTCATACTATGGAAAGAAGCAATTATGTCTAAAGTAAGAGATACAATCAACATTTGGAAACCTAAAACTAAAGTTTTCAAAACTAGTTCTGTGCTTAAAGATCAAAATGTACAGCAATATCTTGAATCCTTCCATCGTAAATACGTCATAGTGACGATAGATAAAGCTTCCAAAAACTTTGCCTTTATTTGTAAGAAGTTCTATGTCGCCAAACTCATTGCTGAGGTTTCAGGCAATAATACATACTTGCCTAGTGACATAGACTTCAATACCATCATCAATACGAATGAGGAAATGTGTAAGCGCTTTGGTTTAGGATTGATAGAAAAAATGAAAACTCTTCCCATCATGTATTGGATGCCAAAAATGCATAAAAATCCTATTGGTTTCAGATTTATTGTAGCCTCTAAAACTTGTAGCACCAAACCGTTGACCGCAGTTGTTTCAAATGTTTTTCAAGTTCTTTACAAACATGTTGAAAGTTTTCACAGAAAATCAAGATTCTTTTCTGGGTTTAGCAAATTTTGGGTGGTTCAAAATTCTTCACTGGTTATTGAACATCTAAATCGGATAAATGCTAAGAAAAAAGCACAAAGAATTTCTACCTTCGATTTTGCTACACTTTATACCACTCTTCCTCTAGCCTGGGAATCCATGCTATGATTTCTTCTTTGATAAACTGATGTCGAAATGTATAGCATGGTATGGGTTGAGAGTTTGAATTTCACAGATCCTAATAACGGTTGAAAACATAGCCAATCAAATTTTGTTATTCTTTTACTGGTCACACTTTCTTAGAGAAAGCGCAACTTTCGAAATTTGGTTTTTATTTTAGTAAGTGAGGACAGCGCTAAATTCGAATTTCCGACTGTAAAAAATGTGAGTCCAATATTGGACTCACAGCTCGAACCCGTCTTGTGTACATCAAATTATAAAAAAACACACGACGGTTCTCCTGTCTACTCTTCCTCATGAATTACTTGTAAAAACTTCGACAGATATCATTAATTTCGGTTCGATGGGGCCTGTCGCAATAAACTTGGATTTTCTGCAAATTCAGTCTATTGGACAGCAAAAGGAAAAGATAACAGATTTTTTACCAACATTTCCTTATCAGAGTGTGTTGAATTTTTAATCAAGAATTGCTATTTCAAAGTTGGTAATCATATACTCAGACAACAGTATCCCGATGGGAATAGATCCAGCTCCATTTTGGGCTAACCTTTTTCATTATTATTACGAATCTAAATATGTACAAAATTTGATATCTACTAGTTCTCCTAGAGCTTTCATTCAGTTGGTACATTTATTGATGACCTTTGCGCTATTAATGATAGAGATGATTTTTTCTCAAGTTATAATGATATATATCCGGAAGAGCAACAGTTGAAAGTTGAACATCATGGAACACATGCAACGTTTTTGGATTTGGAAAATAACATCTTTCGCTACAAATTGTTTGACAAGAGAGACGCCTTTCCCTTTTTCATTGTGAGAATGCCACATAAAGATAGTAATTTACCATCAATCATCTTTTACAGTTCTATATATTCTGAGGTCCTATGCATTGCTAGATGCACTCTTCTTTTTGAAGATGTTCTGCCCAGAATTTCAGAACTTTTCAAGCGCATGCTCAATCAGGGAGCTGAAAGATCTTTCTTGTTTTGATAGATTTCCAGAGACTTTTATGAAATTCGGAGAATCTTTAAATGGTTTTTTAGCGCAACTGCATTTTTGAAAAATTGAAACATTTTTTATTTTATTTTTTATTTTTTATTTTTTTTTTTTAATATTATGTATTGTATGTTAGTTTTCTCAGTCATTTTCTTTTTCGTTCTTTCCCGTACAGACGGCTGCACGGACTTTAGGTGTCGAACCGGGTTCTGGGCCTACTTTTTAAAAAATTTGTGTTTTTTTATACTTGTATTTTGTCGTTTGTCTTGTTCTTGTTCTTGTCTGTTGTTTACCCTTTTTTATTTCTTTGTATTTGTGTGGGAGTTTTTGTTTATTTTTCTATGTTTGTTAGTTTGTTTGGACTGCGGGTCGGTTCAGGGTTATGCAATCTGGGGGAGGCTGAGTGTTGGACGTCCATCAAACATGTTTAAAGCCGCTGCGCCGGTCGCAAGTCAGGGACTCCAGATTGCATTAGTTGGGTTTTTGAGTGGGTTTTGGTGTTTGTGTTTTTCTGCTTGGCTTTTTAAACTTTATGTCTATTGGTTTGTTGGTTCTTTTTCGCATAAAATTCTCATTTCTTGACAGGATGTTTGATTGGTTTGATTTATATATTTAGAAAAATTCAAAAAAATGGAAAAAAACGTATAATTATAAAAATATTAGTGCCTTTTTATGTTTCATCTTTATTTTATTTAGTATTTTCAACACTTTCTCTCCTTGAGGTCAGATCTCTGATCTTCACCATATATATCTTATCGATCTTATGATAAAAAGTCATGGTGCCCTTTTCTACATACGCTAACAAATGTAAGTGGGGAGAAATTTGGCCGGAACTTAACTTGGTGGATTTTTGGCCAAATCCACCAAAATTTCTAACCTCAATATTTGTTTCCCCAAGGTAATTTCTGACATACATAAGGTAAATGTTTACCTCTCGAAACCGTGTTTGTTAATTTCATGCTTGTCTCTGCCAGTTTTGGTTTTGTAAAGTTAGAGTTTCTTGAAGTCAATGCGATCACACATTGAACATAAATAAAATTTTAATTTCATAATTACGTTGTCCTCTTTTTCATTTCTGTCTGCTTTGAGCTCCATCTCGTACATGACTGTGAATCTGATTTGGTAATCAAAATTAAAATAATATTAGTAATTATGGAAACGGGGACTAGTCTTCACTGTACTCTCAAAAAAGGAAATCATGCAATATATAGTTATCCTAAAGTTTGGTTTGAAACATTTATCTAACATGTGTAATATTTTTTTACTAACCTTTTGAAAATTTCTTCCACGTTCCTTTGTAACCAGTGATATTTTATTTTGTTCGAACCATTTTTGATGTCATCTGGAATGATGTCGTCTAAAGAAGGAAAGAACAATTTCAAAAAACTATTGAAATCTTAAGTCCTCGAGTGTTTTAATAACATAACATGAATCATCCATCAATTTTATTTGTCTTGAAATGGGTCATCGCAGCAATAACAATTAATGTGTCGGTTTCGATGTCACTGAATTCTTTAAAGGCGTTAAAGTCTTCTGTTACTCCCTTTTTGGCATTGGTGTTATGAGTTACATTCATGGACCATTCTGTCGTGCCGTGCTGTGCACCTGAATCTCGTCGGCGAAATATTGTCTCTTTAACCTATTCAAATGAATATTACTGATTGTATTCGATTATTATTTTCCAGATTTTTTAAAACGTTTTTGGGAACTTTAAACATTATATTATGTTTTAGAGTTTTCTATTTATATAGAAGAATTTATGTTTTGGACTTTGTTATTGTAAGTAATGCACTCGATATAGGTTACCTCGTATAGCGTGCGTTTTAAATGCCAATCCTCGTATGCTGGTTTTAAACCTTGAAGCATTTCGTATGCGTTCCTGCAATCGACAAACCCCTGTTGTGCGTTGATCACCCTTTCTTCAGTCTTTCTTTCCGAACAGTAAAGGTTTGATGACTTCTTTTATAACTTCCCCATCACTTGTTTTATCCTCCGTCATTGGAATATAGCTTTCCTGGATCTCTTTAATGATCTGAATTATTTCAGTTGTAGAGTTTTCGGCGTGGAAAGACAAACCTAGAGGAACCTGAATCGAAAAAGGAATATATATAATTTTCACAAAGTCAAAATTCTTGAGTAATTACAATAAGTTTTGGGTGCTTCAAAATTGCAATCCTGTTTTGGAGTCCTTAAACCGTATCAATAAAAAGAAGAATGCTAAGTCTATTTCCACCTTTGACTTCAGTACTCTTTACACAAAGATCCCTCATGACAAACTTATTATTAAAGAATTGGCAGAGGTTATTGACTTTGTTTTTGATGCAGGTAGTTCGAAATATATTGCCATCTCCCAGAACGACAAAGCTTACTGGTCGTCTACTTTAATGGGATAAATTTTCGCGGGGATTAAATTTCGCGGTTGAGCTCATCCGCGAAATTTTAACATTTCGCGGGGATTAATTTTTGCGGATGAGGGATTTCCTGATTTTTCGCGGGGATTTAATTTCGCGGATTGGGGTACAAATTACAATTTTCGAAAAGGGTCAAAACATTGAAATAAAATTTTTCCAGGAAAATTAAGAATTTTTTTTTCAAGTAATAAGAGGGTGTTTTGGAATAGGGCGAGGAGACATGCCTCCTTTTCTTACATACCTTTTTAAATGTTTAATTTCAAGCCAGTTGGATTACCCTCTTGCATTGAAAAGCTTTTAACAATAAGCGATCACTTTAGATAAAATTTTTCCAATACCTCTTCCAAGTTTGTAAATTTGTGAAGAAAATTTTGAGGAAAACGATTTTTTGCTAACAAGCATATCGAGGATTTGACCTTTTTCGAGGGTTGCGTGCCCTCATGTAGAAAAAAAATAAAAAACGATAAAAATAGAAATTTCGCAAATTGCAAAAAAAATTCCAATATTTCGCGGAAACTAATTTTCGCGGATGGGCCTTTTTCAAATTTCCAATGGAACTTATTTTCGCGGATGACACCCAAATCCGCGAAATCCGCGAAAATTAATCCCCGCGAAAATTTATCCCATTAAAGTATTTCCTTTTCAAAAAGTTCTTTGAAAACCGCTGTCAAACATCTGATTAAAAATTGTTTTTTCAAAGCTGGCAATGTTGTCATGTGTCAGGTCATAGGTATCCCAATGGGCATCGATCCAGTGCCATTTTGGGCTAACTTATTTTTATATCAATACGAACATAGATATATGACCCAGTTGATTGAACAAGATAAAGTGAAGGCTCGTCATTTTCATTCAACCAAACGATTCATTGATGATCTCTGTGCTGTAAACGATGGGAACATGTTCGAATCAGTATATAGAGAAATCTATCCAGATGAACTTGAGCTCAAAGTTGAGCACTCAGGATCTCATGCTTCGTTCCTTAACCTTGACATTTCCATCAAAGACGGGGTTTTTGTTTACAAGTTGTTTGACAATAGCGATGCCTTCCCTTTTTCTATTGTTCGTATGCATCACATTGACAGTAATATGCCAGAATCCATTTTTATTCTTCGTTTGTTGGTGAGTTTTTGAGAAAAGCTCGATCCACTCTTTTATTTGAAGACTTGAGAGACAAATCTCACATATTTATTCAAAGAATGCGTGCCCAAGGCGCTACAGTTGGTAAACACAATATTAGTCTGCGTAGAGTCATTACACGTCACAGTTCTGAATTTTCAAGGTTTCAACTCAGTTTAAATGCAGTCGTTCACCAGCTTTTGCGGTGAGCGGCCACGGGGATACGAGGCATCGAACCGGGCTATCACCCAACTTTTCAAAAAATTCTTATGTTTTTTTCCATCCTTTCAATCTTCTTCTCCCTTGTCATAGATAGTGGCAGTCTTTTTCAACTGTTTTTTCTTTATCTTCGAATGTATTATCTGCAACGTTAGTGGCAGAACGGGTCAAAGATGTGGCAACTTTGTCCAGTGGGTAGTACTTCTCTGGCTAGTTTTTGGTATCATCGGCAGGTCCGTAGGTTTTATGTTTGAGTTTGTTTTTGTACTTTTGCGCGCGTTTTAATAATTCAAAGAAATACATTTATTTTTACGACCTCATCTGTGGTGATGCCTGATCAACATTGCTAACCTACATTACCCTGTTTATATCATTTGGGAGGATATTTTCGAAAATGGCCGAAATCCTATGTAGGTTGAAAACTGAAGAACATAGTTTGTGTTTTCTTTGAGTCACTTTTACTTTTTTTCACATTGAGTTGCTTCTTTCCTTTTGGTCGATTTAGATCATGATGTGCATTTTTGCTTTTGAGACACTTCCGAAGAATACACCAATGTCCCATTTCTGTTTTTCTGCTCCATCAGAATTACGTACAAATAGTTTAGATCTTTTGTCATCATTTGATATCACATACCTGGTTTCATTTTATGAATATTCATCCTGAGCATGTTGTGTTGTTGTGTCCTCTTGTTGGTATTGTTTTGTCTCTTTTTGTTTATTACATTTTTTGAATAGTTGAAGGTCAGCCTGTCCCAAGCCAGGATAAAGACAGAGGGACCCAGAGAAGATTTGCTACCTTCTCATTGTAACATCGTCTCTCTAAGAGGAAAAAGAATTCGGCCACTTTTTGTTGTTTGTAGGTCTGACAGGAGAAAACATTTATATTTTCATACTATATATATTTGCCTAGTACATCAGGATGTGCGAGGATGTCCCCTGCCTGGTGTCTAGTGCAGTCGGCTCCAAAGGAGTCTAAGGTGTTTACACCTTTGTTGATTCATTTTTTGTTTTCTTCTCCTGTCAGTCTACCTGGAGTTTGTTGTCATCTTGTACAGGCCGCTGGGGTAATGTCGCCTGACTGTCTTAAATGACAGTCAGCCTGTCCCAAGCCAGGATAAAGACAGAGGGACCCAGAGAAGATTTGCTACCTTCTCATTGTAACATCGTCTCTCTAAGAGGAAAAAGAATTCGGCCACTCTTTGTTGTTTGAAGGTCTGACAGGAGAAAACATTTATATTTTCATTCTATATATATATATGTTATATAGTAAATTATATGCTTATAAAAAAACATGTCTTTTTAGAAAATTTACACAATTTTTAAGTGACATATTTCCTGTAAATATACATTGAAGCTTAGACAAATATATTTTTCGTAACTATTTGTCCATAACAGCCAGGTTAATCTGAGTAGCTCTAAAAGATCTTTTTAATACCTACCACTTGGGATTTTTCAGACATTTCTTTCGTGAATGGGTGGGCAATGTGCCAGCAGACGTTCTTTCGAAATAATTTGAAGGCAGGCAAAAACGTGAGGATACTTCTTGCGATTAACACCTTATACGTTTTGGACGGCACCTCTTGTGTGTTTATACCAGGAAAAATTGGCATGTTCCGGTACTCTTCCAGTGTTCTGTTTGCTGAATTTCAATGAAAGTCTTTCATGAATATTACTCTTCTGTGCGAAATTGTAGGGGGTGTTCCCCCCATTTTTTAGATTTTTTTCAGAACATCCACCTTCCCCTGCTTATTCGACCCCCCCCAATTACGCACAGAAGAGTAGGGTAAAAAGCATACTTAAAATACAAAACAAATTCAAGTCAAATCAAATCAAATTAAAGGTTTGACAGGCTTTATCATATAAAAAAAATTACCTTTGGAGGGATGAACTCAGTGAAGAATAGCCATGCAATGAAACCAGAGGATGCTCACGTTTCGTTTGTTCTTACCCTGATGACGTGTCCTCTTCTCAAAGTCTAAGTTACCTCCGACAATCTGGGAACGTTAAAAAAAGCCCATCAAAGAGTAGAAAAGATTACAATTCGATTCCTCAGAGACATAATATACAAGGATATTATAATATTATAAACAAAGTACCTTAAATATATCTGGGAGAGGTTTCGTTAAGCGCCGTATCCTCGATGCCTCCTCGAATGTGATACCCCCGTCTTTTTGTATTTTCAAAATATGTTTATGGTCGTCTTCGATATTCTTTTTCCATCCCAATACTTCAGCATCAAAATCCCCGTTTCGTTTCAAAGCAGTATTGTATCCATTTGACAGACCCATTTTGTTGAACCAACTAAACGAACGTTTGCTCGCACCAGCTGAAATCAGTAGTTGGTCATTCCGTGTGGCAACGACGTTTGTCGTAGTCTTAGGGTATCTTAATAATAGACACAGAGAGAAATAAAATAAAACAAAAACTCGCATACTTCAATAAAACTTACTTATCTAAAACATTTTTTCATTAGAACCGATAAAAAATTACGAACTAGCCTCCCTCAAAATACAAACAAAACTTACCTTGCTTTAAAAATAGCACCGTAACATAGTAGACAGGCAGCTGAGGTCACAAAAAAATTGGACGGGGTGCGAACAATCCCAAACCACTTTTAATTGAAAATATACAACCTAAATATCTAGAAACCATCAACCGGAGTTGTTGAAATTACTTACCGGACGTGTCCGGTAATATGTCCGGTAATATTTTAGTACCTGATGACGTCATGCGTGCCCCTAGGCTAACTGAAAAAATTTTGAGAACCAACATAGAGATATTATATACCGATCGAAGCGTTTTTTAACGTAGATTAAGAAAATGGTCAGTAACCATATCTGAAAATTTTTCTATAAAAAGTTAGAACGCTTTTCCCATATGTCCGTAACGTCAATTTTACCTGTCCGAGACGAAAAAAAAATCAAAAATTCAAACTTATCAAAATTGAAATCTAAGACCGCCATTCGAAAGCTCTCAAAAATCGATATAGAAGACTTTTAAGTGGATATATATGATTTCTCAACCTAACTCGAGAAAATCGATCCTAAAGAAAGTGTAAATATGACGTCATCAAAACTTCGGAAGCTTTTAACTTTTTATCATCAAATTTTCAGACATAGTTACTAACCTTTTTCTTAATCTACGTCAAAAAACGCGTCGATTGGTATATAATATGACTATGCTTTTTTTCATAAAAATTTTCATTTTGCTTGTGACGTCATCAAATACGAAAATATTTTCGGACGCGTCCGGTAATTATTTTCAAACTGTCCGGTTGATGATTCTGTGTTCAGAAAGGTCGTATCTATTGAAAACAACTGTTTAAAGTTTGCTCGCAAACTTTGTAGCTACTGCACTTTTTTATGTGACCTCAGCTGCCTGACTATAGCGAGCGAGTTGCGTGATCGGCGGAGGTTTCTCCGTTAGGTTGCCTGTCTCTCCCACCCATAGCCCCTTTCAACGCATTTGTGTCCCTGCAAGTGATTTAGAGCACATTGAAAATAGGCCGATCCTTAAAAAGCCGAACTTTTGGCCGATATGGACCGGTCTGGACTGTTCCTGGCCGAATTTGGCCGATGTTGACCGATCTGGGCCAATCTAGGCCGATCTTGGCTGAACCATGTTTCCTAATCTTTTCTCTAAACAAAAGCCGATCTAGACCGGTCCAAATCGGCCAAACTCGGCCAAGTCCGGTCTGAAAACAAGCAAGCAAATCTTTTTCGTATGACGGTATTTTTTGTTTACAATTTCCAGTGCCTAAAAACTTTCGAATCTTTTTGTTAAGTGTTCGAATGAACTCCAGAGAACGTTCAAATGTTTTGAAAAGTCTCTGACTCTAAAATCAAAACAAAAGCAAAAGGAAAAGTACCACAAAAGAAGGAAGGTATTTTTATTTTTATATTTTCACTACAATCAGGTCCGTAATATTTTGGCAGTAAGCCTCAAAAACAACCCCTCAGCTATGTTTTTAATTCTCCAAGCCCCCCTCCCCCAACTTCAATGGTTGATAAGCGCCAGAGAGCCCAATCCAACCATTGAAGTTGGGGGGGAGGGGTTTGACTTCAAAAAACATGAAAATCACTGTTTACTGCCAAATATTACAGAACTGATTGCTGTATTTGAGAAAAAAAATTGAAAAGGGAATGTACAAGCTTCTAATAAAGAATTTCCTACAAATAAAGTAACAAAAAGGTGAAAAATAAGCTCTATAATGCTCTATACTGCAACCAGGAAGCAAGGGGCTTTTTCCGACCACGTTTTTCGGTTACCATTTTGAATGCTAAATTACACATCCAGTGAAATGAGAATTTCCGATTTTCGAATCCAGTGAAAACGTAAACAAACTTTTTGGCGGGAATTTTCGATTTCTGAACCTAGTGCAAATGTAAACAAACTTTTTGGCGGGAATTTTAAAAGTAGATTCAAAATGGCTGACCGTAGAAGTGAAGACAGTGAAAGTGATTCGGATTTTGAGGATTGTGATGAAAGGAAGACTGCCAGAACATATTTATTAACTTATAGTCAAGCAGACTTAGAGGAAGTGAACTCCACCAGACTATTCGCAGACATTGTACTTGAAGCGTTTAATGAGGGCACCAGTAAAGTTGAGATCACACAGTGGGCAGCATGTCAGGAGCCGCATGCTGATGGTGGAAAACATTACCACATGCTTGTAAAACTCAATGGGACGCGGAAGTGGAGGCCCATATTCAATAGTATCCGGGACACTTGGGCGATGAATGTTAATTTCTCTAACACCAAAAAGGGATATCTACGGGGGTATCGATACGTAATCAAAGACAAACCTTCTGAGATGGTCGTTCACAGCCCCGGCCACCCTGATCTTACCAGCGCGAAATCCCCAAAATCTAAAAAGGGCTTCATCAAATCTTCGCAGAACGCAAAACAGAAACGCGCCAATAATGCGCCTCCTCCTCCTCCACCTCGTCCTGTTCCCGTTCCTGTTCCTGCCCCTGTTCCTGCCCCTGTCAACGCTGCTGTACACCACAATGACCAATTTTCCCCAAGGCTTAAGCCCGAGCACGTGATGAAATTTATTAGGAGGAACAACCTGAGAACTGAACTTGAACTATTAGCCGCCACAAAAAACAGGGAAGTGGAAGGTTTATCGGATGTTTATAATTATATAGGCCGTCAAACTTCAAAGCCTTGGTACAGCGCCAAAAGATGTCACGTATGGAGGTTGTTCTTAGTTTTCTCCACAAGCCTTGCGTGGAAGGCTGCAATTCCACATAGACGCTGCGATAGAAATTCTCCACAACAATGACATTAATGTTTCCGTATTCACAGACCATATACGCAAGTGCCTAACCGTAGGTTGCTCTAAATATACAAACATCTTATTGCATGGGCCACGAAACTGCGGGAAGTCCTTCCTCCTAAACCCCCTCGAGGACATGTATAAAACTTTTATTAACCCGACAGAAGATAAGTACTGCTGGGTGGGCCTTGACGACTGTGAGGTGGCCCTTTTACAAGATCTCAGATGGAGCCCCGAGCTGATAAAGTGGAGTGACTTTCTCGTCTTACTCGAAGGTCTAACTGTTCACCTTGCACGTCCCAGAAATGTTTACCCCACTGACATGACCATCCCCAAATCAAACACCATCCCATTTTTCGCAACCACCAAGTTACCCTTAGTCTACAGCAGGGGTGGATTCTCAAGGGAAGAACCTTAAGAGGAGAAAGACAAGAATAAGGACACCCTGATGATGGATGCGCGTTGGCGACAAATAAAATTCACCCATGAAATGCCCCAGGAAACCCTTAGAAAAATAAAGGAGTGCCCGCATTGCTGCAGTGTGCTCGTTACCCGTGGCATGAATGACTGAACATAAAAACTCAAAGCCTCCATACGTTAATATTTGTTTTTGATGGAAGTATCTTGCCACCTGGTTGCAGTTGTGTTTTTTAAAGTGTGTCACCAATGCTTCACCACTGCGTCACCAACTTATAAACAGGCTTTTTGAGCCAAATATTGTGCGTCACCATGCGTCACCACTTTTTTTTTAAAGTAATATTATATAATATTACTTTTGAAAAAAAGGTGGTGACGCATGGTGACGCACAATATTTTGCCTGAAAAACCTGCTTTCCATGGAAACGTTCATAAACCTATGTTTTGTAGATGTAAATAAAATATATACCGTATTGTTTTTGAGTTCAATATTTGGTACGAAGGACTTGCTTTTTGATAACCATCTTCAAGCGTTTCGGGATGGAGTTGATCAAATTATTGATCGTTGCCACCGGAAAATCAGCATAGGTTTTCTCGATTCGTGCCACAAACTCATCGTACGTTTCTTGCGTTAGGTTCTGTTCTTTTCCGTCTCGGCAAAGTCTTTTCCGAATAAGATGGAATAGATTTTCTATTATGTTTAAGTCTGGGGAGCGAACAGGAATTTTGAGCAGCTCATAGTTTTTACTCTCCCACGTGTTTCTGCAAAGAGCTGCATTTTGTTTCGGGCAACCATCCATTAAGAAGGTACGTTTATCCTTCGAGGCGTTAGACTTCTGAAATGCTTTTGGGAATTCTCGTGGAATCAAATTTGAAAAGTTCTCACCGTTTATCCGCCATTCATGGCGATGACACATCACTATGCCTTTCTCGTAAGACACAGCGACAAAGAAGCTGGCCACTTTCCCCCCGCTTCCTTCCTTCCTGCCCTTGGTCGTTATTTGCAGACCTTCGTCTGGCCTGCGCCAAGTCATGGACGTCACTGCTCTCGCCTCTCCAGCAGGGTTGGGTTTGTGGGCGAAACCGACACCGTCTAAATAAAATCCCACATATGACTGCCAGTAGGACAATGGTTTCTTCAAATACTCTCTGGCCCAAGCAACCCTGAGCTTCTTGTCTTTTTCATTCAGGAGGCCTTTCTTGCGCGACTGCAAATACCGGTATTTGTTTTTCCTGAGGCAACCGCGAACATGTTTTGTGTTTATCCCATATCGGGCGAGGCCGCTCTCTTCCAAGATACGTCCTGCGGTAAAGGCGGCACCATCTTCCCGGAGTCTCTTCAGCGTCCTGATGATTGCTCGCTCCATCCTTCCGATGAGCTTTTTTGGTCTCCCCGGGTTTCTTGTACGACGATCGATTAATTCTATTCGCTGGTCCAGCGGTCACTTCGCATGCCGGTAAATAGTTCTTGCAGGCATGCTTTTTCCAAAACGATGTACAAGTTTATAACAACTTATTCCTTGTTCTTGGTGTAAGACGGCAAGTTTAATCGAGTCCCGGTGTGATAACCTCTTGTAGACTTTCTTCTTCTGATTGTTTGCGTTATTCATTTTGTATTCTGTTATATTATTTCTTAGTATATCTTTCTTTATCTGAAGAAAATAAAAAAGAAGTATGAGTTATGTAAACAAACAAAAAATGTCTCTATAATCATTGTTTCTTATAAATAACATGTTTTCATGGTTACCAATACTCCATTTGTATCAAAATAGAACTGTACCTACGCAAAAGTTACATTTCACATTATGTCGTGGAAAAGTATCTGACAAGAAACATTATAATTTTAGGCCGTGTTTTGATATTGCGCCGCTCCAAATTTCTAAAAAGTTTCTTATAAAAAAGGATATTTGGTATCCATGACAACCCTAAGTTAAGGTTTGATTTACTCCGTTAACCTTTTCCACATAACTTTGACACACATAGAACCGCATTCCGATAAAACGATTAATCATTATAAAGCTTTCAGCCAGTTTCAGCTGAAAAACACGTTAATGCTTTGATGGGCTTCGGCCACGCCTTTGACCCAAAAAAAATTCACCGATTCACCGCTCCCCCCAAACCAGTTTTCTAAACTAATATATTTTCAACAAAAGACACTTAGGCTTGTCATAAATTACAAAACTTAGCTTAAAACTGAGTTGAAAATAGTAAACAAAAGCACAGTCAAAATATTCTAAGTCCTAAAAAATACAGACAATCAGGTCTGTAATATTTTGGCAGTAATCCTCAAAAACAACCCCTCAGCTATGTTTTTAATTCTCTAAGCCCCCCTCCCCCCAACTTCAATGGTTGATAAGCGCCAGAGAGCCCAATCCAACCATTGAAGTTGGGGGGGAGGGGTTTGACTTCAAAAAACATGAAAATCACTGTTTACTGCCAAATATTACAGAACTGATTGTAGAGTGAAAACCGTTCGAGAATAATTTTTCATGAGCTAAAAATTAAGATTATAAATTATCAAGATAACTGTACTATCGGAATATCAGCAAAGGAAAAGGCGAGTAACAGTTTCTTTTTGAGAGATTAAGCAGTCGTTAGTTAAAAGGTCGAAACAACCAATTGTTCCTTTCGGTTTTGGTGTTACTTTATTAGCTGTGTATGAAATACGAAGAAAAATATTGTGCTCTAAATCGCTTGCAGCGACACATTTGACAATACAGGACATAACGCATCAACTTTCTTACACGATTGAGTGTCACTAAAATTTACAAGGCTATCCATATCCACTGCTTGAAGCTCGCCAAGTGCATTTGGTACTTCGCCGTAGCATGCTTTCGAGATGTCGTCAAGGTCAGCAAGCTCAATTACGTGTCTCTAAAATAGCAAATTAACTCAATATGTATTTTGTTCCCCATACGAAGCGAGTATTATTTTAATATATTGATAGTAAACTTAGTATTTACCGTTTCTTCGTCCCAATAATCAGCTCACCGTCAACTTCTTCTGCTTTCCTTTTAATCCCAATCCAACTTTGCTTTATCCTCTCAACTTCTTCTATCTTTTTCACTTTTGATTCGCATGGTTTACAGATCGATTCCGACAGGTCAGGGTTATCTTCGACGATGATGCCAACTACACGTAATCTGTCACTGAGAGAAGCGTTGCCGTTTTGTTTTGTTTTAAATAAATTGAACCTACATTCTTTAGAATTCTTATTCACTTTGTATTCTTGGAAACACAAGCTACAGTAATTTTTTAATTTGTTTGGTCGTTCAATTTGTAATTCGTTGTAATTTGAAGCCATTACACACGCGATGATAATCTCATAATCTCTTCACGTGGTTTTTGTTGTGGTTTTGAAATCGAAAGTGAAAAGTGATTAGCGCGAAGGTGATGTAATCAATTCATTTCTGATTTTTATCAGTATATTTAGAATTTCACAAGTTATCAAGAGGTTATTCTTTGTAAAATATAAAGTTTTAATTATATTCATTCAGATTATGTACTTTTTAGTGGGTTTTTGCAGTTATATGTTCAATTTTAATTGAAAAAAGCTCAGTTCTTTTTATTAAGAATCGTATTTGATTTTACCTGCTTATTTACCATAGCTTCAATCTATCAAACCTTGGTCAAACTTTCTAGTATTTTGTTTTGATAATTTCAAAACAACAATATGTAGTTTAGTAGGGCAAGGATATGTAAAATTGATTTCGGAAAACGAAAGCTATAGACTGAAAGGAAAGGAAAATGGCTAGTGTTGTGTTATGGTCGTTTTTTGTGGTGTGTTATCATGGTCGGGTTTTCATTCTTTGTTGGTTGTATTGATATTTTTGACTATAAAAACGATTGAAGCGCATATTTTGCACTTCATTTTTACTATTTTTACAATGCATTAGTAGTGTTTTGCCATAAATTTCTATAATAAGGGGTTAAAGCACTATAATTTCTACCATTTTGATTATGTAAATTAATGCAAATTATCTCCTAATTATATTTTCGAAATCAGTGAAGTGATAAATGAAAGTGACAGTTGAAAAATTTGAAATGCTCAATTGGATCTGGTTATCCATTTTCTCTTTTGGATGTTGCAGGAAATAAGAAAAAGGTTAGACAGCGTTTCCTGGCTACATCATCACAAATTAATAAGCAAAAAGAATTTAAAAAATACTGCCAGACTTTTACTTATTTAGATAACTAAATGATCTGCTCTATAATGAGCTATAAAAATATCAAAGTATGGATAAGAGAATTACAATCGATCTAAAAATAATTATAAGCTATTACACTGGTTCTTACAATTCTGAAATAGCTGTTGAGTCAACAGTTAAAATATCGTTCAATAGCTTTTCCTGGGCTGCTTTGGCCTGTAACTGAAAGTGATTGAAAAACTGTTTTAAATGTTTGTCTTATTATAGAAATCTGAAATAATCAATTACACTCTTTAAAAATTGGAATTGTTCATAATCAAAACCTAGACATAATAATAAACTTGATCATGATCTATGAAAGAAAAAGAATATCTTCCTTCTTTTTTAGATTTTGGTTTATCAACCTTTTTCTTGGACTTCTCGCAAACAATGTTATCGATGTCTGTTCCGAATTCTGAAAGTAAGGACCACAAAAAAGAAAGCAAAATAATAGAGTGAAAGGCAGACCAAGACTCATAGACCGACATCCTTCATCCTTACTAGCAAAAATGTATATGCCTGAGTCTATTTTGCGTTTGGCATGTTTTCGAGCTTGTTTAGTTATTGTGGTGTGGGCTGTGTCCGGGAGAATGGAGGTTTGATATTGCAGCGCTTCTCTTTCTGTTCCTAAAAAAAACAATTTTTAATAACAATTTTAGTAACCTAAATGGAATTTTAGCATGGAGATCCAGGCTAAGAGAAACCTTGAAAGCTATTAAATTAAAATAAGGAAAGCCTTGCAATAACTTTTTACAATAACATTTTGAAAAAAAAACCTCACACCGTAACGCTCTTTCTGTTCACTTGTAAGTTTATACTCTTGAGGTTGAGAGCGCAGGTGGATTTTCCAAAATCTATTATAACTGGAGTAGAATCTGATCGTAATAATATATTATTGCTTTTAATGTCATTGTGTAAGAATCCTTTACAGTCAATGTAGACAAGTGCCTTAAACATTTGGTAGAAAATCTTTGTCCATGATTCTTGGTTAAACAAATTATCAATTTTGGCTTTATAAATAGTTAGCGCACCATCAGAAAAACAAATGTACTCCATAACAAACATGTCATTGAAAATTCCGAATAAATAAGTGAAAAACCTTGACCCTTGCAGTCTTTGAAGGAAAGTAGCTTCGCGATATGCATAAAAATGTTTCACCAAGTTTATTTTCAGAAACCTGAACAACATTTTCAGAAAGTTCGTTTTGCTTGGTATTGAAAGATTCATCTTTTTCAGCAGTAGCATGTTTTTTTGGAAACAGAGGTCAAATAATTGGAATGATGAAAAAGTCTTTTCTTGACATCTTGAAGTTCTTTTTGAGTGATCTTTAAAGATTTTGTTATTTTTATATTTTCATCTTTGATCTTCACGATCTCACCCTTGATTTTCACATTTTCATCTTTTGTTTCATTATTTTAACTTTCTATTTTTTCACTTGGGTCTTTGATTTTGATGTTTTCAGTGGCGACTCCTTGTTTAGATCTTCCCATTTTTTTCTCTCTTTAAAACGCCTGTAAATATCTCTTCGACTTCGATCGAACAGACTCAATAAAAGTAAACCAAATTCTCCACATCAGTTTGAACATTTGACTGGTTTTTGTGGACTTCGAGACTGGAGGTCTTTGGTAAGTTTTCCGTCTACCACCCAACCAACACTGATTTCTACTGAAACAAGAAAGCCTGACGGCTTTGAAACCACGCGCTGCTCGGATTTGCGCAAGCTACCCATTGAATTTAGATGACCAGAGAGGTAGCCAAGAGTTCGCGTTTCGGGCTGATTGAAGTTTTGAGGTATTTTAATTAAATAATTTTAAAGATTAAGCAATTAAAAAACGTCACCTCGTAATTTTAAGTTTTCAATAATTTTGAATATACATGTTTTTTCTTTTATAAGCATAACGTTTATAAGCATATGCAGGCTCAGTTTTTGGTACCTAAACAATGGCTCTATTGTTTGAGAACAAGCATAATGCGAGCCTGACATAGGGACAGACACTTGCTTATAAAAAAAAACATGTATCCGCTTACACCCTGACTAAGAAATAATTACTATTTAGGATGGGTCAAAAATAGGGCAGTATGGGTCGAGGTAATAAAAAGGTAAGGTAAAAGTCCAATGGGGGGTATTTAGGTAAATGGAGTGTGCCGCCCTTAAGGGTACTTACTACACACTAAAGGTTGGAAAAATCAGAAAATTTAATTTCAGTCCCACTAAGGTTCGGAAAAATAGAAAGATGCCTCCAGAAAGATTGAAATGTGGTCAAATTAGTCCCAAAATTCACAAAATGTACTAATAAAGTCGGGCGGCACATCCCTGTCAGATCGCAACCCTAGTGCGCTCTGGGCTAACAGTACAGGTTGACCGTATAATCATTGCCAATAAGGTGATATATTACTTACTTGACACTTCACTCACCAAAGTTAAGACAAAACTCTCCTGTAACCAATATTTTTCATTAGCATCTCTCGGCAGCTGCTCCTTGCCTTGCCTAAGGCTGCTACTGGTTGCTTATAAAAAAATATGTAGTGAATAGTAAATGTTGTTTTTTTATAAGCAAGTGTATGCCCCTTGGTCTGGCTCGTGTATGCTTAAGTGTTCAAAGCATCCAGACATAGGTTATGCTTATTATATGCTTATGATTCACCTCGAACCAAGTTTTCAGTTATATTTTGTAAAAATTTGTTCAGATTTTGGGAGCAGTGGAAAGGAAACCGTGGAAAGTCTTTTTTTTTTACTTGACCTCTACCAAACCTTTTTAAACAGATAAAAATGACAACTGGAAAAATATTTCAGGCTGACATATATGCTTATGTTATGTTTAGGAATTCTGAAAATCTGAGCCTTCATTTGCTTATAAGCGTTATGCTTTAAAAAAACATGTAATGATAACAAATACTTTCGTTTTCTTTTTAATGGAAAGTGATAAATAATTCATAACTTACAGTATTATTTTCTTTTTACCAACCCCGTTTTATTGACTCTCGGTCGGAGTAGCTTTTCTTCGTTAATAAAATCCAAGGAGAGAAGAGACTTTCGTTTTTGTTTATCACCAACGATGGAGAGGAGACATTACAGACAATTTTTTTCAGAAATTCAATGCGTAACATACTAAACGATACTACGTTTTTTTATAAATGAACGTGTAAGATCGTTTTTCTAAAACTTTTGTTTTTGTTTATATTTGATAATACGAAATCGAGAATGGCCAAGTCTAATTTTTCGAGAGACTGAGTTCCAAGTGGCTTATTATGATCCAGGCCGACTCGACATCTGAGAATGCCTAGGCCGCTTAGTCGATCGAGAATTTACAATAAAGCGTTACATCCGATTCCCGAGCTGGTTCCAATAATCCTACGCGTAATAGCGTGTAGTCTTAATAACTACGTTCGGAGAGTCATAAACTTTATTCCTGAATTGCTGGATCTCAAACATCACACTTTTTTTCCATTAAGGGAACCTGACTGGGGAATATATTGCTCAAGCAAGTACTATCCCTAGTCTCAGTCAGATGCCAGAGAAGAATAAAAATGAGTTTTACTTATATACACTGCTGAACTAAATTAAAGTTATAACATTTAAGTTGAAATTCTTGGGAATGTAAGGCATACGACTTATTATTTGAATCATAAAAATACTATTGTGTTCCTTGTTTGGGATCCCTCTTTGTTTACCACCTAACAAAGTTCTCCTTTCTTATCATATCCCGTATCTAGCCAAACAAATTGGAAAAAGTATAATATTATCAAGTGATATAAATCCAATGAAAATACATACCGCAGAAGATACATTACACTCAAAATAAAAAATATAGCTTCTTATTCAGATTAAACAGGCTTAATTAATCTGTTAATAGCTACCAACCTCTGCTCTCTTCTGCTTGGTTTGTTTGATAAATAATTATATTCCCGCTCTACCTTCGTCAGAAAATTTGCAAGAATGTAGCGCGAAAATTAAACGCATCTGATTGGTCCATAGCAAATCCAGGCCTGGGCCGATTTGAAAAGAGGCTTGGCTACAATTTTTAATTTCGGTCTGTAGAATAGGTCAAACCCCTGTTTGAGGCGTGAATTGAGAGGAATCAACTACATCAAATTTTGATTGATACTCTTGCATGCAGCTAGTCATATCTTTATATTACATATCATATACCATTCTAAAGAATATATAAAAAAACAGCTAAACAAACACACGATGAAATCAAAATTTAAGGAAAGAATTCTCTTCAAAGTTTGACTCTATCCCTCCTGGGTGACGTATCTTTTAACCATATTTTGAAAAAGATTTTTGTGGCAAAAATGATCAGAAAGCAGAAAGGGCGTCATTCCCAAATTACACCATACCGGCGACCAGCGATGTCCGAGACGGCTCTGCAATTAGATTTTTTTTCTCGCTTCGCTTGCGTTATATTTGCTGTAGTTGTTAATGATTAGGAAAACTTTGATATCAAGATAAGCGGAGTGAAATAATAGACATGACACAAGATTCGTCAAAAAAAGGCAGCCCGGGGGGTGGGATACTTAGGCAAGAGAAGGGTATGGGTATGTGCCAGCCTTAAGGGTGCCTTTTTTGAAACATGGCAGTTTGAAAAATCGGAAAATCAAACTTCAGTCCCACTAACAATCGGAAAAATAGGAAAATTTCAAAACTTTTTTTGGTCAAATTAGTTCCAAAAAGTGAATTAAAATTCACACAATTCCCTTGTTTCTTCTCCTCTTTATTCTGCTAAGGGTCCGAGGGGCAGGGCCGAAAGTCAGCTCGCAAGGCAGCTAGGACACGCAGACAAAAAAGTGTAATAGCGCAATTTTATGTTGCTTTTTATAAAATAACTTCGTCATATCTTCGATAACTTTTCAAATTCAACAATGACTTAGATTTACAGCATTATAATTATCGACATAGATGTTTAAAGGTCCCTTTACGAAGAAAGAACTCTAGTTTTTACCGTATTTTGAATGTATTTTTAATGTTGCTGTTGTTCTAACAAACTTGTCTTGTGATTCTTATGTTTTATTTTATATTTGTTCTTTTCTTTAGCAGATTCTGTTTAAAAGATTCTTTTGTTTTGAAAAGAATTCGAATGTCTCAAATCAAATAAGGTCGTTAATTACATTCGAAAACATAAACCAAAAGAAAAGAAAGAAAAAAAAGAGAAAGTCTAATCTATCAATCAAAACAAAGTCTTTATAAAACAGGGCCAATCACATTTGTGGAGCCAGAAGCAAAAGTCATCTTTTAAAAGAACAAAACATTGTTTGCGAAAACGAAAGTGACACACAAAAAACAGACATACAGACTACGGCTATTAATATATAGATACTTACTTTTATCGTCACGGTAGATTGGCGGACGCGCGCGCACAGGTTGATAAATTTGTGGCAAAGACAGAAGTATCGATTTTTTTTCATAAAAAAACTTAAAATCTTAGGGTATAAAGGGGTCGGTTACCATCTACCTAAACGTGATTCGTTCGGTAATGGTATCAGCTTTGAAGAAAAGTAAAAAAACCGCAAGGATTGATCAAAAATACGTATGCAGCATGCCAAAAACCGGTCAAATTGAGAGTATGACGAAATTACGTTTTTAAGCCTCGTTATGTATTATAGTTAAGTAAAATGGATGAATTTAGATTTTAGAATCATTGAATTTTTATATCGAAAAATTTTAAACAAGTAAACAGTAAAAAAAAGTGAAAATGACGCGTACCTATGGAGTCACGGATTTCAGGGATATTCTACAGACTGCCTTAATTGTGATGAAAAGATTATGTTACTTTTTAAACAGTAACCTCTCCGATATGTTAGTTAAGATTTGTAGTAGTGCAGTACTTCAAATTCTAATGTCACCAATAAAAATTTGTACCGTTGGTAAGCTTTTTTTTGATTTTACATAAGATTTCCTCCGAAATAGCGTCATAGGCGAAATTTTTTTGAATAGTCTCTGTTGCTAGGCTAAGCTTAGTTTTCTTAGAAGATCCCCTAAAACCATCAGGATTATAGTGAAAAATTCCTAGCTTTTTGGCCAAATTCTATACTCATTATGCTAAAAAGTCCACTCCCCCTCACAGCCCAAAAAGGAGAAGCTTAATTTAAAAGAAAACTACAGCAGACACTTCAATCTTACCTCTCAGCAAGTCTTTTCAATGCCGTGAGTGATTTGTTGATTTCGTCCATTTCAGAATTTTTATTGGCGTTGAGAGATGTATTTTGAGATTAACAAACCAAAAAGTTAAAAAGTTAACCATAACAACCTTTAAACTTTAAACATTTCCTCTGAAAAAATTATTATGGAAAATTAACCATCGTGATTTTATCAAAAAATAGGTGTATTGAACAACGCTTAACCCTTTAACTTGCCGGACCCTTTTTTCTATTGTTTTATTGCGGAACGACCGTTATGAGGGCGCGAAGCGCCTGAATAGGGAGTGTAGCATCCTTTGGCAAGATCCGCATACGCGGCACGTAAAAAAAATGTATATGTTCGCAGAACTGTCTCGAAAAGTGCTTGACAACGATGGACGATCGAGAAGTGCTTGACAACGGGGAAAAATGTCGACTTTGCTCTAAGGAATGATACGATTTAACCAGAGTGAAAAGAAGCATCTATCTCGTAACTTTTACTGGTAAGGCAATTACTTTTTTATTTTCTGGTTTACGGACATTATGAGGAAAAGTTTTGGACAGGAGGATGGAAAAAAAATAAAATTGATGTTTTAAATTGTTTTTATTTCTTTTTTAAAATCAGAAATCGGAGGAAATAATAAAATAAAATTTTATGAAATTTGCTAAGTATCTGAATAAGTCTCTCTTCAACACCTCTTCTTAGCACATATGCAGGAAAAACTCGTGCAATTGATTCCAATGAATGTTTTGTTCAACAGCCTACACCATATATCTACCCCCTACTTAAAGCTCATAAGTTAGATATCGAAGAATTGCGGAACATCAAACCGAATGAAGTTAGCCTCAGAATTCCTGCCCGTCTTGTCGTAGGTATGTCATCATGTCAGATGTCTCGTGCCCAATCCTGGCTAGAGGCATTTCTCACACCTCTATCGAAAGTGTATGGTAAATTTGAATACACAAAAGACTCGACCACTATCTTGATTGACTTTGATGAATTGAAGAACGTTGCTAGAAATGAGTCATGGGATTTTACAGATTTGATTTTGTTTGGAATTGACGTCCAAGCATTGTACCCCTCAGTAAAATTTGAATATCTGAGAATCGCCTTAATGGACTGTTTTGATAAATGTACGACTTGGTCCTTTGAAATTAAATCAAGCTTATTAGATTTGATCATTTACACCCTTGAAAATCAACAAATCATTTGGGACAATAAATTTTACATTTTGAATAAAGGTATCCCTACCGGTGGTAAGCATTGTGTCCCACTGGCAAATATCTTCTGAGCTATATCATGAGAGACTTACTGAATTCCAACCCAGACTTAAAGCAACGTTTGATCAAAATTTGAAATTGTGGAAAAATTCATTGATGACTGGAGGAGTTTTTCTTGGGAAAGAAATTTTCGTGAATTCTTTGAACTCTCTGAATAGACAATTCAACAAATTTGATCTTTTTCTTACCCATGCAATATCTTCAGAATCTATCCACCTACTCGACATTGAAATTTTCATCGAAAACGGCCAGTTCCATACCCGTGAATTTCGCAAACAAACAGCATCCAACTCCTTTGTTAAGTTCGGATCAGCGCACCCTAGCCACTGCTTTAAAGGTATTGTAAAAAGTCAGCTACTCAGACTCCGCCGCCTATGCTCTAGAGACTGTGATTTCCTTCAAGCCGTTGAAAAATTGAGAGAAGATGTATCAATTCTGGATATTGTCCGCAAAATGGTGGATAACATCTTACAACAAGCTCATACCACTCCAGAGAAACCTTACCTACTGGACGTTCAGAAACCGAAGTTAATGCTGTTAGATGGGTCATTCTCTCAGGTACATCATATGAAAAAAAAACAGTTGAACGCTTTGCTAGTGTATCAACAAAACCCTCAGTCATCATCAAATTAAACTTGATATTGTAAAATTAACGGTTCTTCAATCGGTAGTCCTTGTTCAAAACCATATCAAAGTAACTTTCCACAAGCTTGTTTCGGCTTGTGTTGTTTGCTCCACGATATTCGTAACGAAAATAGTCATATTGAATCACCAACCAATGGTCGTAGTATCCTGTTGACAGTTCCTATCGTGTTCAACTGTGGTATCTATTGTATTTCGTGCTCGTGCTTATCACTCTATGTTGGTAAAACTACCACAAAATTTGGTCAAAGGTTTAAGGAACATTTCAAAAAATCAAACCTCGGCAGTTTTGGAACACTCGAAAAACTTGTAGGTGGTAAAGAGAAACTGATTCTCAGTTCAGTACCCTTGAAAAATGTGTACTCTAGAGGAAGTACTCTTTGTCTGAAAGGGGAGTACTTATGGATGAAGTTTAAGAGTGTCTTGACTATCAGAAACGTTGAAAAGTTAATTTATAGTTTGATTATTTTGATTTTGTCCTTATACTCGTCTCATTTATATTTTACTTGCACTTTAATAACCTAATTTTTATTTTTTTAGAAACTAAATAATTACTGATGATGATATTAATATATCGAAAATGTTTGAAAATAAAAATTAACATACCTGTCAAGTTCGT